>NC_060950.1:28172205-28216104 GCF_022045245.1 Lucilia cuprina | reverse complement strand
CAATATTGGAAGACAAATATTCTAAGTTGACACTGTTATAAGACATTCTCTGCACATTTTACTGCCGACGTTGTAAGATCTTACAACCGTGTATACATAGCATAACAGTTCTGACCTTTTTATTGTCACCAACTATACTATTTAAAAGAATTACTTCATTTACAGAACAAAACACCATCTGACTGACAAACATTTACATTTTGAAGTGTTGATGGTAACGACGATGATTAAGCAAAACTCTATGTGAAACTATGTAAAATTTTCAAGCACGCAATAAAATAAACAAATTTATTAAATTTATACACTAAATTTAAAGTGTTGCAAAAACGTTTTCATAATAAAACTTAAGAATTTTGTTGGAAGAGAAGTGGAATAACAAGAGAAGAGAACACATTTAACCGAAATAGAAAAAAAACGTAATCAAACAGAAAATGAAAACTGAAAACTAATTGCAAAGTGTTATTTTCCATGCTGAATTTACCCCCTTTCTCATGCAAATAACGAAAAAAACAATTGTATAAACTTTAGCACATTTTACAAATTTAAACATTTGTTATTTGAGTATTAAAGAAGCAAAAGTAGTAATATCCATTTTTGTCATAAACTAATGTATTAGCAACAACTGTTAAATGCCTGTAATCAGGCAAAACTTTTAGCTAACGAGATTTCAAAATTTACAAAAGTGCAGATTGCTACTTTTGCATCTATACTTTAAAATTTCTTCGTTTCGTACGAATACGATAATATTTGTATTCTATGTAAACGTTGTTTTATTATTTGGATTCTTTTTAATTGATACTTTCAGATATACCATTCACTTTGATTATACCTAAAATTGATGTTCGTACAATTGAAAAACCACGTTTGAAAGAGTTTATGTTGGAGCATATGGTGCCGGGTCGTGCATTCGATAACTATGCTGATGAGGAGAACTCCTCATCGTTTGGTAATGGTAATGGGCATAAAATTGTTTTTCGCAAATTAGAAAAATCCCCCAACAATGTGGTGTGGCTATTGAATGGTTTTCAAATACTACATCGTGTACGCATCAACGACAATCTAATTGCTTTGGCTATTGATGGATATTTGGGTGATCGGAAGTCACCCTATTCGAAACGTAATATACAGGAAAGCAGTAATAGGTAAGTACTAAGTTTTACAATAGTATGAACAATACTACAATTTGTGGTGAAAGTTTTGTTCAGTTTTGATTTTTTGAGGTTATTATTTGTTGGCTTTATAATTTCTTTCCCTTCCTTTTTTTCAATTAACCAGAGGCGTAGAATGTAGAAAAAGAAATGTCAAAAAACGAAACTTATTAATGTCTTATGAATTCCAAATTCTTGTTCCTTATCGTTAGCTTTGACACTTTCTCATATTTTTAGGTCTAAGATGGGTTATGCATAGATCGAACCACTATATGTGTATAATAGACACATATCACGTGTAAAAGACCGTGATAAGTTTCTGGTTAAAAATAGAATAAGAAATTCATAACATAGGCTAAAAAGTTTTTAACCCAGAGACCATCACATCAGGATTCCAGATATCGCGTCTGAAAGTTAAACAAGGCCGTTTTTGACATATTTGAAACGATATAATAGCAAAAATACACCATTATTTATCAAATATTTTATTTGAAAGTCTTATCTGCTGAAAATATAGTCTGTTCTTATATGATCTCATTTTGAGATTCGTAGTCTAAACATCTCTTGAAACGACGAACTGAATCGACTTTCCATTAAAAGGGAAGTATCATCTCTTCATATGTTTAGTAGCGGTTAGTGTCATCGATTAAAGTTTATGTACTGGAGCTAAGTATTTAGGAACCGTTCTATACCGACGGGAGGGTACTCGGAAAAGAATGATGTAGGTATTCAACTATACATATACATACAAGAGTTCCATTGCCAAATAAATTTTTGGTGGGAGGTCTTTAAAATGAACAGTTATAGAAGTATAATACAAAAATTCCGAAGATGTGCCTACAGGGGCATTACAGGCTCTATTAGAAACACACCATAGGCGGATGTAGTAGCTAGGAATGTGCGGGAAGAGCATGTAGTCCAAAAATTACTTGAATAGAGGATAATCAGTATAATTACTAACAGATTTATCAACTTTAGCCTAGCGGATCACTTCTTTAAAAGAAAAGTAACCAGGGGGTCTCTCTTCTTCTATGTAGTAGCGGTACTAGGTTAGTGTCATCGATTAAAGTTTATGTACTAGAGATAAGTATTTAGGAACCGTTCTATATGTAGGTGTTCAACTCCTAGTATACATACAAGAGATTAAAGATTAAAGTTTATGTACTAGAGATAAGTATTTAGGAACCGTTCTATATGTAGGTGTTCAACTCCTAGTATACATACAAGAGTTCCATTGCCAAATAAGTTTTTGGTGGGAGGTCTTTAAAATGAACAGTTATAGAAGTATTTAAAAAAAAATTCCGAAGATGTGCCTACAGGGGCATTACAGGCTTTGTTAGAAATATACCATAGGCAGATCTAGTAATTAGCAAAGTGACAGAACTCCTACATGATCATGCCGATCTGCGGTATGTAGTTACAATTAGAGAAACTGGCATAATTATTGTACTAAGTTGATATAGTCTAAGGATTCTAGTGGGGGTTTTAATGGGGCTTTGTTCCAGTATTTTTTGTATTAGCAAATGGGACATTACTTTACTAGAATTCCTCAGAGTATGCGAGGATGTTGTGAAGCTAGAGATGATGGAGAAGATAACTTTCCATTGTATTGCTTGAAAGTGATCTGGGATCTGTAGTGACAATTAGAGAAACTTGAATACTTATTAGACTAAGTTTATATAGTCTAAGGATTCTAGTGGTGATTTTCAAGTGGATTTGTTCTAGTATTGTTTGTATTAGCAAATTGGACATTACAATACAAGGATTCCTTAGAATATGCGAGGATGTTGAGAAGCTAGAAACGATGGAGAAGATAATTTTTCATTTGGAAGTTAGCCAGGCAATTTGTTAGGATGAGGATTTTGAATTGTTAACAAATTTCTTCCATTAACTGAATCTGTTCCTATTTTGTCTTTAAAGGAAATCATAATGGAACAGAAAGGTCTTTGAGTGGAGTTGAACCTTAGGGTTCATCTAATCTATAAAATTGATAGATTTAAAGTGAAAATATATTATTAAGGTCTAAAATCCTAGAATCGTGTCCTTGTTCGCCTCCCTTCATTTCCAAAGAATATCATTAGAACAACGATTCAGTGGATATTCGATCCAATTTTAAGGTTCTTTTCCGTCTATCTACTTCCAAGAATAAGACGATAAGACATTCGTATCTGAACAAAACAAGAGTATTACTGTTGATTGTATAAGTTTTGTGATACAGTTAACCTTTTAGTTGTAATAATTCGGTGGATAATGCGAATATCTGCTGTCATTGTATATAGAAAATTAAAATATGATCCAGTTTCCAATAGAATAGTTGAATTTTTCATATTGATTAGCGTCTTTCTTTCAAATAAAACTCCCTACATGCCCCTTAAATGGTTACGCGTCTGCTTAAGCGTTACCGAGTATATAAATTAAGGAAACTTTTTTACCAGTTTTACTACAAAATTGAAGAACACTTAAAATAGTTGTAGTTTTCCTTTTTTCTATGCCCGAAATAAAAAACTTTGACAATCAATAAATTTTAGCAAAACATTTTAACATCCGTTTTTGTAAAACTCTTGCATAAATTGTGCAATATACATAGAATTAGAAATAACAAAAAAAATCTATTATTTTCTTTTTCACTTTTTTTTGTCTGATTACAGTCGTTACAATGAACCACAACGTTTAGAGATGCGCAATTCAACCAGCAATATTGCACATACGAAAAATGAACCCATTTTAAAGGAGTCAAAGGCGAGCCCTTTAATGTCATTTCTTGGCAGCATGAAAAGTGGCACAAAAGTTTTCCAGCACTTCCTGTCGAAAAGTAATCTTACACAAATAATGGACGATGGTTCTTATACAATTCTCATACCCACCGACAATGCATTTCAACGTTGGCATCCCATCGATTGGGGTTTCTATCCGTTCAGTGTACAAGATTTCACAGAAAGTGTGTTGCGCAATCATTTCTTGCCCACCCAAAAGCCTTTACGTATGAGTGACGTTAAGAATATGGATCAAATGGTTGTACGCACCATGGGTGGTGAGAATGTCATCTTCAGAGGTCAACGTAAGTATTAAATATAAATTTTTGATTATAACACTTTTGCAAATAACGAACGTACATACATGCATACATATGTATGTATGTACATGTTTTACTCGTGCTTAAAATATTTTCCAATAATAACCCTTGATTTATGTTTTGCATCTCCTTCTTCTTATGCCACAACAAACAACATTCCTTTAGCTGCACCTTCGGTCAACAATGTATCCATAATGTCCGATTACACATTGTCTAATGGTAATCAGGTATTTATTATAGCAGAGGTATTGTTTGTCTCCGAGGCTGTTGTATCCAAATTGCATCAGGTAAATGGTGTGTTGTTATGAATGGTGATGGTGTTTGAAAAGATTAATGTTTGTAAATCTATATGTATTGTTATTCTTTTTGTTTCCTCCCACTCTCTTTCGTCTTTGCCTTTCATGGACTGGTAATAAAACCCTATCAAACCAACCTTAATATTATGTGAATATAGATGCACAAGGATAAGGAGACACCACCATTATTGGCCTTCCCTTGGTTTGGTGCACAATTTTTGTCACATTCATTTTTGGCTTTGGAACGAGATCCCAGATTTACACAAATCACCAGGTATTTGCTGCTGTTATGATAGTTTGTCTGTTGTATTTTATGATTTATGTTTATGTATTTGTGTGTTTTTACAATTGTAGATTTTTAAATAATGCTGAAATAGCACCACATGTATCAGGAGCCAATTACACATTCTTTGTTCCGGACGATAAAGCATTTGAGAAATTAGGATTTGATAAATTAAGTGATGATGTTATGGTAAGTTACAAATTCCAAACGAATTTATTTTGTAATATACATACATAAATGTCCCAGCTAGCATTTGGAAGATTCTTGTATGATTAATCAGTCTTTTTGGACTTCTTTTGATGACGGAAAAGTGGACAATAAGTTGTGCGCTTAAAAAATAATTCGTAGATAATCCTGATATATGATTGAAAACTGATTACATAAAAAACAATGACAAAATGTATAGTAATTATAAATTGATCATAATGGTGTTTAAAATTTCTGGTCATATTCCGAGCAGTTGAAAGATCTCAAATCGTTTTTTTATATTTGTTATTGTTTGCTATTTAGTAGAAACACTAAAAAATGACTCAAAAAGATTCAAAAATGAGTCTAAACTGATTAGAAAAGGTGCTCAGAAAAGTCGCTTTTAGAAGAGTTGGCAAACAAATTTTGTGTGGCCTAAAATGATTTGATATATCCCAGCTAGCATTTGGAAGATTTTTGGATGATTAATCTGTAAACTTAGTCATTTTTGACTCCTTTTGATGACCTAAAAGTGATTAATAAGTTGAGAGCTTAAAAAATTACTCGAAAATAATCCCCATATATGATTGAAAACTGAATATTTAAAAAACAATAACAAAATGTATTGCAATCATAAATTGGTCATCCTGGTGTTTAAAATATGATGGTTTTATTTTTTTAAAACTTATTTTGTGGTCATATTTCAAGCAATTGGAAGATCTAAAATTGTTCCTTATGTATTTGTTTTTGTTTGTAATGAAATAGCTAAACTTACACTTAAAAATTACTCAAAAAAGATTCAAAAATAAGTCGAAACTGATTAGAAATGGGGCTCAGAAAAGACTCTTTTGGAAGAGTTAGCAAAACATTGTGTGTGGCCTAAAATGAGTTGATATAATTCTCATTTCGTTTATAAAGTTAAATGTATAAGTATTTGAATTTGTGTGATATTTATAAAGTCAATTTTCTGTCAAGGAAATTGACACAATATAAGCTTTAATTATAAAAATTTTATATGTTTAATAATCTTTTACGGAAGATAGTTGGGCGACTAATCACTAAACTAAGTCTAAATAATTCATTAAGTGACTTAAAAAAGATAAAAAATGAGTCATAATTGATCGGAAGTGGTGCTCATAAATGTATCATTTATGATCAGAAAATGAGCGCATATATGAACATTTTAATCGTACGGAAGAGTCATAAAAGACTCGAATGTGATCAAAAATTTCAAAAAAGTGCTAGCTGGGTACTTCTCATTTAGTTTGTAAAATTAAATATATAAGTATTTGATCTTCTACTAAACTAAGTCTAAATAATTCCAATTAATGTTTAAATCTGATTTATTTTAAAAACAATAACAAAATGTACAGCAATCGCAAATGGTTCTTCCAGGAGTTCGAAATACGATTATTTATACGTTTATTTTGTAGTTATATTTCTCGCAGTCGGAAGATTAGAAACTGCTTTCTGTATAAATACAGATAAAACTCAAAAATGTCTATAATATGATTCGAAAATAACTTAAAACCGACCAACAATTCGGCTCATTAATGACTCAAAAAATATTAAAAAATGAGACAGAACTGGGGCTTATAAACGACTCGTCGCGGGTAGGTATACTTCTCCTGGCGAATGTATCATTTATGATCAGGAAATGAGCGCATATATGATCATTTTAATTATGCAGAAGAGTCATAAATGACTCGAATGTGATTACAAATTTCAAAAAAAACAAGCTGGGTGTGATTATATTAATTTGAGAAACTATTCTGTGGTATTTTGGTAAGAAGATATTATGCCGAAATTATGATGTAAGAAAGACACCTTATTTCGTAGTTTTAATTCCTTTAAGAAATATATTTGGTTCAGAAAAACCATCATATAAGAAACTGCAAACTTCTACCGTTTTCTAACTTTGCGATTAGTACTTAACACACTGTCGTATACTTATATTGTAACTTCTCTTTATGTGGTGACAGTAGCTGGCAACTTCCTACGATAAAAACTGATACTAAAGATTGCGTCTTCGGAGATTATTAAGCCTATTAATATATAGATAAATAGAGTATAAGTGAAAGTGCTTGACGACAGCATATGAATTGACAAAAACAACCGACTTACTCACTCTAGATATATGGATGGCTAAGGCCATTATATATACTCTTGACTCGTTTCCAAAGTTACCAACATATTCCGATATAAAGACTTTAACGTGCTTCAATATTCGTTTGAGGTCAAACCACATCCTATAACCTGGACAAATCGAAGTCCAAAACTCAGGCCTGAGAACTACCGGTTTTCGTAATACCAGATTAAATGGCTCTCTGGTTCGACTCCAGGTGAAATCATTTCAAGAAAATGCCGAGGGCTCATGTGAAATTATCAATTTATAGTCCCGGCAGACTAGAGGTACTAATAACATATTTTTTTCCTAGGATTGCAATCATACCAAGATAGGGAAAGCTCTATAAGTTAACATCTTCCCATTGTACCAGATTATATAGGTCTCTGGTTCGACGCGAGGTCAAATTATTCCAAGGAAAGGCCGAAGATACATTTGACATCATCAGTTTATAGTACCAGCAGATCTCTTTTTCACGAATTTCAATCACAACAAAATGAGGAAAGCCCCATGGGGTGAGATTTTCTGAGTTAATTAAGAACAGATTGCTCTAATATAGTTCGTTGCCCAAACTTATACCTATTGCCAAACATGTTCATATAAACTATCGCTGTACTATAAACCGTTAAATTTGAGGTTTATGGATCAACAGTTTTCAGAATGTTGGACAATTTGCAGCGGGAGACATAGTTGACATTATCTGCATAAACTAACTTCTATTAGGTGTAGACACTTCGATCATTGGTATCTTTTTCGGTATTAAGTTTTAAGACAAAGACAGGATGACTTCCCGTATAATAATATTGAACAACTTTTGAGGTTTAATGCTGTCAGCACTATTAATGATCGTTATTAAGTCTGTGTTAATCGATAGCTGCTAAGGTGATTATATTAGACTACGTAATTTAGAATTGATCACAAGTTACTATTTTTAAACAAGATACTAATCTTAACTAAACATTTATTTACTATTATCGGCGTTATATTTATCATACATCTTTTGATCCAATTATACTATAAGGACCTTTGAAATAAAAAAGAATTTGAGGATCATAATCCCCAAATGATTTATAATGTCCAGACTGTTGCTCATTTTAGACTTGATCAATGGTTAATCATTGTGCAATTCTTACATTCTCAAACATCTGTAGAAAACTGGTAATTGTCGCTATTTTTGGATTTTCTGTTTAAATAGTTTCAGATATACAGACTGAATTTATAACACTCTCATTTTCTTTTCTAATTTCCATATTTTTTTCTCTCTTTCAGGCCTCACAACGCGGTGTTAAAATGCTCTTAAATCACTTCGTTAAGGGACGTCTTTACAATCGCGACTTAAAGGACAATGAAGTTTTCGAAACAATCGGTGGGGGACACATAAAAATCACACGAAATCCCGGCAGTAATGCAACAAGTGTTAATAATGCCAAAATAACAGAAAGTGAAGTATTTGTCTATAATTTGGGCACCATGTTCTATATAGACGATATACTATACTCACATCTGTTGAGAGAATATGTGATCAAACATAAATCGCGGACAAATTATGCCGGCGGCAATAATGGACGATCATCGACTTTGGGTACACCCACCGATGTTGAAATAGTACCAAATGAATTTGATCATGAACAGAGTGGTGGTAATGGTGATTATTCCATACATGATGATGATTTCGATGATGAAATAATAACACCAAAAGCGCTTCCCGTCCAATTTTATGAATTACCAAAATAAAATAATTAATTTATTATAATTTTTGCAAGCAAAAAGTTTTGAACAAAATACTAGTAAAAGAAATTAATAAATTAGAGTTTTTATTTTATTATTTTTTTTTTTTTTTTTGATAAGCAAAAGAAATTATAAGGAAAATTAGTCAAAAGACAAAAACTAAATTGAAGTGAGAAAAAAATTTTTTAAAATTAAAAAAATTCTTTGTAAGAAGTATATTTATTATACCATAATCTGATTATAATTATTATTAAATATTATTATATATTATTATGATTAATTTTTAAGGGAGAGATTGTTAGAAGGCTTTAAGCTTTTTTTCTTTAATTGTGTATAGTTTTTAGAGATTATTTTGACTACTATTGTATGCATTTTTAAAAACAAACATATAAAATCGAAAAAAATATACCGAAAAAAACAACAAAATATATATTTAATGTTAATTTTGTGTAGATTTATAATAACAAAAACAAAACAATTTAATTAGGTTTATTATTTTCTATACTTTTTTTTTTTTTTTGATATAAATTTGATAGCCAGACAAAAATACATAATAACACCTAAAAATTCCGTTAGTATATACTACTTACTATATACATAAAAATATACCTAATGAAATCTATCTATATTGTCAACCAAGTATACTTAGAGTTTTAATCGAAAAAAAATAAGCAAAATTTTGAACATGAACAACATTTAAACTTTTTTTGTAGAAATTAAGTCTAAAAGTAAAAGAAAACTAAATTAAAACTTAAGGCCCAAATAGACTACACAAGCGGCTTGACAAACATACTTTTTTCATTTCAACACATACTACGCAAACATTGCTAGTACAAACACCGATTTTTTCACGATTTTGTGGACTTGTAAAGATATAAATGTAAATTTTTCTTCGAAATATAAATTTTGTAAAAAATTGTTTTTTATGAATATAAACAATACAAACGGTTTGACAAAAACTCAATATGTTTGTGTAAAAATCAATTTTTTTAATTTTTGTACAAGCAAATTTTGTGCAAGCATTTGTACAAACATTAAACACCCTCATACACTACACAACAGGCTTGCACAAACGTAAAATACTAGTATATTTGTCAAGCCGCTTGTGTAGTCTATTTGGCCCTTTAAAGTATTACTCTCTCCAAACTGGCTAAGGGCACTTCACGCGATCACACTTCGTATAACAAAAAAGAGAATAAAAGATTGATTTATATTTGACCTGGTTCACACAGGGAAACTTTTGTTGAGAAACTTTTGATTTTGTGTGTGAGAGAAAGAAATCCCAGCAGATCGACGGACAGTCCCGAACTGACCACTTAACCTATCACTTGTGGTGGCCCCTAGCCACCTGACTACCCAAGTGACCGACCATTTTAACATGGGCTTGTCCTACGAGGAAGTCAATCGTCACTCTACACTCTACAAAGAGACAGTAAAGAGACGACTACCTCCGCTCCCATTTACAAAGGAGACACTAAAGTGACGACTGTCTTCATTCTCGATTACAAAGAGTTTATTTGTGACAAAACACCAAAAACATACGAATTGGAGTCAGCCATCAGCCTAGGATACTTGAGGACAGTAAAGAGACGACCGCCTCCGCTCCCAAGGATACTAAAGTGACGACTGTCCTCATTCTCGATTACAAAGGGTACATTCGTGATGAATTACCAAAAACAAACGAAATACGATTATCCAGGTGGTTAACGATTAGTGGAAATTACTGTCTTTTTCGAATGCATTAACTTTTTGTCGAACTGCTGGGATGGTTGATATTTCTTTCTCTCATATACAAAAATCAAAAGTTTCCCCAAAAAAGTTTCCTAGTGTGAACCAGGTCTTTTTTGAGAGAGCCATACGACTGTCAAATTTTCCATCCGTATGTGTGATGGTTTCATGAAATATTGCGTTTAGACGATCCCATCCGTACTCTTCTACACAAAATTTTGACAGATCATATTACATTTGTGATCGTGTAAAGCCTGCTTTAAGCCCACGATACAAAGATATTGATGTTGCAATTACATAGGCCAACAACATTTCAGGATTTCTCACATCATGTTTTCCATATAGCGTATAATAAATATATGCCATATTAGAGATGTTATTACAGCACAAATATATCAATCTGTCGACTTTAAATGCTCTGTTTAAGATTTCTTATATCTTCTTTTTACTTTAAGATATCTTAACCTGAACAAAAATAACATATTGCCTTTAATTTACATCAAAAAAATTTCAACAAATACAGGAGATTTTAAAACAATTTAGAAATGAGAAATTATAATATATCATTAAGACGGCATTACAAATCATTTTCAAACTAAAGTAATATTTTAGATTCAAATATCTTGTAGTATAAAGAAGATATAACCGAGATTAAACATTTAATTTAGGGCAGGTTTTTGAGTTGGCAATCAAATGCCAATTAATAATCAGATTAGTTAATCTAAATTAAACTGATCTTAATCCCCATTTGATGTTTTTGAGTACAAGATTAAACTTCGTTGTGTTGCCATACAAAACAACAAAAAACGTCAATGTTTGTTATCAAAACAACGCATATTTTATGAAAAAAGAAGAAAGTTAATCTTAATTAAACTGATCTTAATCCCCATTTGATGTTTTTGAGTACAAGATTAAACTTCGTAGTGTTGCCATACAAAACAACAGAAAACGTCAATGTTTGTTATCAAAACAAAGCATATTTTATGAAAAAAAGAAGAAAATTGTTGAAAACTTTATTTTAAAACAATATCATATATTGTGAAGTCCCTACAATTTATACTAATCGATAAATCAATAATTGTATTAGTTCTATAACTAGTACTAGAACACATGATTTTAGCCTAAACTCGTTCTAGTTTGGCGTTGAGACCAATAATTTTTGTTCGAAAATTGTCACCTTCGGAACTGGTTCTAAGGAAGCGTTATGGAGTCGACACTCATTCTTTGGAATGCTTCTGAAACTAATTCATTAATCAATGATTCTTGCACCTCTAATCTTTTGAAATATATTTTGTAAGCAGTTAACTTTCCCTTCTCTCGGTACCATTCAATTAGAGAGCTCTTTAATATCTTGTAGTTCAGTCGAATGCAAAAATATACATTCGAACGCGTTTTCAATTTCGATAAAAATAAGTTTATACATTTTTTAATTTTTTGAATTTTTTTTTAATTGAAATTTAAGAAGTTGTTTCGGAACTAGGTTGCGTTCCATTGAACTAGTGTAGTTTCAAAAAACTAGTTCCTTCAAAACTATTTAAAAGTATTTAAGAACCACAACAATGTTATAAGGAACGAGTTCCAGAAATAATGGCAACAATACTAGTTCCAAGGCTGTTGTTTAAGAATCTGAAGTGGTTCTATTTTCACTCGATATAGAACTACACCATTTTCAACAGTAATTCAGAAAAACTCAATTGTAAGATTTAGAAGATTTAGAAAAGATCAATTGAAAATGAGAATTTTCATTTAGAAAATATCAATTGAAATTGAGATATTCCATTTGAAATTCAGAAAAGAACTGTTAAAAATGAGATTTTTTATTTGAAATTCGGAATACAACAATAGAAAATGAGATTTTTTATTTGAAATTTAGAAAAAATCGAATGAAAATAAAATTTCTCATTTGAAATCCAGAAAATCGTATGTGTTTATTTTATTCAACCTTATGTTAAAATTAGTTGTAAAGAAAAATCTAATTTTCAATTGAATTTTTCTAAATTTCAAATGAAAAATCTATGTAATTTTCAATTGGAATTTTCTGAGAAGAAATTGTATTAATTTTTTTGCATCAGCTGTTTACACTTTTGCATTTCTTGCTCAAGTTTAAACCACCTTCATTGAGCGCTTAACCTAGCAAACAAAATTAACAAATTGAGTACTCAAAAACAACTTTCGAGGTTTAATTTTAATCTAATCCCTAATCCTACACTTAAAGATTGGCCCTTAAAGTCTATACATTGGACTTTCGAAAGTCGTAGCAAATTTTATAAATAAAGATGTCTACGCGATGTTGCAACGTCTCAAAAATGGATAAAAAGAAGAGATTTTTTAATTTTATAGACATGTTATCTTGAAAACATAATGTAATGGATCTTTAAGAAAAGTGTATACTTTGGTTATTTGTTGGCCTTAGGATAATTAGTTTAGGCTAGAGATTGCAGTAATACATTTTCAAAAACTTATTTAGTAATACGATGTAAACACAATTTTCTATAAATTAGCGAAAAACTGAGAGTTTTTAATCCCAGTACACAATATCAAACACAGAAATTATACTTTCAAAATTTATATAAAAAAAATACACAAAATCCAAAAAATATCCATCATCTTATTTCTGAATAAGTTTTAAAGTTTTAATACATTTTCGACAAAAAAATCTAAAAATTAAATTTAAAACTTGCAACATTATATGTTTGCGCATATCTTACAATATTTAGAAAACAATTTGATAAACCAAAAAAAAATATTAAAAAATAAACATTGAAGATTGTATTTAGTACGAGCCATTATTTAAAAACAAAAAAAAAATAAAACTCTTGTATGACTTCAAAAAGTCTAAAATATACATAAATTACATAAACCTTAAAGGATTTACGTCAACAACAAAAATAAATTAATATAAAACAAAATCATACATAAGTGAATTTAAGACATTAAGAATTTTATATCATAACTAAGAAAATTAAAGAACAACAACAACAAGAAGAAGAAAAACATAAAATCATACATTTCCATTCTGAAAGTTTGTTAATGAATAAAAAAGAAAAAAAAACTAAAATAGTAAAACCAAAAAAAAAAATGTTTTATTTTTCTAAAGTAGGAAAGGATTATGTTAGACAAAACAAGTATACAAGTAGTCGGACATTGCGGATCATATTATACCCTACACCATGAGTATATTTTTAAAATGTTTAATTTTTCATATAGAAACTTTTATTCTTATTTATTAGAGTATTCAATTATTCGGGTTTTTGTCTTATTCGGTTTATTCAACAAATAATTATTTGGGGTTTTAAGTTTGTCGGTTAATAATCGCATAAATCAAAATTTTTCGGTTAATCGAATAAGAGGCAAGTGTATGATGTTTTAAAAATTTTTTTTACAATATTTTTCTTCCTTTAAATTCAATTTTATTAATTTTTTTGTGTAAGAAGTAGATAAATCAGAACAACTTATTACCAGGGAAACCAAAATATGCAAATGCATGTTTTTTGTGGTGCGTCGTATGGACTCATGGATAAGATATTTACACGTTTCAAACCAATTTGAGAATTTTGGCATCGATTTGTTAGAGCATATTTTTGCATATTTTACCCATAAGAGCATAATTTTGCATGATTTGACTTTTTAGCATATTTAAGGCATATTTTCGAGTTTTTAGAGCATATTTTACTCTTTTAGTGCATATTTTGATGTTTTCGCTTTTATTTATTTTTAATTTTCTTTTTTTTATTTTTTTATGTTATAGTTTTTTATTCAATAAAGCATTATATTTTAAATCGGACATAAAACCGATTACTTTTGATTTCATGAGACCAATCAATTTATAGTTTAAAAAACTAATTATTGGAAATTATGACAACACCGATTAAAATGTCAGTTTAATAGCTATGAATACAATTGGAAGAAATGTGTCAAACTTTGTCGTTTGAAATATGTTTTTTAGGGACCAAATGGTTTTATGTTATTTATTAGTTATCTGAACGTACAACGGAATTCTATTATACTAGTTCTTTAAACTATGAGATGAAACATTTATAAAAAAATGTTGTAGGATATATAATATGACATTAAACATTTATTATTTCATTACAATTTCAGTCTTTTTGAGCTTTTCAATGTTAAAAAATAATAAAAAATTTTATTTTTGGAGCATATATTTTAAATTTTAAGAGCATATTTTGAGTTTTTTACGGCATATTTAAAGCGCTTAAAACACTTTTTTTAAAGCATGTTTTCGGTTTCCCTGCTTATTACAATGTTTCTAAAGTATTGTTATAAAAATCATTCAATAAATATTTTTCATTATAAAAAAAGTTTCATTTATTCGAGCGATTAATCGTCAAAAATTTCTCGATTAACCGACCGACGATTAATCGTTAAAATACCCTAGTATTTATGCAATTTATTGATAAAAAACGAAATTTTCTAAGTGAGTCTTTATATAGGAATATAGGTCAAACATCCGCCGATCCTCATTAAATATGGGAAAGATATATATTTTTAAATAGTTAGTTTTGTTGAGATTCATTGCAATACAAATTGTTACTAGACAATTTTAAACGTTTAAGACATTTTTTGAATTTGGGTTTGTGTGAGGGCTAGGGTCAAATATGGGCCGATCTTTACGATCATATAAACTAATTTGAGTCAATTTTTAGATATATATAATAGAATATTTGACGTAATTATGGCATAAAAAGCCCAAATCGGGAGGTACGGTTTTACGGGGGCTAGGTAGAGTTGTCAGCCTGTCTGGATTGTCTAGCTTTTTTGGTGCTTTTCCAGTTTCAAGTTAAAATTTAATTTGTCCAGTTAATCTGACATCGTAAATATTGGATCCTTACACACCTTTTGGTGAACTGATCAACTTAAATATTTTTATAGGAACTTCTTAGTAAAAGCACTTGTGGTACTTATTTGAAAAAAACGTGGTAGGCTATATTAACCATTTCGATTTGTATGAAATTGAGTAAGACTAAATTAAGTCCACAAAATTAAATTTTAAATTGATTTCATAGGATTTGTCGATGTGCCAAAAAAAACATGCTTAGACCAAATTTCATCAAATTATCTTGAAAATTGCAGCCTGTACCTTGCGCACAAGTTTTATAAGGACAGCCAGCCAGCCGGACAGGCGGACGGATATTTCTTAATTGACTCAAATGATTCTGTATTGATCGGTATACTTTAAGGTTGTCTGTTAAACTCATCAGCACAAACCATTCCGACTCTAGTGTATAATTAACCATGCTCGATCTTATGATGGTCAGATAACTAGTAAATTATAAAGCTATAGCAAAAACTTAAATCAGTGATCGATCCTATATAAGTCCCAATCAGATTATTGCTGGTTTAAAATGCAGAAAAATACTCGTACAGCTATAAAACTTGGAGCAAAATCGATCTACAACATGTTAAGAAGATGGGTCAATAATTAACCCTACCCGTCATTTAAGGTCCCCTTCACAAAAATATTTTAAACCTATTTACAGACTTAAAACTGAAGAAGTGGGATCAGGGATGGAAAAATAAGATTTTGTCTCAGTATCAAAAAATATTTCAGAGGGTACTTTTTTGGATCTCAAAGTACTAAAATATTTTTTTGCTAAGAGTTTGTAATTTCTGAAATATATTTATATTTATACTTTTTAAATTAGAATGGGCGTTATATGTTGATATTGTGAATCTTTGTTCGTCCCTCAATATTAACATCTTAGATATAATTTGATGCTACACAATTTCTTGCCCAAGAAATGCATGGTATCTCATAGCTACGATACAAATTTTACCTCGAAATTGTACTTTGTAAAATGTTATATTTAAAAAACTCATGGCGCTGTTATAAAGTCTCGAAAAGGGACAAAATTGCGTTTTCTCAAAACTCAGGATATACATATCTTAGATTCCAGATGCGATGAAGAAAATATGAAGTAATATTCGAACTCAGCGCTGATTAATCTTATAGAAGCGTCTAACTTATTCTCAGGGTTTTGACTTTATTAACATTTTGTGTGATAATATGAAGAGAATTCCAATACTGTATAACTTTAGTAGCTGTTTCCTACAAATTTTATATTTGATGGCCGATCCTGAAAAAATTGGTAGTCAGGTTTTGATTATCAGTAATGAGCATTTAAGTCATTTTTTGAAGGAAACCTTATATGGGTAGTAAGGTCAAATATAAAATTTTGTAGAGAGATTTTGACTCGTATGAAACTTATGTGCATCGAATTTCATTGCTATATTCTTATTTTTAAGCCATTAATGAGTGTTGTAGTGATTTTCCGAAGTGGACCTTATATGGGGGGGAACGTGGTTAGGGTCAATTATGAACCGATCCTAAAAAAAATCGGTATACAAGTTTTGATTCGTAAGAAACTTACTTATACCGAATTTAATCACATTTTTGGGCCAGTAATGCGTGTTAAAGTCATTTGCTGAAGGAGACCTTATATGGGGGGTAGGTCAATTATGAACAATTGTGAAGGACCACTTGTTTGAGGCTATTCGAAAAAGTGATCCGATATTGCCCATTTTCAATACCAAGCAAACTTTAGCAATAGAGAATACTTATGCAAAATTTCAACTATGTAGCTCTTCGTGATATCAACAGACAGACGGACGGACATGGCTAGGTAGTCTTAGAATTTAATAAAGACCCAGAATATATATTCTTTTATGGGTATATGACCAATATTTCGATGTGTTACAAACCCCATCTGTTTTGATGGTGGGTATAAACATTATTTTAACAGACAGATTTACTACCAGTTAAACGATAATCGGATATTGAGATTGTAGACCTGAAAGTATCAAATAAGACTCGGGAGTATCATGTTACTTTTGCATATCTAATAGTATCAAAAAAAAGTACCATCGTACCAATTATGCCATCCCTGACTGGGATGAATTTTGAAATCAAAGTTTTATATGAACATAAATCGCTCGAAAAAATTTTATAAGGATTGATCCATAATTGAACGTACCCTTTATAAAACTACCTTTGGAAAAGTGCAAGTACAGCAATGAAAATTGACAGTTAAACGTTGTGTAGAAACATAATTCTTCATTTCAAATTACTTACATGAATATATAATTATAACTAACCATCCATATTAGGTCTCTAATTACTAGAAGTGTAATAACACGCGAGTAGTTTAAGTTAAAATTTTACTTGTATTTTTTTCTTGTTACAATAATTGAAGTACTTCCAAAAGTATAACATTTATCACCATTTCAAAAATAGCACTAAGTGAATTTGTTTACCTTCTGTGGAAGTGATGTATATTGACTTTTATTATTTATGTTAAAATTAGTTAAGCCAAATTCTATAAAACTAAAATTTCACATCCTAGTAACTTCCAAAAAAAGAACATAATAATTACTTTCTGAGGACTTTAGATGTAGTGAATTTGGAATCAAATAAAAAGAACATCCCTCTTATGATAAGCCAGTGTTAAAATTATCACTTTTTCAGGTATTTTTCAGTACATTCATGCAACAAATTCTATTTTTTCGCTTCTTTGGATGTTATTATCTGCTGGGATTTAATGCTTATAAAAAAGAACTTACCTCTCAAAAGCTGCGAATGTAAGTACATATGTATGTATTTCATTAAAAATTATTGTTTTTAAATATGATTAAATTATTATTTGTTTAAACATAAGTATACAAACATAACTGAAAATTCATTAATCGATTAATTACTCTTTACCATAACTAATTTTAAAAGAAACATAAACAAAAAAAGCACATCACTATGTAAAAGTAAAACAAATAAATGGCAACCATACAACCATACTTTCTTCAAATTGCCAGTCAAACTTTAAAGACATATTTCATTTTTAAATCACTTTTTATTGGAAAACTTTATATTAATAGATAAACGTTATCTATTTATTTATAATATTAAACACTTTTAAGAAAAAACTATGCATTTTTTACCAGTTTTTTTCTATAAAAACGAGCAACTCGACACAATAACCGACTACCACACTATAAACAACAACAGTAACTAAACACAACGTTATCGATATTTTTATTTCGAAAAATGACAGTTATTTGTGTATTTTTGGTGTATTTTAGAGAAGGTTACTATACCCTACAAGAACAGTGACAGTCATTTAACCGGTCATTTGACTGGCAAATCGATCAAAGTTTCCATCAAAAGTTTCTATCTGTTTCTTAAGGGCAATATGTAAAAAGTGATGGAAACTTTTGTGTACATGTGATTTTGCATCACCCTCGCACTTATGAATTCTATCGACTTTAAAACATATATTTGAGCTGCTCACTCTTTTGCTTTTTACCAATCAAGGATGAAGGAAATGTTAGTCACGATTGACTAATCATTCTTTATGGATATATCCATCACAGTTGACCGATCACACTTGATGAATTTATCCGTCAAATCTGACGGCTATGCCAATTTATAATAAAACACAATTTATTAACATTTTAAGACATATATTTTTAATTTTATTAATATACATAAATTAACTATCATTTC
The DNA here is from genome assembly GCF_022045245.1 of Lucilia cuprina. Lineage (NCBI taxonomy): Eukaryota > Metazoa > Arthropoda > Insecta > Diptera > Calliphoridae > Lucilia > Lucilia cuprina. The sequence continues at coordinate 28,197,025 of NC_060950.1, read as the reverse complement.
ACCATTTTACATACCTCACAGAATGTAAAATCCTCATATGCTCCTTTTAATTTGTGGAAATAAATTGTCTGTAAAGAAATGCATATAAATATTGAAATATAAAAATTAAAAGTAAATATGTATTCATATTACCACAAATAGATTTAACTCCGAAGTGTATATTCTCAGCTCCACTTCCTGCACCGTTTTTAAATTATAATAAATCTCTTTATTTTTAATAATGTTAGTCTCAATTTTTTGCTCCTTGATCTTTGGCTTTCACTGAAATAATTAATTTATGCGACGGAAAACACAGTAACAGTCAAATGTAGTTGTTTCACTCTTTCATATGCAAATGAAACCCTTTATCACACATTGAGTACATCAACAGTCATTTTACCGGTCATTTGACCGACATTATTGATGGAATTATCCATTAACTATTTTTTTTTTTTTGCAATTTTTAAAGAAAAATGTTGCAAGTGTGTTAGTAAAATCATTTTGTATGTGTTAGTTTCGGTCATACATTTCTTGTAGGGTAAATATCGAGTTAAAATCACTCTATATTTTTAAAATGCAAGTAAATATTTTAATAATCCCTAAAGTAAATTATACTCGTTTTTTCGATATTTTAATTTTTTATTATACATTAAATAAAATCCATTTATAAAATCTTACTTATTATATGAAGAAAGCGAAAAAAATCACTTTTTATAAACTAAAATAAACTTTTAAATCTAATCTCTATGATTTCATTTTCTTATTAGCTTTTGCCACTTTAGCCTTTAGAGCCTTAACATCAAATTTATTATCCTCACCAGCTGTACGTTTTCTTGAGGTAGAGGCTTGATCTTCGGTGGGTGGTATAAAATCTTTTTGACGTTTTTCCTGTTGTTTCTCTCTGGCTTCGGCTTGTTTAGATTCACGTTCGTGTTGGCGACGCTGTTGTTTCTGTTCCTTATTAAGGAAATATTCACCGGAGGCCAATTGTTTATCGATTTTACTTTCCGGTTGTGCCGGTGGGAAGGGTGTGTATTCTTTCTTTTGTTTCTTAACTTTAGGTTGTTTACGTTTGCTAATGTTTTTATTCTTGAACTTGGGCAAGAAACGTGACCAATCCTCATTAGCCAATTTGGGATCTTTCATCAATTCTCTTTTAATCATTAAGGCCTTGATATTGTAAATGGGATGTACATTTTCCATGGTGTCTATAACAATGTCTCGCACTTGTTGCAAACCTTTATAGGGACCCAAAGCGGCTACCGTATTGCCCTGTACCAAAACATAACAATCAGTTAGCAGTTCTATGGATTTCAAAGTAGCTCCATTGGGTCCAATAAGCCTTTGACGTCTTTTCACGAATTTATCCTTTTTTCTTACTAAACTACCAATTTTAATAATATCACAACCGATTTCGTCTTGCAGCACACGTTTTGCCTGTTCAAAGGGTACACTACGTGCCATTAACTTAATCATATCACGAGCTTTGATGATAATATAGGGATCCCAAGTTTTACGTGTTGTCTTCACCACCATACTGCCTTCAATCAAATCGAGTTCTGCTTTAAGATTATACTCAGCCACAGCTTGTTGCACTAGAGGCCATACTTCATTAAGGTATTTCTCACGATATTTTGGAAATAAAGTAGCAAACGAAGATTCCTCTACTAAACCATTGGGATTGTCTTCTGGTTTAAATGCTGGTATTTTCATGGCCCAAGCATTTTCCACCGGCTCATTAGTGTTTTTTGGCTGTTCCTCACCCTCACTTTCACTCATTTTGGAATGAATTTAACTTTTATTTCGAGTTTTTTTATAATTTTTTGTAAAAATTTTCAGATTTTCCTAATTATATTGTGTAGCAATGCACGTGCGATCAGTTGTTTATGACGTTTCTCGAAACAAAAACATTGCAGGAGGTTACCAGACTATAAGTATTTTTAGGATTGCCAATAGTTAGTCAAATAAATAATTATAATTATAAAAATTATATTTTTGTGAAATTAAAATTAAATTTTTATTTAAATTAAATTAATTTATTTATACAATTACACTGCTTCGAAATCTAGTTGATTTCATTTGAAATCAAGACCGTTTTCACTTCATATTTTTTACATTTAGGAAGATTTAATTTTTTTAAGTAGAATTTAATTACGAATAAAAAATAGATATTTTACAAGTACCCGAAAACTTTTTATTTTAAATATGTTTATCATATAAATATCTTTTTTGTTTAAAATAAATTTTCATTTGTTTAAAAAAATATTAAAATAATTTTTATTTCCAAATATATATATATCCCTCATGACAAAAAAAATTCTTTTAAAATAAATATCAAAAACAATTTTTATTTTCAACTATTGTTTTAAATGATTTTTTTTTTTTTGTAAAAAATTTAGTTGTCGTATTTGAGGACCTTGTCAAAATTATATTATTATTACTTTAATAGATCATGCACTCCATTAATTTTTGCACAAAAATTAAAATATTTATTGTTGTTAATTATTTTTTTCATCGGATGAAAAAGTTCAAATTATTTTTAACTTTACTGATAAATTACAGAAATGATAAATTTGTTTTTTATAGAAATGAAAAATAACTTTTTTTCAATACATAAATATCTTGATGGATAAATATATTTTTTAATAGAAATGTTTATTTTTTAATAACAAAAAAAACTAAAAAATTTTTTAAAAGTAATAAAATAGGGTCCTTGATATTTAAATATTACATAACCTTCTAATTTAAATTAACTTTTCATGCATGTTTTACAATGTATAAATTTTTTTCTCTTTTTTCTTGTTCAGCGACGTATTTTTTGTATTATTTAGACCTGGTTTACACTAGGAAACTTTTTTTGTGAAACTTTTGATGTTTCTATGTGAGAGAAAGAGAAAGAAATATCAACTATCTCTTATCTCACACACAAAATCAAAAGTTTCTCAACTAAAGTTTCACTGTGTGAACCAGGTCTTAGAAAAAACATACATAGTTGCATACTAAATTTCATTGTAGTGTTAGTGAGGTACAATATTTAGAGAAAATCCAAGAAATTATTTTATTAAAAATGTATAAAAACTCAAAATTATTTTAAAAATGTTATTTTAATTTAAATATTTTCTTTAAAAATTTAAATTAATAAAAAGTTTTCTAAAAATAATTTAAATGTCAATAATTTTCTTTTACAGATATCAAAATTTATTGAAAAAATTTATAACATATCAAAATCTATAAAATAATAATTAGCTTTTAAACATCGAAATTAATAAAATAATTTTAGGAATTTAATTTTATGCAAATTTTCTACAAATCCAAATCTTATAAATCCAATTTTTCTTAAAGTGAAACGTATCTACATATAAAATTAGAATTTATCAAAAAAGAATTCCATGGAAAATTTTCAATAAAACGAGAATTTTATAAAATTTATCTAAACGTTTTCTATAAAAGAGAAATTTATTGATAATAATAATAAAATAAAATTTAATGATAATTTCAATCAAATTAATATTTATTGAAAATATTTCTATATAAAATCTATTTTAAATTTTCTGTAAAAAAGAATATGTTATTTATTTTTTTATGAAATTTTCTCTGAACACCCTATCTAATATTCCATTAATAAATATAAAAATTATCAACAATCTGGCAATCTCTTCACTGTGTAAAAAATTTTCTTTGTTGATTTTTTGTTGTTACAACAGCTGTTCACCGAAAGCAAAATAACAACGACGAAATAAAGAAAATTTTTGCAAAAATTTTTTATATATCGAAGAAAAAATAGATTTTTAGTGCTTTTATACATAGAAATTTTTAACAAAATCTTTTCAAAAAGACTGCATTTCAGTTTTAAATTAACAAAAAAATGATAAATTCCGTGCGATATGAACGCAGCAACAGCAGTGAACAAATGCAATTTAATGTTTTGAGTGATAGTGGCGGTCGCAGTAGTATTGGAGGTGGTGAATCACCTCTTACTCCTAGCCAAACATCAACAACGCCTGCTAATAGCATGACAGAAGAACCCTTGGGTATAGGAAATGTATGTGAAATAAATAATATTTACCAAATGGAATGAGTTGATAAAAATGTTATTACTTTACAGATTCTTTGCACCCATGATGGCGTTCTGTTGAAAAAAGCCAGTGCTGAACATATAGCTGACCTTAATACCAGCGGCTCTTTGTCGTTGGTGGAATATGGTCCCTCTAAACGTTTGTATATAGAGTGGAAACCTAATGAAAATATTTTAATCGCAGATGATAGCCAGGATCAAGGTGATTGGGCTTTAGTTGATACTATATCACAACGTAATCGCACCGTTTCAGAGTGTAAAGTTTTCAATACAAAACCCATGGAAACATCTACGGGTTCTATACCAAAAGCTCGCCTTATACGCACTTTTCTGGAGGATTTATCTGGTATTGAGGTCAAACAACGTCGCCAAACTATTAAGTTTATGCGTAAATTAGATGGCACTTTACACACCGAATTCTTTTTCCAGCACGGCAATGCTGATCTATTTTTAAGTAGCCTTAAGAAGTTACACGTCATCGATATGGCTCCTGCAGCTCGAGCTGGGGAAGAATATGTTATCCTAACCACCGAGACCCAAAAACTAAAGAAAACTTTTGCCGAGCTTGATATAGGAGAAATAAAGGCCAGTTCCTTGGGCAATGAGGGCTGGCTACCGAATAAAGTTGTTGGCTTACTAGCGAGTATACCCGATTATATGGCACATAAAACACCACCCAAAGTTAGACCTGGCACCATAGAAGTAAAAGAACGCCAGAAATCATCACCACCTTCTGACAACTATCAGCTGGTGGGCATAGGCGGCAGCACTAATACCTCGGACTCGCGCAGTCGTGCCAGCAGTTTGGATAAATCACCAGAAATGGATTCAAGTGAAATGGAAAATGTTAAGGAAATCGATGAGAAAATTATACCACCCCTACCAGAACGAAAGCCGGTCTTAAGAGGTTTACCTCTTAACGAAAATCAATGGTTGGAATTTCAAACACCCGATGGTCGTATTTCAGATCCTTGTCGTATTTTAGAAATCATATTCAAAGGTGGCATTGAACCCAAACTACGTTGTGAAGTTTGGAAGTATCTACTAAACTACTATCAATGGAGTGACAATGAGGTGGAGCGTATAGCCAGACGAAAACAAAAGTCCATGGAATACTATAGTATGAAGGCTCAATGGTTATCGATGACCACTATACAAGAGGCGAATTTTTCCGGTTATCGTGATCGCAAGTGTCAAATTGAAAAGGATGTTAAACGGACAGATCGTTCTTTGGACTATTTTGCCGGTGAAGATAATCCAAATTTGTCGACATTGCAGGGTATATTGATGACCTATGTTATGTATAATTTTGATTTGGGTTATGTTCAGGGCATGTCGGATTTATTGGCACCCATTTTGGCAACATTGGTGAGTACAATGGAAAAATGTTGTAGAAAAGGAAAATTTATCGAAACTTCTCAATAAAAAGTAAAAAATTAACGAAAATTTGTTAATATAAAAAGAAAAGTTATTAAAATTTTTTTAGAATTTTCTAAAAAAAAAGAAAATTTAAGAAAATGTAAAGTAAAAACATGTTTCTTTACCCATTTCCCAAACTTTTTCCAGGAAAATGAAGTCGATGCCTTTTGGTGTTTTGTTGGTTTTATGGACATGGTATTCGCCAACTTTGATATCGATCAAGCCGGCATGAAAACACAATTCAATCAATTACGTGCCCTCTTAGAATTTGCAAATCCTCGACTTTTTAAATACATGATTAGCCACGATTCGGATAATATGTATTTTTGTTTCCGTTGGCTTTTAGTTTGGTATAAACGTGAATTTTCCAATGATGACATTTTAAAATTGTGGGAATGTCTGTGGACCAAATTACCTTGTCCCAATTTTCATATACTTATATCGGTAGCAATATTAGATCAACAAACCGATGTTATTATCGAAAGTCAATATGAATTTACGGAAATACTAAAGCATGTCAATGAACTATCAGGAAATATTGATTTGAGACGTACTTTGGAAATAGCAGAAGCCATATATCATCAAATAAAAGAGGCTGAAAATTTACCCAATACAATAAGACTTATAATAGGAGAACCGCTAATAGAGACAGAAGCCACTGGTGAGGGTGACAATGATACACCCGAACAGTTTGATGACGATTTTGATGAATTGGTGAGAGAACAGACACCAGAGGAGAAGAAACGCAATCAAGAGTGGTTAGAGGAAGCCTGTGAACGTTCCATGTTTTTGCAATATATGTAATAATTTTATATTTATATACATATAACAAACTAGCGTATAGATTATAATGCAAATTCAAAATAGCACACATTAAGTAGGATTTTGTTTTCAGTTTTTGTTATAGTTACTATTATAAGGCGTATTGCAAAGTTTAAAAAAAACTCCTTAGCTAACTATAGCAAAGCTAAGTTTCCTTTAGGGAAGTTCAAGAAATACGCCTGTTTATGTTAAATTGTTTAGTCTTGTATTTAAGTTGAATTATGAATTATTCTTTTTTTTTTTATTTTATATTTTTTTTTATAATAATAAGGCAGGTTAAAGCAAATTAAAAATTATTAACTATATATTAAAATAAATAAAAACAAAACGCCCCATTTAATGGCCTCAACAACTATTGTTATAAAAAAAATAAAACGTAAAATCTATACGATAAATATTAATTAAACTTTATTCCTTATATATCCAATATCTTTATGTATTTGCCGAAAAAAAACCAAAACAAAAACTAATATCAATTATTTTATAACGCAAACAACAATTAATGTTTAAAACGAGATATATACATACAAATATAAAACATACATAGTATTTAATTATAATATAATTAAAACATTTTAATTTTTATTGAGAAACAAAAAGAAAAGCCACACAATTTAATTAGATGGTGAAATAAAAAAATAACACATTTTTTTCAAAATAAAATCTTTAAGCAAAGTTTTTTAATTAAAAACAATTTATCAAAGTTTTATTAGACAAATATTCATAGAAATTTTGTTCTATTAACCTTCGATAAATTATTATGAATAAGCCAGTGAATGTACAATCTTATGGTGGCTTTGATACTCATTTCTCCGTTTAGTTAAGAATTCTGAATAGAGGATGTCTTCGTATGAAAAGGTCTTCTTGCATGAATGTCGAGAGTTTTAACGTGAGCACCTGCTTTGACGGCCTTATCTCTTTCCCACGCACAATCGGTTCTTCGCACCGGAACGAATCGGAGTTCAATGAACAACGGCTAAGGATTGTCAACCCAGCCACATCGACTTTAAACGTGTGGCTGCTACAACAACAACGGCCTTATCTCACAGTTGTCTTTTTCATCCACTGGGTAAATTTTAGAACTGTCTACCATCGCCCCTTTGTTCTTCAATGAAGAACTCAGGTGTCAATTTTTGTACATTGGCTTCGACCGGTCCATGCACAAGTACTTTGCTGGAGTACTCGAGATATCTAATCTCAGATCATCGAATGGTCTCTGTTGATTCGGCAACAGCACCAGAGACGTAACCGGAGGACCAAAGTACGATCCATCAATAAGCCGAAGACATTGTTCTTAATCACAGGAACACACTGTGGTAATTCTGATATGAACAGAGAATACTCTGAACATATCTGGACAAGGAAGGAAAATTCAATGGTATCAATTCATCTTTAATCCATCATCATTCAACCCAGAACACATCTCATTTATACGACACATTCATAAGAGAAAAACATAGGACACATTTATTATAGGTAGACGGGTGGGTGAGGCCCGTCGTACCCCACATTCATCCCGTACCATATACAATTAATATCAACATATTTTCGACGCTTAGTCCCACAGCCACTCCTCTGTGGAGTATCTGTTGCTTTCGGCAACAGCACCGAACTTACCCCGAAATATTGTCTTTATCAGTCTTTTAACCGCCACTTACTCTCCCCGCGAATTTGGCTTTAAACCACAGACACTACGTGGATCCCGAAGGAACCTCAACAAACTGAACAGCCAGGACATAGTCCTGCGGGGCAACTGGCCATCCGTAGTACCAAAGATTGACAGGTGCTCTGGTCTGTCAATCTGTCTGTCAATCTATGCAAGGACCAAACCAAACAGTAGACTGTAGCCAATTTTTCAGTCCCGGCCAGACTGGAGGTATTGGCCACCTTTTTATACCCCGGGATTGCAATAACACCAAGGCGGAGGCTAATAGAGGTAATAACGAAAAGGAGATAAGAGATCATGTGTTACAGATAAAGACGTACAATCTTATGGTAGATTGGATACTCATTTCAAAAATTGTATATATACATCAATTTGTATCAATATTTTCAATAAAAAAAGTCACCTGACAAGTGATTTTGGAATAATGAGTTTCTTCCGGATATGATGAGAAAGGAGATCCTGCATACAAATAGAATAGAAAAGTTGGGTAAGGTAATAACGAAGTATCATATACATGAAGAAGGTTTATTAGTAGAGGGAGATAAAAGATCAAGTGTTACTGGTAAAGACAGATGACATTGTTTCCTAAGAATTTACCATTTTGTCAGATCATTCTCGTTTTGACAACTTCTGCTGTAATCGTTGAACAGAAGACCAATGTGTCTAGCATGGTTACCAAATTTACAGTGGTCAGTGATAACCGATATCAGCCGACTTAGCTGCGGTATTTGAAGACCAAAAAGATATTTAGACCTGTGAGTGACCACAGCGCTTTAGCACGTGTGCCATGTGATCATTTGTTGCGAGCAATGCAAAGGCAGTGTTCAGTGATTTGCTTCCTTATTGCAAGTAGTGAAATACCGCAAAACTGATCGATCTCCAGTCTGCTAAGCATGGTGCCAGCTCTTGCCAAGGTGTCAGCAATGCTATTGCCATACGAAATCCCGTGTCCCTTTACCCAAATTAGGGTGATTTTGTTGTTGTTGTGACAGTTCGACTGTGACAAAAAACTTCCTGGGAAAAAAATTTTCGGTTGATATAGCTGTCGCTGGGTTGACAATCTTTGGTCGAGTATGACTTGGGTAGTTCCGGAGCAATGATCCAATTGTCGTGGGAACGTGGGTGATGTTGGAATGTATCGCCATCTCATTGAGAGACGTCCGGTATTCATGGATAACTTTGGATGTGGAAAACACAACAATTAGGGATTTAATAGCAGCTTGACTGTCGGTATGACTTTTGATATCCCTGTTAGTTATCCAATAGTATCTAAGCCAATTTAATGCCCTTTTTATCGCTGATATTTCAACTTGAAGGATGCTACATTCACCATTAAGTCAGAAGGAGATTTTCCTTACAAATTCCTCAATGAAAATGCCACCGCCAACTTTTTTCGCCGTCTTGGATCCGTCTGTGTAAACTCGGAAACAATTATGTGGCAGAAGGAGAGATTACTGAGACTCCGAGGAGATATAATATCGGAACTTTCTCACAAGAGACGGTAGCGAAATACAATAATCAACATTATATTGATTATTTGATCTGAGATCTCTGATCCTAGCATAGCCTATGGAGTATTGTTTCCATTTGCCAGAACGTAATTAATTAACTAACTAACGAACTAACTATCTACCTATCTATCTATCTATCTATCTATCTATCTATCTATCTATCTATCTATCTATCTATCTATCTATCTATCTATCTATCTATCTATCTATCTATCTATCTATCTATCTATCTATCTATCTATCTATCTATCTATCTATCTATCTATTTATCTACCTATCTATCTATCTATCTATCTATCTATCTATCTATCTATCTACCTATCTATCTATCTATCTATCTATCTATCTATCTATCTATCTATCTATCTATCTATCTATCTATCTATCTATCTATCTATCTATCTATCTATATATCTAACTATCTATCTATCTATCTATCTATCTATCTATCTATCTATCTATCTAACTACCTATCTATCTATCTATCTATCTATCTATCTATCTATCTATCTATCTATCTATCTATCTATCTATATATCTATCTATCTATCTATCTATCTATCTATCTATCTATCTATCTATCTATCTATCTATCTATCTATCTATCTGTCTAATACTGAGGTTAGATTCGTTTTCGGCGTAGCCCGAACTATTAGGCAAATCTATTCAAATCTATTTTGAAATAAAACTAACAATCATTTTTTATACATTTTTTTATTTTGTTTAGAATTTTTGTTTTGTTGTTGTATATATAATTCAATATCATTTGTTGTTGTAGTAATAGTTGTTGTTGTTGTTTTAATAATTAAATCATACTTATATTTAAATAGTAATTATTAAAAAAAACTGATGTCATAATAAATGTTCATACATAATTTGTTTTATTTATTTATTTTTTTATTTAAATGGAGATTTCTTTTTAATAATTTGTTTTGCAAAAATGTTTTTATAATTTTTATTTTGTTATTTATATATTTGTATAATAATTATGGTTGGTAACAGAGCATGTAATGTTTTGTTATTTTGCTGATAGATTAAAAAATAATTGTTTTTTGTTTTATATTTATAATATATTTATAAATTTTTATGAATTATTTTGTTTTTTTTTTTTTAAATAATGAAGCAACAGGTTTTTATTTAAATTTATTTTGAATTACTATTATTATTAAGGTTGGGTTTGTTTGTTTTTGTTTTTATAAAGATAAATTCTATTTAGTTTTTTGTGTTGATGGTTGCTGGGGTTTTCTTTTAAAAGATATTTTATAAAATTTAATAAACTTAAATTTAGCCACATTTAATTAATTGTCCAATTATAAAACTTATTTTTTTTGTCTTGTTAATAAAATATTTATTTATGTATTTACAAAATTATTTTGTTTTAATATAGTGTTTTTAAGAAAATATATATATTTTTTATTTTTAGTTACATATTAAATCATTTTTTTTTATTTTTTTGTGCTTTTTTTATAGAAATGTTTTATGTTTTTTTTATTTAAAATTAAATTTAAAGTTTTATTATTTATAGAATAATTTAATTTATAAGCATGCAGTTTTATTTTATTTTTTTATATTGATTTTTTTTTTAAGTTTATGTTTTTAATTTTCTGTTTGTTTTTTATTCTCTAATTTTATAAGCGCTTTATAAAGTTTTGTTTTTTTCACTTTACTTAATATTTAATAGTTAAATTTTAAATTCAAAAAATAATAATTTTCAATAAATTTGTTTTATTTGGTTTACAGCAGCTTTTTTTCAAAAAAAAAAACAATTTACTGAAAATTATTATTTTTTTTTCTAAAGAAAAGTAAATGTTTTATTTTAATAACCTGTGAAGTTGTTTAAACAAAGTTTTTTGATTTCTATGAATTTCTACCATTTCCAGCAGCATTGGAAAAAGTATCGTATAAAATGTCAATAATTTTTTATTTGTTTTACAAAAATTTTTTTAAAATATTCAAAATCCGTTAAATTTTATTAAATTTGTAGCTTTTTGTTGCTCAGCAGCATTGGGCGAACAAAATGCAAGAATTTTAAAATAACACAAGTGCAACCATCATGAGGAGGTAATTGATCTTTGCGGTTTTTGTAAAATTTGATTTAAGCGAAAATGTCATTTCCGTAAAATGTTATGCACTCAACACTCCAAGTATTGAAGTGTTATTTGTTCGTAATCGACATTCAAGAACAATTGTATTTAATGGCAGAAAAACTCAAAAGAAAATTAATGGCCAACTTCTATCTCTTATTAAGATTCTTACGTATAGAGCTCTATAAGTGAAATTTACGGCAAATTATGCGTAACGGTCGTCTTAGCTAGTTTTAAGTAAAAACTATTATTCAATGTCAGAAATTTTAAATTAATTCAATTATGAACTAGTTCTTTACTTCAGGGTTAAATTGAACTAAATCTTTGAATTTTGTATTCTCGAATATTTTCTGTTCTTTACTAGTTTAAGCATTCAGTGATGATGAGCTAAACACGGATAAGAAGTTACTATCGCAAATAGTTGCGAACATTCTTTAAGGATTATTTTATTAGTTCAGTTCAACTCTTTTTAATATTTGAAATGTTACATACGTAGTTGTAAACCGATTACTCTTGTTTGACTTTCGGAGTAGATAGAATAGATTTTATTCCTTTATGTATTATCAAATGCCCTGCAGAATATGAGATGTGTATTGGGGCAATCTTTTTTCATTGAAATCATCCTTTAAAAAGCAATTTAGTTTTCGATTGGTATCGAATGTAGCAACATCTTGCATGCAAACTCTACTTTCAGAGAAACTTTAGTATTCGATTCAAAACAGAATTTAAACCCAGGGCTGCAGTCATATACCTAACAAGTGTGAACATCACAACAAGGAATTTGGGACATCTTTATACGGGACGATGTGAGATTTAGAAGTCATAGAAATACTCGCATGGGAACTTTTTCTGTTGGCAATAGAATTGCTTAGTATTGATATCCGATATAGACCTTGATCATTTCTAAGAAATTCCGCTGAATGTCGAAGCACGAGACGGCCCTAGAAGGGAAGAATTCAATATCAAAATATTCGATTCAAAACAGAAAGCTTTCGAAACAGAATTTAAACCCAGGGCTGCAATCATATACCTAACAAGTGTGAACACTACATCAAGGACTTTGGACAAGGAATTTGGGACATCTTTACACAGGACGATGTGAGATTTAACAGTAATACTAATACTCGCATGGGGACTTTTTCTGTTGGCAATCGAATTGCTTAGTATTGATATCCGATATGGACCTAGATCATTTCTGAGGAACTCAGAAAACTCTGAAAAACAAATTCTATTCAAATTTCCTCAAACGTGATGGACTAATCAATAGAACGAACAAATACTTGATTCATTTTCAACTGATCAACATAATTACAGAGTTATCAGAAGAAAATCCGATAGGAATTGTTATGACAAAGGAGATTGGGGATCTATTGAATATCTTCTCTGTTTCTAGCTTGCATTAGAAGCAAACTAAAGATTTGACTGAAATATCTTAAGGCATTAAGGTTGGATCGTTAATGAGGCCTTTTGACTTTTTCTCACTCTTATTTCTTATCTCTACAAGTATCTTTCTTTATTTCACCCGATTCAAACTCCCTCTTACGAGAACATCACTAAGCAGTCCTGAAAGAGAAATATGAATTGTAATGTATTTAAAACTTGTTGCTTATTGAACTGTCCAGCTGCAGTCTAATGATTCTGATTCTGGTTTTCTACAGACTATACAAGAATGTTAGAGGAACTAGACGCAATTGAGCACATATTGCAGAGGCAGTGCGTTTGTTAGTAATGGCTATGAAATAAATTCTACGACAAACTTGGAAAATTTGCTGTCTGTAATCTATTTAGCTAGGTTTTGTCAGGGTAATCAGTCGTTCTTTTGAATGGATCCAACGATGAGGATTCTATATTTGAATTACCGCATACATGATCGTATAAATTTTCGTATCGATAACTCCTTTTTTACTCGATCATGTATGCGGTCTTTGATCTTAAGCTTAAACTTTTTTTGATCTGAATCTAAACAATTTATTTTCTGTTTTCTTGTTTCTTTTTTTAAAGTTTCTATAAACCTTCTTGTAGAAGGGAATCAAAATTGATTGCTACAATCTCCGAGTGGAGTTGCGCTTTAGGTTGTATAACTTTTTCTTAAGTTATCTCGCAATTTTTTGCTTTTTTTATATAATTTCTTCTCAGGTCATCACACAGGGACCACTAGAACTTACGTATGCCTTTAAATGCACCCTAAGACGAGTAGCACAAAACATTATTAGACGATTTCACTTGCAAATTGCCTATTTTATAAAACTTGACTTAAATAATAAGAAATTAATATAAAAAACTAAATCAGGAAGAAAAATACTCTCATTATATAAAAACAATTCTTAATTAACAAACTTTAAACACAACCAAAGCTTAGGCCCTTCTTATAAGGATTTAAAGGACCTCTATCGTCTAATTTAAGGCTCTTGAACTTGCCGTTTTTTTTAGAAACTCTAAAAACACCTCTCTCTTTAACTTGAAATAAATGCCAATATTGTGTTGTTTTTTTTTTGTTTATCATTTCATTTGTTATATATGAAAATAATTTGTATATTTTTTTGTGTGTGTTTTATTACAGATTTTTGTTGTTGTTGTTGTTGGTTTTACGATTTAATAGTAGTTACAATAATAATATAATATAATAATAATAATTTTACAAGTGATTATCGAATAAATACGAATATAAATTTTTTATATTAAAAAAAAAAATTTGCATTAAAGAAAATTTAAAAAATAACTAAAAAATATATTAAATTATTTCAAGTTAAAAATTGAATGAAATGTTAACTAGTTAAAGAAAGTCACAGCAGCAAATTAGTAATTAACATAACTTAGTTATATTTTTCCTCAATTTAAACTTGAAATAAATTTTATTTTAATTTATTTAATTATTTATCATTTCTTAAACGTTTTTTTTTTTGTTAAACAAATTGTAATAATAGTTGCTTATAAAGAGAATTACTAATAAAAATAGATATTCAACAGCAGCATTATAATATAGTAATTTCTCTACAAGTAACTATATATATATACGGTATTTGTTTTAAAGTCAACGTTGTTGTTGTTTGTAAATAGTTTCTATTTGTTATTATAATAAAACATTAAAACTTTTCTTAATATTGTTGTGTATTTGTTAGGATTTTTAAATATAAATTTCTAAATAGTGTGTGTGTGTATGTGTGTTGGGTTGTTAAAATGAGTAAAAATTATTTAAAATAAAAATTATAATAAAATAAAAAGTTTAAAATTAAAAAATTAAAGAAAATATTAAAAGAATTTATATCTTATATAGTATATTACAAAATTAAATTAAAAAAAATATATAGATTTTTTTTAATGTTGCAAGTTTTAATGATTTTTTTGTTGTTTTTATATCAATTAATTTGTTTTAGCATAAATTTTTTTAAAACTGTATAAGTATTAATAACTAGAGGGGGGAGGGGTTTGTTTGTTTGTTTTTATAGCTTAATTTTAAGAACTAAACTAAACTCACTTTTGCATATTAGTTTTCCTTTTTTTTTTAAATTTTACTTGCTTTCGCAGTTGTTTTTTTATTTATACTTTTATAAAGAGTCTTTCTGTGATATTTACTCTTTAGTTTATAATTAATGTTTTTTTATTTTGTTTTTT
The DNA here is from genome assembly GCF_022045245.1 of Lucilia cuprina. Classification (NCBI taxonomy): domain Eukaryota; kingdom Metazoa; phylum Arthropoda; class Insecta; order Diptera; family Calliphoridae; genus Lucilia; species Lucilia cuprina. The sequence continues at coordinate 28,181,857 of NC_060950.1, read as the reverse complement.
TCTCTTTACTAAAAACTAATAAAAAGTTCTACTCTTTTTTTTTTTCTCTGTTTTTTGCTTTTAAACAGCTGTTAATTAACTTTCTTTGTAAGTCCCCTATATTCTTTTAAAGCAGCTTGATCTTTTTCTTTCTTTCTTGTTTATTCTTTTACTCTCCCACCAACCCATTTAAATTTATTTTCATTTTCTCCTCTGACGGCGTCCTTTAACAATAATTTCCTACTATTTATTTATAGATGTGCGCCTTAAGCGCCTTAAAACTCATTCTTGTTTTTCTTCGTTTTCACTACTTGTGGACAGATTTAAAGAATTATCGGCACTACCTGATGACGATTGACGTGTGTGGCGTGTGGATCTTAATTCGCGTCTTTTCTCTGGTGGCTGTTCGCTAATGAGGGAATGATCGGCCCCAGAACGTGGACGTTTTAGACGACCCGAAGATCTACGTGTCTCTTCGTTAGTGGACGAGGCAGAAGTATTATTACCCGATTCAGTGGCTAAATCTTCTATGCTACCGCTGTGTGAACCTGCGCTGGCTGTGCTAGTATTTGCTGTCGAGGTGGGTGGTGGTATTTGTGAGTTGGATGTGGATGGATTTTGTTGTTGCTGTTGTTGTTGTGATTGCGTTTGAGCTGATGATGCGGGTTTTTTGAGTATTGGTTGTATTATCAGTTCATCGGCTTCCTCGTAGGGTGGTGGCATTTTGGCTGCCTCTGCCGCATTTGTAATGGTCAAAGATATTCTAGATTCACTACGTTCGGAACGTTCACTGCTTGAACTGGCTCCCGAACTTATGGGCGGTGCTATTGTTATGGTCGTTTGTGAGGGTAAGTTGGCCGCTATGCCCGCTGAATTCAATGGCGTTAAGGTTACCTTATCGGCCTCCGGTTGTTGGCTAGTAGACGATGAAGAGGAGCCTCGAATAGATTTCTCTATACTTGTCATGCCTCCACCCAGATTTAAAGGAAAACCCGCAGCTGCCAAAGCTGCTGCAGTATTTAGGTCGTCTTTAAGCGATGCTGATGTATCAGTACGCTGTCTCTTGGACTTATGATGGTCATCCTGTGAAGACGAGGTGTTCGAGTAGGAGGGTGTGGTGGCCGATGCCGAAGTGGGTATTAGGGAAATGCCAGAGCCCAAGCCCAATTGTTTGGTATAATAGTCCATTTGTTTTTGGAAGGCATCCTTGGCTAAAGCATCTTGATCTCTTTGTCTCTTCGAGGCCGACGATGATGAAGAGCTGGTAGTGGTGGAGGAGCCTCCAGTGAGACCAGCCAAACTACCTGTTAAGCTGGCCAGAGAACCGGGCCCGGTAAGTGGTAAGGAGCTACCAGCAGCCGCCATAGCTTGAGCTGCCATTTCGGCCAAAAAGGCTTGACTGAAATCAGCAGGCATACCGGGTATTTGTGGTAAGGCGGCAGCAGCTGCAGCAGCCGCGGCGGCCGCTGCCTTAGCACTCTTGCTGTTGGATGTATTAGAAGAGGAGGTATTACTTGAAGAACTGCTGGTGGCGCCGGTCATAGAGGGTGGCAGTTTGCCTTGTGATAAGGCTTGTAGTGTAGCTAAGTCTGTTGGCAACTGACCTCTAGCCAACTGTTCCATAAGTTTCTGTTGTTCCTTGGCAGCCTGTTGAGCAGCTGCGGCTGCAGCATTTGAGGCGGATGAACTCGAAGAAGATCTCTTCTCACTAACGGTGTTGGAAGATGAAGTTGATGAACCGGATATTGGTGGCATGCCTAAGGAGTTCATGAGTCTAGTGGCCTGAGCCAAATCCATATTTGCCATTCTTGAGAATGATTCCAAAATTTGAGCATCTGCTGGAGGCAATAATAGATTAGATAATTGAGCCATTTCTGCAGAAGCTTGGGCAGCTGCTCTGCTGGCTGACGATTGGCGACCGCGTGATGAGGACGATTGTGTTGAACTAGAACCTTGACCGCTGGAACCAGACATGCTGGCAGCCATTGCATTCATGAGACTTGCTGCCTGGGCCGCCGATGAGGCAGCTGCTGAGGAGGCTGATGAACGAGAGTTGGATGATTTGGACTGTGATTGATGAGCCTTGGATTGTGTTGTGGAAGTGGAACCGGCTGAGGAAGCTCCATTCATTAAATACTGTTGGGCCAATTGATCATAGGCCGAACCCAAACCGGTGGAACCCAAAGAGTATGGATTTAAGCCACTCATACCCATGGGTGGATACAGAAGTGAGGGATTGGCAAATAAGAAGGGGAAGCCTGCCGCCAATTGGGAAGCTGAGGCAGCTGCTGCAGCAGCAGAATTCTTAGAATTTGATCCCGATGACGAGTTATTACTACCCGTAGAGGAACTAGCTCCTAAAGCTGCCGCGGCTGCAGCAGCAGCGGCGGCTGCAGCATTTTGCTGAGCCTGTTGATCATTTTTGCTCTTTTTACTCGATGATGTATTCGATTGTGAGGAGTTTTTACTGTTCGATCCGCTGTTTGAGGAGCTACCCGTAACACCGCCTAAACCACTTAAAGCAGGTCCAGCTGCTGCCATAAGAGCGGCCAAAGATTGTGTATCCATGCCAGCTAAATTGCCTAAACCTCCCATACCCGCCAAACTGGCGAAAAGGTTCATATTGTTTAGATTACCCAAACCGGGTATATTGCCCATGCCAGGCATACCAGCAAACGGCATAGACAATAAAGGATTCTTGGGATCAAAGGCTGAAAGAGGATTCTTGGGATCGAATCCACCCAAATTGGGAAGACCGGCCAAAAGACTGGGATTTAAACCCGCTAATGAGCCGAACTGCATTGCAGCATTAGCCTGATCCATGGCCGACTGCCGTGAGGATTTCTTCGAAGAACTGGAATTCGAAGATGTAGACTGCGACGAAGACTGTTGCTGAGAATTCGAATGGCTGCCGGAGGAGGCATTGCTGGATGTAGAGGATGGTCGGCCTGTATGAGATTTACTGCTCGAACTATATGATGATTCCATAGGTTTAGGTGAAGGAGCAGACATGGGATTTTGCATTTGTTCCAACCACTTGGGATCAACTTCATAATTGGGATTTTCTGTGAGCCTGCAATGAATGAATTAATAATTTATAGTTGGATTTTAATTGCGCTTTTTTAAAAATTACTTACCATTGCATTAATCTCTTTAGTTGAGGTGCTTTGTTACCGGTCAGTCTTTTGCCAGTTTGTTTATTTATTACCGGCACTGGTTCATCGCCGGTTAGACCAGGTGGTGGTCCTCCCATTGATGATTGTTGTTGCTGTTGTTGATGTTGATGCGATTGACTGTGCGATGAAGAATTAGAGGATTTCGACGATGACATCTGAGATGCGCTTAATGATTGTTGTGTGGGTGTTGACGATTGTTGGCGACTAGATCTACGACTGTTTGAACTGGGCGTATTACTACTGCTGGTACTATTGGCCGAGGATGCGCCGCCGGTATAGTCCATTGTTAAGGGAGAATTGACATCAGTTAGCCATTTATCAACCTTGGTATCATGAGGAGAACCATATTTACTGTGGGAGAGGGGAAGTAACAAAATAATTATGTTAAACTCCGTGTTTAAAGAACAGAAAGAAAGATTTCTTAATATTAGATACATACTTTGACTTCATAGCCTGTTCCATATCAGCCAACATACTTTCATAAAGTTTACGTTGAGCTGGTGGCAAACATTGCATCATCTTTTGCTGTTGCTTAAGGAACGTTTGCGGATCTGTGGCCATTGTTTGAGCTAATAAAGCATTAAGACTATCCTTGGCCGATAGACCACCCATGCCAGCCATACTTTGTAAAGCCGACAAACCAGTATTAGCCGAAGACGACGATGATGTCGAAGTCGATTGTCCAGCCGATGAAGAGCTACCTTTACCTTCTGTTATAAATGAGAATAAGTAGAAAAAAATGAAACAAAATATTAGTAATTATTTCTCGGAAAGGGGTTTATGAGCAATTTCTTGAAAATTTCCCCCATTTCATTTGTTTGTGCTTAGAAATTAATAAAGTTCAGAGACTCAAACTCACTTCCGGGCACTGTCGTAACAGTGATAGTAAAAGGTTTTTGATTTTGTTGTTGTGAAGACATGGATGTTGGTATATTAGCGGGGGTTACCGAAACACTGGGTGGTATTTGTGGCTTCTTAGATGAGGGCAAGGAAGGATCCGGGAAAGTCTTTTGTTCCTTGGCAGCCGATAGACCCAAGACGATTTCATCCAACTTCTTGCGTTTCTTCTCTTTACCTACAACTGGTTCTTCAATGGTCTGTTAAGGAGAAATTAAATAAAAACGTTAATAAAATCTGTGATATTAACATGTTTAAATTTAGCTTTTAACTTACGCAATTGTTTTTCTTCATTAATTTATTTAAGGTATCATCAAGTTTTCCACCTTTACTGGCCATTGAGGGGAATGCAGAACTTAAAGCCGCATGTATGCTTGAGGTATTAGCAGACAGTGCGGATGACGATGAACTTGAGGATGATGATAGCTTTTTCGAACTCATGGAAAAATCTTGTACCTCACTTAAATCGATAGCTCCCGAAGAAGAAGCGGATTTCATTATTTCAGCCATATTCATTTTGGGTAAGCTGGAAGTGACAAAAAAAGATTTTTTTAATAAAAAAATTGTTAAAAATTAAACAAAAAAATGTAAATCTACAAATGTATATTTATTTTTGAATATTTACCTTGAAGATAAATCCATGGCACCACCCATAGAAGAGGGTGGTGGTGTTTTTAATGGTGGAACAGCAGGTTTACTAAATTGACCTGAATTTTGTCTGGACAAAGGAGCATGTTGATGCGCTGGTGGCGGTTGCAAAGCACTGCTTAGAGAAGAATTAGCTGCTGGGGAAGCAGCTGATGAGGGACGCCTTGAAGAAGTGCTAACACCAGTGGATGCAGCAGCAGCCGCTGCTGTCATATTAGCAATTTCTGTTTCCCAATCTTTGGGAGCCACTAAAATGTAACAAATAGTAATTATTTAACTAAAAAAACTCTTTTAAACAAAACGTTATACTTACAAGTCTGAGCACTATTTAGAAGAGCATGTAATTTGGCTCTTTCCGTTTCCACATCGATGGCAATATGACGTTTACGTTTTTTACCCGAATTTGTATTGGTTGTAGTAGAGCTATTACTGGGAACGGGACTGCTGGCATTGGGTATATTTAAACCAGGCAAAGATGTCAAAGACATACCGGGCAATAAAGCGCTTAAAGCACTAGCATTGCCTCCGGCGGCAGCCACCGCCGCAGCCATGGCGGCATTAAAACTATTGGCATCTAAGCCACCCAAACCGGCTGCAGCAGCAGCAGCGGCGGCCGCAGCAGCTGCTGAAGAAGCAGACGAAGCTGGCGACATGGCTGGTACTGAAGATGGGGTAGAGGAGGTAGTTATGGGCGCCACCGTCGACGTTGACAATGCCAACGCCGATTTGGAAGAGGTACTTGTGGTATTAATTGTGGGCACCGACACATTTGTGGAAACTATAGCCGCCGTTGTGGCATTAGTAACATTTGGTGAAACCACTTGCTGCACTTGTGAAGTGGACAAATGTTTGGTGACACCATGATCTGTGGTAATGGTTATAACATCAGGGGTAGTAGAACGTTTTTCAACCGCCACACTGAGATGTGGTATGGCTTCGTGTAAGCCTATATTAAGTTCAATACCCTTGCAACCCACCAAGGCTGAATAGGATTTATCCACTGGCCATTTGCCTGTTTCAATACAGGAAACAATATGATAGATACGTCTCTCCAAGGCGAAATCTTTAAACCAACTAATACTTATCTCAAGTTTGGGTTTTTCTTGTTTCTGTTTGGCAGCTCCCGGCTGTATAACTTCTAAATCTGGGAATCTAGCTTTAAGTTCGGCCGCCTGTTTTTTGCATTCTTCTTCGACCGCTTTTTCTTTTTCCTTCATAACTTCCTCATCATCTGGATCATTTGAACCGGTAGTAGCTGTAGTTAAGTCCAGCATTTCTTCATCATCTTTAGGTTTAACCAATTTCTCAGTTTCTTTTTCTGTTGCTGTTTCTTTAGGTTCAGTTTCAGTTTCGGATTTTTCAGATTCCTTATCTTGTTCCTTTTTACTTTCCTCTGTTTTTTCTTTTTCCTTTTCTAAGCATAATACCTCATCTTCTTCTTCCTTGTTATCGGATTTTTTACTTTCTTTTTCTAAATCGATTTTGTCTTCCTCTTTAGTTTCTGTTGCCTCCATAGATTTATTAACTTTTTCCAAAGATTTATCTTCTTCTTTAGATTTACTTAAATCTTCTGTTGTCTCTTGTTCCTCACTATTGTCCACCTCCATTGTTTCATCTTTGGAAATGTCCTTCTTAGCAGCTTCTTCCTCTTCTACACACTTTTCTTTAACTTCTTCTACATTTTCTGAAGTTTCAGTTTCAGTTTTAGTTTTTATTTCTGTTTCTTTATCGTCCTTTTCCTTAACTACTACTTCATCATCTTCATCTTTTGTTAAATCTTGTGTTTCTATATCTTCTTTAGGTGTATTTAAATCTTCTGGTTTCATTTCTTTGTCTTCTTCACCTGGCTCCTTTTTGGCAACTTCTGTTTTAACTTCACTTGTTAAGGATTCTGTTTTAATTTCCGTTTTAACTGGTGAGAAATTTTCCTTTTTAATCAAACTATCCTTGGTTAAAAGTTCTTCATCCAAATCGATAATTTCATCTTTTACGGATGCTGCTTTAGAAGCTGCGGCTAATTTCTCAGCATTTAAGGCTTCCAATTTAATAGAACGTTGCATTTGAGCCTCTAATTCACGTAAAAATCTCTTTTCAGAATCGGCAAATGAGAAGGTGTGATCATTAAATATAAATGTTTTCGATCTATAGAGACCATGTTTGAGTACGGCTGCTATTAGCTCTTTATCATGTTTACCAGGCTCCCACCAATCGGGTGTATCGGCATTTACCATACACAATTTCAAACGTTCTTCCAATTGTGGATGTTTGGCTATTTCACGCAATTTCGATAGCAATTCCAAACGATCTAATATTAATTTAGCATGATCTTCACTTATATCTTCAATTATGCCCTCTAGACCCTTTTCATTTTCAGACAACTTAACGCCGGCCTGTCTCTTACACATGGCTATAAATACTTTATAGTAATCACCCAGAGTCTCATCACTTTTTCGCTCCAAATGAGCCATTTGTTTAAATTTAGTCCAGTCGGGAGAGAGTGTAGTAAGACCGGGTGTTAAGGCAGAGGGTGGCAAAAGATCTACACCGTAACCGGTGAGTACACGTAGAAACTCATATTCTTCACGACGATTCCATTTTTTAGGTATACACTGTAAACGTTGCATTTCACGTTCGCGGGCAGCTATTTCCATTTTACCCTGACGTTCCATTTTCTGTTTGAAAAAAAAAATAAAGAAATAAAATTACCTTAAGTTATGTTGGAAAAAATAAGATTTGCCTAAATGTATGAAAAATATGAGATTATGTTTTCTAAATAAAAATGTTAGGTTAGGTTTGTGTGTTATTTTTAAATCATTAACAATAACATGCAGTTTATTATCATTTGTTAATTTTAATTGTTTTTAACGTGTAAAAGTAAAAGTGTTAAGTTATTTGTTGGAATTTATCACAAAATTGTTTTAAAAATACACAATTATAATAAAAACAAGTAATATTTCTATAATCGGCTGTGCCGAATCTTATATACCCTTCACCAAGTATGTTTTAAAAAGCAGTTCTTATTTATTTTGTATCTCTGCACACATAACATACACACATAACCTTCGTGAGAACAGAACAGCATCCAAACATACAAAAAAAAAAAAAAAACAAATACACAGCTGAATAAAACCAAATACATCTCCACACGCACATGTACATCTTTATCCAAATCACAGTGTTGTTGTTGCTTTTTTAACAAAGCATGAAAAAAATGTGTCTTTTTGATGAAATTTTCAGAGGTTGTCTCGGATTTTTGCTCATATCTCCGTTATTTATAGACCGATTTTGCTGATTTTAAATAGCGATCTTCTCGAAAGCATTCGGATCTCGCCGATATCTGGGGACCTCTAAAAACTGATTTCAACAGACAGACGGACAGACAGACAGACGAACAGACGGACATGGCTTAATCGACTCCGCTATCTATAAGGATCATGAATATATATATTTATGGGGTCGGAAAATTATATTATAGAAATTACAAACGGAATGACAAACTTACATATACCCTTCTCACGTAGGTGAAGGGTATAAAAAATTAATTAATTTACTTATTCATTATATTCTTATTTATTTTATTAGTAAAATTTCTAGGAAATTCATTTACAACTGATAATTTGTTTAAGTAATTTAAATAAATTTCATAAGTTTTGTTAAAATTAAGTTTAAATTGCAAATATCAATTTGTTATACATATTAAGGATAACTAGTGAGCCTGGTTCTGTAAAAACTTTTCTAATATTTTGAAGTTATTACCCTCCCTTTTCCCTTATTTTTTACTTACAATTTTATTTTGTTATACTTGTAAAAATGTGTTTTTGTTTTTGTGGTATTAATATTACCATTAATATTTCACAATAATGTCTAAGTCCTATAAAAGAGTAAATTCATTAAAAGAAATTAAAGTTTCCTAAACATTTCTTATTACCACACCTAAAGAAATTTATTTAAATCATTATTTTACAACTCTGCTTTCTAATAATTTCCAAATCTTGTACATCTGCAAATGTAGAATATTTCTAGAATAAACTACATTTCATTTATTTGTATTTATTTTGTAACGTTGTTCCTCTCTCACTCCACATATTGTATGTATGACTATAGGAAAATGTGTGTGTGTGTGTGTATGTATGGTGGGGTTAAAATTAGGATTAATGTATAAAAATTGTTTCAAGTACATATTACAATGTATACCCCTAAAAAATATATACAAAATCGTAATATTATATACCAACAGCTACATTTAGGGGTTTTATACACCATTATAAATGTTTGAAAAATTTACCATTATTTTTTGTTCATTTGTAAAGTTTTACTTTTTAATAGTTCAAAAAGGACAAATACATATTTGTGAATATTTGTAAATAACACCCCCTTTTGTAGTCTTACCTGAGTAAAAAAAATAGCAATAAGGTAAAAACACGAATGTATTGTCGATTTAAAACGACTATATCATTACGCTATAAAGTTTTAAAGTAATTATAAAAAGTAGATTAATGAGTTTTTTATAAAAAGTGAAATATCGAGAGTTTTTTTCGGACTAATTTACAACTAACTAGAAATATATTGGAACTGATCTCGAACTGTATTACAACTGAAAAAAACTAAACTAGAACTGAACTGAAACTATAAAGGAACTAAAATACAACTGGACTAGAACTGAACCAAAACTCAACAAGAACTGAAGTAGAACAAAACTAGAACAGAACTACAACTTAACTAGAAATAACTAGAAAAGAACTAGAACAGAACTAGAATATAACTATAACAGAACTTGAACAGGACCGAACTAGAACAGAACCGAACTAGAATAGAACCGAACTAGAACAGAATTAGAACAGAATTAGAACAGAACTAGAACTAGAACAGAACAGAACTAGAACAGAACTAGAACAGAACTAGAACAGAACTAGAACAGAACTAGAACAGAACTAGAACAGAACTAGAACAGA
>NC_060950.1:28171713-28172056 GCF_022045245.1 Lucilia cuprina | reverse complement strand
CTGAACTAGAACTGAACTAGAACTGAACTAGAACTGAACTAGAATTGAACTAGAACTGAACTAGAACTGAACTAGAACTGAACTAGAATTGAACTAGAAATGAACTAGTACTGAAGTAGAACTGAACTATAACTGAACTAGAACTAAACTAGAACTTGACTAGATGTAAACTAGAACTAAACTAGATCTGAACGAGATCTGAACTAGAACTGAACTAAAACTTGACTAGAACTTGACTAGAACTAAACTAGAACTGAACTAGAACTGAACTAGAACTGAACTAGAACTGAACTAGAACTGAACTAGAACTGAACTAGAATTGAACTAGAACTGAACTAGAACT
>NC_060950.1:28108094-28171636 GCF_022045245.1 Lucilia cuprina | reverse complement strand
CTGAACTAGAACTGAACTAGAACTGAACTAGAACTGAACTAGAAGTGAACTAGAACTGAACTAGAACTGAACTAGAACTGAACTAGAACTGAACTAGAACTGAACTAGTACTGAACTAGAACTTGTCTAGATCTGAACTAGAACTTAACTAGAACTGAACTAGAACTGAACTAAAACTGAACTAGAACTGAATTAGAACTGAGTATTATAGAGGATTATAGGGTATAAATCATCCACTGACTTGACTCTTTTAGAGGTTCATTTTCGTTTTGTTTCCCATTTCAATCGTTATTTTTTAACATTTTTTTGTTGTATGTTAAAGTAGTTGTTGTTTTAATTTTCCTATTTCTATTTTAAATAAATAAAATAAATGAATAAATAGTTGGTGCAATTATAGTTGTTGTTAGGTTGACATTTACATGTGAATTCTTATATTGTTTCTTTGTGAAAAAAGGTCATTGAGAATTTCTTTTTTATTACAAACAAATATACTCTATATATGTTTGTACATTGTTATAGGTTTAGTAATATGTATATAATTTACAAATAAATTATTAATGATTGTAAACTAATGTGATAAATTATTGATTTTTTGTTGAGTTACTGAGATCATTAAAATATCTATTAGAAAACCTAATTAAAAAAAAAAATTGTTTGAGGTGGTTTCAAAAGAAATTTACTCGTTATTGGAATTACTCATATTTACACAAAAGGAGGTAATATTTTAGCAAAAATGCTTTTTATAAAAATTAATATTCTATTATTAGGTTCTTCAGAAAATTGTAAATTTAATCTAATGCATGGAAAATAACTAACAATAATTTAAAATTAGCAGAATAATAAAGTTTGTGAAGATTTTTTTGTTTGCAAAAAAAAAAACTATATTAAACTAATGGTGGGCTTATAATTTTTACAAAAATTCTTAAAGTACCTTCCACTAAAGTAAAATGTATTTCAAAATATTTCAATTTTTTTCACTACTGATTAAATTAATCAAAAATTCTTTGTAAATATTTCCTCTCTTTTTTTGGTTACAAAGCATTTTCATATGCAAGTTTTACTGTACAAATATAAAAAGGAATAAAATTAACAATAGAACAAAAAAGACACAAGAAAAAAATAAATAAAATATGTAATAATAAAAATAAGAGTAAAATCCATTTTTGCACCCCTAATTTCAAAACGAAATTTTTTACATTAACATTATTACCAAACAACAACAACAAAATCATTATTGTACTCATCATCATCGACGTCGTCATCATCAGAGACGTCAACATGAATATCACAGCCACCAAAATCTATCTCAAGCTGAGTGTGTTTGTTTAAATAAAAAAATATATATATATTTTAAGGAACAGAGGAGACGAACGACGATGAATGTCATCGCCGACGTCTGTATGCCACACGTTGAATTTTTATTATTATTATTATTTTGTATTTTATATATTAAAATTCTCTTATAAAAAACAAAGACACACATACTTAAATGAGTTCGATTTGAACACAGAATAAAGATGATGATGATGACGACAACGATGACAATAATCATGCTCTTCTCTATCTTATTCTTTTATTACATACTTTTCCCTGCAGATCGGAATGGCTGTATCTAACATGTGATTTTACTACTCATAAACTAACAGAATAAGAATTGAGCTAGATTTGAGTTAAAACTGAACTATAACAGAACAAGAACAGAACTAGAACAGAACTAGAACTGAACTAGAACTGACCAGAACTGAACTAGAACTGAACTAGAACTGAACTAGAACTGAACTAGAACTGAACTGAACTAGAACTGAACTCGAACTAGAACTGAACTAGAACTGAACTATAACTGAACTAGAACTGAACTAGAACTGAACTCGAACTAGAACTGAACTGAACTAGAACTGAACTATAACTGAACTAGAACTAAACTAGAACTAAACTAGAACTAAACTAGAACTAAACTAGAACTAAACTAGAACTGAAATAGAACTATAACTGAACTAGAACTGAACTAGAACTGAACTAGAACTGAGCTAGAAATGAACTAGAACTGAACTAGAAAAGAACTAAAACTGAACTATAACTGTGCTAGAACTAAGCTAGAACTGAGCTAGTACTGAACTAGCAATAAACGAAAACTAAACAGGAACTACAAAGAGTGCATTCTTATGTTTCAAATGATCTCAAGTTATAAACAATTTGTGAATAAAAGATCCCAAAAAAACCTACCCAAAAATAAGTATACATTGCCTCCTATCAAAACTGCTTGAAAATACAAAATATACAAATATCTATCTTTGTACATATTATGTTTATATGCAGCACATACTTTACATTACATAAAACCAATTGCACGGTTTAAAATCTACTTGAGTAGTAGCAGCAGCAAAACAAATGGAAATAAAAATAATAAAATAACTTACGAAAATTTAAAAAGGTATTGAACCTCCTAAACCAAACACCCCACAATGTACACCCCACCATCATCAACATAAAAAACGACGAAATGAATTGAAACCAACAGGCCAAATAGAGGAAGTCACATACATTCATATGTATATAAATATGTATATTAAGCAGAAGGTAGACTAACTGACTAAATGTATGGATGGTGGAAAATGGGTTGTTTGCTAGGGAGAATGAGACAGCGAGAGAGAGAGAGAGACCGACTGAAGTGTAAATATGAATAAAACAAAAACTTCACTATTTGTTAGAAAAGAGAAAAACATTAGTATAAGCAACATTTAGTTGTAATAAATTGTCAATGTTTTTTCGTAGTTTTTAGTTTTATAAACTGCCTGCTTGCCGCCTTCTTTTTGTCTTCCTTTTAAGTATAGAAATCTTTCGTAAAGAATATAGAATAAAATAGGCAAACACCAATAATATGTAATGTAAAAATGTTAGTATATAGTTTTTAGTTAACCCTTTTGGAGGTTCTAAGGAACACAATCACTATTAATTTCCAGATTATTAGAAATAAAAATCTGTACAAGATCAGCTTTATTAGGATGCTATTTTGTAACTCGTTTTGAAAGCCAAATAAACTGAACTATAACTCAACTATAACTAAATCTTATTATCATACTTTGTCGGTAAACATAGCATGACTAAACATGTCATGACTTTTTAAAGGCAAGAAGTTGAATTAACCCAGAGACTTAGAAGAATGAAAAGGTGCATTCTCCAATATATTAAAGAATCAACTCTGATTTTCTACATTGCGATAGGGATTACATCTTCTTGCATGAATCGAAATTTGGTATGGAGGTGATTGTATTATAGAACTCCAACTGTTGCCTTAATAATCAAAATGATACAGGTATCAACAGGTGCTGAAATTAAGGTCTGGTTTTTCCGATAAAGATAATCTGTATTCTTTGTTTAAAACTAATTTAATTAATGTTTTGTGTTATCAGTAATCAGTAACGTTACTTATTATCTAAATTTAAAATGAAATAAAGTTAATATGTTGTAATTTTCTGATTTGTTTTATCAATTTAATGAAAATAATGTATGCAAAAAACAGCTATTCATTGTTTATGTTTTTGACTGAAAAGTTGGCAATACTAACAAAGTTAACTTATCTTAAATCCATAACTGAAAAACACAATCATCGGTTAAAGTCCACCTAAATTTGTTCCGAGTTTAATCTAACAAAAAGTTAAGTTGATTAAACCTGGTTTAATATATGTTTCGTGTTTTTCAGTTATCAGTAATGTTACTTATCATCTTAGTTTAACTGAGTGTAATTGGTCAATTAAACTCAAGTTATAAGTGAGAAAACACAATTAACAAAAACAATAAAACAATGATTTCGGAAGAACAAAAACATAATATTTTAAGTAAATTGCAATTTTCTGATTTGTTTTGTTTTATTAATTATTGTTTTTTTTTCAAAATTTTCCATTTTACAAAAGTATTGTTTGCAAAAAACAGCTGTTCATTGTTTATGTTTTTGAGTGAAAAGTTGGCAATACTAACAAAGTTAACTGAGCTTTAATCTAAAACTGAAAAACACAATTATCGGTTAAAGTTCACATAAATTTGTTCCAAGTTTAATCTAACAAAAAGTTAAGCCTAGTTTAACTGAGTAGTAAGAAACCCGCTCTAAGAGAGTTGGATTTAACCAAAACCAAATATTGAAGACAAAGTTAGACATAAAGACATTAAACTTAATCCGAGACTAATTAGAGAATATAAAACTTAAGGAAATATAAAAACTGTTAAAAGTTTGTGCTGAAAAGAAACAAAACAAGATAAGGCAAGAATGCTGAATGTTTAAAAATGTCCATGAGAATGGTACCATAAATCTGTAAAATAAATTTTACTAAATCAAACTGTAAAAAAAAATAATCCCCCTAACTGCCTTACAATGGGTTAATGTAAGACACAATGATTTATAATTAAAAAGGTAGCATTCAGAAAAAAAATCTATCTAGAACCCTATACAAACACACACACACACACGCGAAAACACGTACCAATATCATACACATATGAAAAAAGCGGGGTTGTGGTGTAAGTTAGTAGTGTCCTTTTTTTTGTAATACAAAATCCCGCACACATATTATAACAAAATATTTATATTGTATGTGTATATGAGAAATGAGTAAAAAGATATTTAAAACCTAAAAACTCTCACGAGATATTAAAAGAAGAGTCAACAAAAAAAAAAAACGAAAGAAATTAACCCAAACAAGGAAGAGAAAATGTGGTAATAACAAACAAAGGAGATATAGGAACAAAAATGGAGGAAGTTATAAATGTTGACAATTTAGAGAGTTTCATAAAGGTGAGAATTTAAACGCTTAAATGTGAATGGATATATGAGAAAAGATTAGGGTAATTAGATAAAGAAAAGATTTGAAAGATTATGTAAGGTATTTAGTTCTAATATTGGGATAAACTAATGATTGATGTTTGGTTTTAGATCTATCAGGAGCTCTTATAAGTTAACAAATTTCCATTATCGTATGTCAATTTCCATACTAACTAGTTCCTTACTGTGTTAAGTTCTATGACAGTAATTCTCTTAAGATTGCTTTTAAGTGTGTTTTTGTACTCTCTACTTCGATCCATTCATGTAGGATTTGTAGTACCAACCATAATTTTATAGGTCACTTTGTTCAGGTCCTTTTTTGGAACTAAATGGACAGACCTAAATAAACCAACCATAGCTTTCACATATAACGGAAACTTATTACCGTTTCAACCTATTTCATAGGACAATTTTCTCAAGTCCTTTTTTGAACTAACTGGACAGAACTAAACGGACAAAGGCTGAAATAATTACCAATATGTTGAGATAAGTATTCCAAATGAACTGCGGACGCAACTATGAACAATTGAATGTAGAGAATTTGAAGAAGACAATGTAAATTCAAAGTGTCTTGATCATTCGTAGGAATTATTAAAGATAGGCGAGTTAATAAAAGTGAAATTTTTGTTCCCTTGAAGAAAATTTCATTCACAATAATCGATTTTTTCACACCACAGCTGTTCATTGTTTACAAAACAAAATCAACAAATTTTACAACAGTTGAAATTTTTCACGTCAAAAAAAGATGGCGAAAAAGGGAAAATATTTCACAAGGAATTTTCTTTGACGATATTGAATTATTTTGGGATCGATGTTCTTTCTAATATTTCATTTGTCAGAAACATTGGTTAGAAAATTCCAAGAAACTACGTTCATGAAACAAAGATTTATAATATCGGACGGTAATACCTTTAAAGAGATTTCTATAAATGGTTTCCCAAAAACATTTTTCATTTAAAGGAAGAAACGACATAAAAGGTCCGATATTTGTTTTATTTGATCTAACATACATCCTGCATTTAAATTCAAAATCGAATAATATATTTTCTAAAATTTTAGCGTTAAAAAAAAACACTCAACTAATTTGACATCACTATTTAGGGACGAGAGGAAACTAAAATAAAGGAAAGAAATTATTTAAAATAATTTAAAAGAATCGTAAACACAATCAAATACACACACACACAAACAGAAACCAACAATTGCACACAAATTTGTACCAAAAAAAATGTAAATGAGGTACAAACTAAAAGAGAGAGAGTGTACGTACGATACCCATAATCAAAAATAAAGAGAGAGTAGGTATGAGTTAAAATAAATGAGAGAGAGAAACGAAAAAAATTATTGAAATTATAATTTAAAAAGGGAGATGAGCAAAAGAATAAATATAAAGAAATGAGATGAGTTACAAAAGTAAAAAAAAAACTGTTTACAATAAATAAAAAAAAAAACATAATAAATGAAAATTAAACAGACTGACAGGAAGAAAAAGTACAAAGAAAAAGAGGACATAAATTATTAATAAAATACAAAGCCCAAAGATTGATTTTATGTTAAAAATATTACAAGAATTTTTAAGAAAAATTATCATTGATAATTTTTTTTCATCAATTTTTTTTCTTTTCACGAGGGGTAATTTAATTTTACCTCAAAATAAATAGTGCCATTAATGTGAGATGTTGGTTGAGGTGAGGATGATGGCGGCATTGGTATGGCTTGTTGTTGCTGTTGTTGTAATAATAATGGTGGTGGTGGTGGCGGTTGAGCTGGTGGTGGTGGCGTTGTTGCTGTCACCACCGCCACAGAATGTTGAGTGTTTGTTGTTGTTGCTACTGATGCTGCTGCTGTCGTTGTCGAAGATGTTGTTGATTTATTTAAATGCTCACAAAAAGCAGTAAAACTGCTAAAATCCATAGGTTTAATAACTTCCATTTTGTTTTAGTTGGAGAAGAAGAAGCAGAATAATGAAAATCAAACATACAAATGCACACACACAATTTTAATTTCAAATTTATTTAATTATTTGCTCTTTCTTTTCATTTTTTCTTTATTTTAAGCATTCAACACATTTATTTGTTTTTTTTTTTGTTTTAATTGAAAATTAATTTAATTTCTTGTTGTTAGTGGTTGTTGTTGTTGCTGTTATTAATATGTATAAACAATTTATTTTATTTATAATTATATTTATTTCATCATCACAGGTGCTTATTTCAATTTATTTATAACATTTTTTTATTATTATTATTATTAATTTTGCATATTTATTATTATTTGCATATGTATTTGTTTACATAAATTAATAATTAATTATTAACTGCAAAGACTTTTAATATTCTTTTTTTATTTGCATTTGTTTGTTTAATTATTTTAATTTGCTTTTGGACTAGAATATAATTTTCTTTCTTTTTTTTTTGAATTTTTTTTCGCTGCTTCTTGCTTTTTTTTCTAATTCCTTTTGAAATTCAAATTTTTTTCTGTGGCTGTTGTTGTTAAAAAATTCCTCTTTCCTTTATGCCGTGTTTTTTCTTCTTATTTTTGTTGTTGTTACCACTTTAGTACACTCTGCACTCACTACTAAACACAACTACTACTGGTTCTACTACTTTTTTTGTAGGTTTTCGTTTGATTAAGAGCAAAAATTAAGAAAAAGGTATAATTCTTCTTCTTTAAGTTTTATTATAATTCTATATTTCTTGGTTTCGATTTTGTTGTTTTTTTTTTTTTTTGTTAATTTAATGATTATTATTTTTCTTATGTAGTGGTGATATTGGTGCCGCTTATTGTTGTTGTCATCGTCGTTTGTTTTAATGAATTGAAATTTTTCACAACTTTACAGCGCGGCGCTCAAACAAATAATGAGCACAACGCGCTAAATACAAGAGAGATAAACGTCGTTTTTGTTTGTTTGTGCCTTGCTTGCTTGCCTGCTCGCTGCTAGCTTGCCATGCATAGCTTACACAAGAGCAAACAAACAAACCCACAGCAGTAGAATAAGAAACAGAAGAAGCAGCAGCACAGGCACCATGTGTTGTTGTGCGACAAGCCAGCGTAGAATATTTCTTTTATTATTTTTTTGTTTTATTTTTGTATGTCTTTTTATTTATTTCATTTTCATATTTGTTGTTATTGTTTTTGTAGTTGGCTTCTAAGAGGAGCATACAAGTAAGCTAACCAACCAGCCAGCCATCAGCTTGCTTTGATAGAATAAAGTACGTTTATCCACCAACCAGCCAAACACTATAACCTACCATCATCATCATCACCAAAAAATGTACTCGTTCGTATAAGACGAAAGCAGGCAGCCTTTTTGCCAGAGTGCCAGGCTCGCAGTACCAATAGAGTAGAGTACATATGTATAATAGTTGTAGAAAAGAATAAAAATACTTAAATGTAGAAATACGGACACGTTGTGTTTGTGTGTATATTTTACAATTACAATGGGAAGTATAACTCAATAGAAATAATCATTTTATTTCATGAGTTTACCACTTAATTTAACATAATAAAGTAAAGGTAACAATATGAGCTTCGTGATCCTAGCAGTCTTATCCTTCTAAAAATGTTAATCTGACACATACGAGGAGAAGAGTGTATCCTTTCCAAAATAAAAGTGAAAGTTTCATTCCCTTGCAATTTGCATTCATTATTGTTGATTTTGTTCACTCGCAACAGCTGTTTATAGTTTACAAAATTCCAAATAATAGACTAGACTGAACTATTGACAAGAGAAACATTTGACTAGACTAAAAACTAGACCCAAGTCTAAACTTTAGAGTTGGCTTTAGATTGGAGACTATATTATAGATCAGACTAAACACTAGGCTGTAGACTTGACTATAGTACAGACTAGACTGAACTGTAGACAAGAGAAACATTTGACTAGAATAAAAACTAGACCCAAGTCTAAACTTTAGACTTGGCTTTAGACTGGAGACTATATTACAGATCAGACTAAAGACTAGGCTGTAGACTTGACTATAGTACAGACTATAGACTTAACTAGATTATAGACCAGACTATAGACTAGACTCTTTGTCCTTAACGGCAATTACATGTGAAATTTGTGTTAACATGGTAAGGTAGAAGGGGGATCATTCGCCATAGGGGCACATCTGTCAATGCGATTAACTTGAAAACCGAGTAATCGATTTTATCGCATTATCAATTTTTGTTTTCGTTTATCGATTATCTATCATCCCTAAAAATTTGAAACATTAACTTTACATGTGATGGGAGGCAGACATGATGTTTTTCAAAGGACTGTGAAAATACATATTTCACTGTGTGAACTTTTTGTGCTAACTTTTTTAGTTTTTGTGATAGAAAAAATATATTGGTTAGTATTAGAATGTCAATAATAGTGAACAATAAGACATAATAATATTTTCGATAATATAATTTAAAGCCCAAAAAAATTGAAACTAAACCCCAGAACTGCCCGTGGGGCACATGTGCCAATTATATGTAATACTTATGATGTAAAACAAAATTTGGTTAAAATATAGAAAAAATTAGTAATAATTTGTTTTAATTTTTTTTTTGTTAAGTTTTGTGAAATCAACAATAAATGTCTGGTTTATTACACTTTTTTAATGAATGGAAGTATGAAACAGCAAAACAAGTTTTTATTTTTGTAATTTTTTTTTTTTTATTTTACTAATGACAAATCTGGATGGGGCGGTATCGCCGTTTTTGGTCAGTGCGGAAAAGTTTAAAAAATATGTACATGAGGATGACTTGTGAAAGATTGAAAGGAATAAAACTAAAGCCAACATATCTAAGTATCCGAACCAAGAAAAAAATTAAGAATATGTATTATGGTTTTAATTTGAGGCCGCCTCAAAGAAAAAGTGGCGTATGGTCCCCCTTCTACCCTATATTTATTTTCCTCAAAGTAAATATTACTTTCTATTACTTTCTATTCACAATAGATGGTATTGTTATTAACAGCTGTTTATTGTTTACAAAATTCCAAAAAAAAATCACAACATGTAAAATGGGGAACCTACATATTTCATGTGATATTCTAATTGTTACCTAATTTACCAAAATTTCATTTATCACCTTTAATAACATTTTTCCAGATAAAATTTCTGGCATCATTGACGGCGGGTTATACTTCCCTTTTTTTATTTTAGAGTAATTGCTGTTCAATGTTTACTTAAATACAATATCGAGTAATATAAGAAAATACACGAAAACAAAAACAACAACAATAACCAAACTAAGAAATATTCTTATACTTTGATTTTGCTTAAAATTTTACCACTATTTGCTTACTTTGTTGTTATTGTCGTCATGATTATTACACGACAATGTTATTATGAAACAGAGATGGGAATTAACATTTTCAAATTGTAAAAATTAATAGGAAAAATGTTACATAAATTTCATATTTTTACGAAATTTAACAGATATAACAAAACAATACGAGTTCAAATTATTCTTTTAAAAATGGATAATAAAATTAAGTAGCGAAAGATTGTAGAAAAAAGTACCATTTTGACAACATTACCATCCCTGTTATCGCTGTTATTTTAAGACACACAGAGAGTCAAATTTGTGTATTTATTTAGATTCAATACAGTTTTGTTACCGATTTTGTCTTTCTTTTTTCAATAAAAGATTTTTTTACAAATGAGCTTGTCTCTACAACAACTTAAAATATAAATTTTCAATTGTAGTTGTTATTGCAAATACATACATATATATATTAGCTCCACAGAAAAGAACAAAAAAGGAACCTAAACTAAACTATAAATTTATTAAGAGCCTGTTCTTTTTGTTGTTGTTGTTGGTAAGGATGAAGAAAGAAAAAAAAAATGAATTTTACAGCAAGTATTTGTCAGTCAGTCTTCTTTTTCATATACGAAAAGAGAAAATGAGAAGGAGGTAGTAGTAGCTACAATAAGAACAAGACAAAATTAACTAAATTGCAAAGCCAGTGATATATGAACGATATTTAACCCAACAAACATTAAGGTTTGAAAACAACAACAGATAATGAGCGAAAGGTTCGCAGCAAATGTTTTACAATATCAGAAGTTTTATATATCTCTCGATGATGTTATTATTCAACTGGTGGGAATAGAATACATGTCTAACCACTAAACAACTGGAGGCAATAGTCGTTTTAAATTAAATATCTAGTTCCGAAATGCTAGATATTTTAAGGGATATAAGACCAACCCAGCAGTTCGACAAAGAGTCAATGCATACGAAAAAGACAGTAATTTCCACTAATAGTTAACCACCTGGATGATCGTAATTCGTACGTTTTGGGTCATTCGTCACGAGAATGAAGACAGTCGTCACTTTAGTGCCCTCTTTGTAAGCGGGAGCGGAGACACTCGTCCCTTTACTATCCTCAAGTAACCTAAAGATTATACTCTTAAAAGTAGTTTTTTTGTTGTACTTCTGAAAGTGGTTATTTTACCCATCTTCTGAAGAAATGTTTATTACTTTCTACTAATATGCCACCATCTGGTTGACTCAAATTTATATCTTTCGGGTCAATCGTCACATTTTTGCCCCAAAGTATTCTAGAGAGTAGACACTTGAAATTTTTAAATTTTAGTTCCATTAATATCTTACCACCTGGCTGACTCCAATTCGTATTTTTTTTTGGTCTTTCGTCACAAATAAACTCTTGGTAAACGATAATGAAGACAGTCGTCACTTTAGTGTCCCCTTTGTAAGCGAGAGGGAAGGCAATCGTTTCTTTACTGTCTCTTTGTAGGGTGTAGAGTGACGATTGACTTCCTCGTAGGACAAGCCCATGTTAAAATGGTCGGTCACCTGGGTAGTCAGGTGGCTAGGGGCCACCACAAGTGGTAGGTTAAGTGTACAGTTCGGGACTATCCCGTCGAACTGCTGGGTAGAAACAGAATGACATTTTGCTTTTCTGAATTTTCTGTTTGTTGGGTTTTTATTGTAATTGTTGTTTTGATGTATTTACTTTAGTTCAGATTTTCCAGAATTTCTCCAGAAGTTTGACAGATATTTAATGTATTTGAAAATTAAAGTCATTTCCACTAACATCCAAACACATGGTTGGCTGCAATTTGTCTTTCTGCAAATGTGCAGTCGTCACTATAGTATACAATTTGTAAGTGAGAGCGGAGACAATCGACACTTTACAATAACCAAAAATGAAGTGAAAAGGGTCATTACAATGTTCCTTTGTATGAAGTGACGAGTAGCAGTCAGTTGGCTAGGGGTAACATTAATCGGTAGGTTAAGTATCTCGTTCAAAAATGTGCCCGAACTGCTGGCTTGGTATGACAGTATGCGGTTCAGCATAAGGATATTTTATATATTTTATATGATTGCTTTATTGCTCTCTAACATTGTCAAACTAATAATATGACATGTGTTTTGAATATTACACTAGGATTTAACTGTTTACTTCGGTACTCTCTCTCTCCCCCTCTCTCTCTCTCAATTTAATAAATAAATGTTGCATAAAAAATGATTTGAAGTTAAGACTTCTAATGTTGAAGAAGCTTCAAATGAGTTTAAAGGTTTTTTACTGTATTTTCATTATTAAAGGATTTCTTCCACTCTTCTATAAAAATCAGTTGCATAGGTTATAGAAAAAAGAATGTATTAGTGGAACTAATTAGTTGAGTGGCACTGTATAGTAAATATTTATTAAAAATCTATAGCAAACCATTTAAAATTAAGGAAATTATTAAGGAAGTAATCAAATTTCTCTTCCCTTTAAATGCTTTTGAGATGGAATCATGATTGACACTAGTAGAAAATATAATCTTGATTTTTGCATAAAAATAAAAGCTGAGATTTTAAAATTATTAAAATTTAACTATTTTTTTAATTCAAAATATTTTTTTTAATTCTATATTATCCAAAAAAATGTTTTTTCCTTACGGCTTGATTTGACAAGTGTAAATAAATAAATAAGACACACACACACTGTTTACTTAACATACATAAATGTGTATGTGTGCCTAAGTGTGCTGCTAGCTAGTGTGTATTGTATGTGAGAGTATTGGTTATAGTACAAATGGCGACAATATTAGGATTTGTTTTAAGCAATATAAATAATTATAATAGTTTTATAATTTATAATATAAAATGTAAGAAAATATAAAATTCTTACAGATGGGAGTAACGTAATATATTTAAAGTGAGAGAGAGTGTGAGAGAGCGTGTGTCTAAAACGCGTGATATTTAGAAGAGGGGTGGGAGTAATAATAATGTATGTAAATGTATAAAAAAAATATGTTTAATTATTATAGGAGAGTAAGAGAAAATTGACAATTTGTAATATGTAGTTGAAAAAAGAAAGAAAGAAAATGGTGGTTGCTAGTACCTATAGTTTTTTGTTGTTGTTATTATTGGTTTATGTGTTTATTTAAAACTTTTTTTGGCTTGAATTTTGTTCCACTATTGTTGCGTTTATGATTAAAGAAAGTTATTAAAAGATTACAATATCTAGGTAAAGTTAGATTTCTTTGGCTAAAAAGTGTTTCGGAAGAAGTATGAAAGTAAACAAGAAATATGTTTTTAATTCGTGCTAATTAGGGTAGAAGGGGGATCATTCGCCATAGGGGCACATCTGCCAATGCGAATAACTTGAAAACCGAGTAACCGATTTTATCGCATTATCAAATTTTGTTTTGGTTTATCGATTATCTATCATCTCTGAAAATTTGAAACATTAACTTTACATATGATGGGAGGCAGACATGATTAATTGATTTTCAAAGGGCTGTGAAAATACATATTTCACTGTGTGAACTTTTTGTGCTAACTTTTTTAGTTTTTGTGATAGAATAAATATATTAGTCAGTGTTAGAACGTCTATAATAGTGAACAATAAGACATAATAATATTTGCGATAATATAATTTAAAACCCCGAAAAAATTGAAACTAAACTCCAGAACTGCCCGTGGGACACATGCGCCAAATATATGTAATGCTTGTGATGTAGAACAAAATTTGGTTAAAATATAGAACAAATCAGTAATAAATTTGTTTTAATTTTTTTTTTTGTTATGTTTTGTGAAATAAACAATAAATATCTGGTTTATTATACTTTGTTTAATGAATTAAAGTATAAAACACCAATATAATTTTTTATTTTTGTAATTTTTTCTATTATTTTACTAATGACAAATCTGCCCCATCCCCTTGGCGCATTTACCCCATGGATGGGGCGGTATCCCCGTTTTTGGTCAGTGCGGAAAAATTAAAAAATATATATACATGAGGATGACTTAGGAAATATTGAAAGGTATAAAACTAAAGCCAACATATCTAAGTATCCGAACCAAGAAAAAAATTAAGAATATGTATTGTGGTTTTAATTTGAGGCCGCCTCAAAAAAAAAAAAAAAAAGTGGCTATGGTCCCCCTTCTACCCTACCTGACCTTAACTGTATTGATTTTAGTTTCTAGCTTCATCTACATTTTATTACCAGACTCGATTCAAGCATACATTATTCAAATACACTTACAAATACGTAAGAAATATTACAAAATTTAGCCATAATCAAGACTCCCAAAACCCATATTTATGCATATGGTTTATACATATGAATCTTGTATTTTATAGCTTCTCTATATTAAACTTTTTTTTACAACAACCTGACGGTGCTTTTACTATTGCTGTTGTCGTTGTTCAACCATTTAGTTAAATAGACAACCTAAGAACTGTAGCAAACCACCTCCCATGTTGTTGTGAGGTTATGAATTTTTAAAGTTGCCAGATCGTTTTTTTAGGAAATACCTGTTTTCCCCTTAAGGGTAGAAATACAATATTGCGTCTGCGGAGACGGATATTTTTTTATATTGAGTTTTGACAACTTAAATCGTTGAAGAAATCCGCACCAAATTAAAATTTATTTTAATTTGTTTACGGATTTTCTCTCATTTACATTTAGAGTTGCCACTTTTAATGAACAAAAACCATGTGGTGAATAAATAAACTATGAAATACAAAAACAAAAAACAATAAAATGGCTACAAATCCGCAACCGTAGCCGCACTCCGCAGGATTGTAATTTCTACTCTAAGACGTTTTACATTTATAAAGAGTTAATATTGAAAAAATCATTAAAATGTCAAAAAGATTCCATGAGTTTCTTAAGGTGAGATTCATATATGTTGACCCAAAATCACATATTATGCTTGAGCAGTTATATTCTTCCACCTTCTGGCCACTCTATACTTGGCTAATATAAAGCCTACAACAAATCAACGTTTTCGAAATTATCCCAGTCAAGTGAGTAAGTAATTCCCATAAAAGTAAAATGTGTATGTTTTTGCTGTTGCTGCTGCTGCTTTGGCTCTAAAGTCGATTTATTATTTTCTTCATTATTATTAAAAAGTGTTCATTTTGTTTAGGTTTCAAAAGAATTTCTTCTTGGCTTTATCGCGCCGCTCATATACACATGCGAAATTAGGTTTTGTGTTCTCGCCGTTTTGTAATCTATTCGTATTCTTTTACGTTACGGTTTTAATATTTTTTCTTTTTGTAACATCCACCCTTTTTTTAACAACATGCCGTTTGAAGTCAAGTTTGGACATTTTTCACTACCGCATGGCTAACTTATGTGATGGTGGAAAGAGAGAGGGAAGGTAAGCGCAGAAATAAAAGTCAAAAGATATCAATGCCAAGATTTTTCTTCAAGTTATATTGTCGAACTTTTCGATTTTGAAACTTTTAAACTGTCCCTATTTCAAAAATTTCGTAACTTCTATTTTCGTAATATTTACAAAAATTTCGTGTATAATACGAAATATTATTTAATAAAATCCTTTTCTATTTTTTACGAAAGTACGAAAACCTTTCGTAATATTTTTTTTCTTAAATTTTAGCAAAATTAAACATAATTATATTAATTATATTATGATTAAATAAAACTACAACATTTTTATAAAATTTAAGAAAAAAATATTATTCTTGAATTATTTTCATAAAAAAATGAAAATTCGTGCGGAGGAGAATAATTTTCAACTAAAATTTAAAAATTTATTTTAAAATGAACAAAAATGTTTGAATAAATTATTGTTTCCTAAATTTTATCATTTTTATTCAAAATTCCCTTTTTTCAATTTATGTAAATTATTTTTTTCAAGAACATTTTGCAATGTACTAAAATATTTCGTACAATTTCGTATATATTACGAAAGAATTTCGTGGAGCGAAACAACGAACGATTCGTACAATGTACGACATTTTTCGTATATAGTAAGCATGGATTTTTTTAGGAAGAATTTCTACAGGAAGAATTTGCTTTTTTTTAAACAGCATTTCTCGGAAAAAATGTTGCATATTAATCTACATAATTTCCCTAGAAGAATAGTAGCTCTTTTCAGGATAAGATTCCTCGGAAAGTTGCTCTATTTTTAATAACATTTCCTCGAAGGAAGGTTGCTACATTCTAGATACAATTTATTTATTGTAGATAAAATTCCTCAGAAAGAACTTGTTCCTTTTTGACAGCATTTCTCAAAGGAAATGTTGCATTAATCTATATAACTTTCCTAGGAGAACATTAATTCTATTCTAGACTACTTTCCTTGGAAAGTTCCTTCCTTCAAGGAAAGTCGTTCAATATTAGAGAACTTTTCTCAGTGGAAAGTTGCTCTATTCTAGACAAAACTTCAAGATAGAAAATAGCACCTTTCTAGACAAATTTCCCTAAAAAAATTTGCTCTATTCTTAACAAATTTCCTGGGAAGAAAGTTAATCTCTTCTTGGCAAATTTCCTCAAAGGAAAATTGCTCAATTCTAAAAAATCATGTTCCTATTTATAACAGAAAAACTTGTATTTCTCCTTCGGGAAAAGTGAGTTTATATCGATATTGCCTTGACATCTTAAGCTGGATGTTCACACCACGCTACGCTTTCTACGCGTCTGTCAAAAAAGTACAATCAATGTATTTTTACAAGTACAAAAGCGTAGAATGCCTTGACGCTTAGAATGCTTAAAGTAGATCTACTTTCTATTCTTTTATAAACGTCACAAGCCGCGCACGAACATGTCAGCTGATTTTGACATTTTATATTGTTTATTTAATGCGTATTTATAAATTTTAATAAAATAAAATGAGTTAAATGATAAAAAAATAAATTAAAGTTGTAGAAAAACGCGAAGTTTTCCTTACGAAAATCTGCAGTGTAATTTATACTTTTATAAAACTTATTTGTGCCAATTTTTAGAGAGATAGTAGAATATTTGACGTAATTATGGTATAAAAAGTTCAAATCGGGAGGTACGATTGTATGGGGGCTAGGTGAAATAATGGACCGATTTCAACCAGGCTTCGTCCCTGTGCCAAAAAACATGCTTGGTCCAAATTTCATCAAATTATCTTGAAAATTGCGGCCTGTACCATGCGCACAAGGTTTACATAGACAGCCAGCCTCAAAAAATGATTCTGAATCGATCGGTATACTTAAAGGTGGGTATTGGACCAATATTTTTGTATGTTACAAACATCAGCACAAACGTATAATACCCTCCCCACTATAGTGGTGTAGGGTATAAAAAGCGTCTCATGTAACTTGAAGCATAGAACGCGATGGAAGCATGAAAAGCGCGTAATGCTTTGACGCGTAGTGTCGAATTTCGGCTTTAATCACTGAAACTTATCTGCAGATATTGGAGCTGGGGTTTAGCAAGTCTACACTTAAGTGACTCTAAAATGCTACATATTCTTGGGACAATAGACGAACTTCAAACCTTTATTCTATTCGGTGCTAAAATCTTAAAAAATACGTTAAGGTATACTTCCCATCCATTTAAGCATAACTATGATTGCCAGTTGTCTCTGCTATTACCCTGCCAGCCACCTAGAGAGGCAAACAAGTGTTGATATGTACAAGTACTAGTATGAGCTTTCATTTTTTTTTTTTTTTGTTTTTTATTATATCCAGGGTCAAACTACTACACACTTGACGTTTGTTTGTTGATATTCTTCTTTAGATTATTAGTCGTATTATAATTCTTAAACTTATTGTTCTTCTTCATCTTCTTGTTGTAGTTGTTGTTTTGTTCAATACATATAAGGACGTATGTAAGTCTTTGAATTCTTAATATACAGTTCAAGAGAGTAGGTAGTTATGTTTTATTTTATACTAAAAACAAATATCAAAGAAGGGGGAAAATAAAACGACATCTCATGCTTTCTTTTTTTTCTCTCATTCTCTCTCTTTTGCTTTGCTTTTGTCTTAAAACAAATTTAGGTTTAAACATCTGTATGATTATGTATAAATGCTTGTTTGTCGCCTGCCATCCGCACATCCAACCATTTAAGTTATACGTATGTACATCAGCCAGGCTAGGCAGAGGCATATCCATAATCAATGCAATATTTGTACACACATACATATGTATGTATGACTTTAGACCAAATAACAAAAAAGGTAAAAAAAAAATTTTTTTGGTTGAAATTTTTCATAAGCCTTTGTATGCGTGTATTTGGACGAGTGTATATGTATCAATAAAATATGTACGTGAATTTTTCTCTTATCCATTTTTACAATAATACATATTTTAAAACCACCGTAACGTAGAGTAGCATAGAATGAGCAGGGCTTCAATATATGTATGTTTGTATTTAAAGTGTACACACATGTGTCAAATAATTATAATGGTAGGGTTGATAAAAAAAAATTAGTCAAATTTGGTACTTTTTTTATACCTATTTGATGCACTATAAATGTAAATAAATTTAGCTCTAGACAAACTTTCAGTCAGCATTTCTAGACAAGTTTTTTCGGAGGAGAGTTTCATTTCTGTGGACACTCGGAGGAGAATTGATATATATATATATATTTCAGACAACTTTCATCGGTTGTCTATAATGAAATAGATCAACTTTCCTCGATGGAATTTTGATCTATTCTAGACAAATTTCCTCTGAGGAAATTTTATCTTTTCTAGACAACATTCTTCTGAGGAAATTTGATCTATTCTTAACAACATTCCTCTGAGGAATTTTGATCTTTAATAGACTACATTACTTGGAGAAAATTTTATCTTTAATAGACAACATTCCTCGGAGGAAAGTTGTTTTATTCTAGAAAAGTTGTTTTATTCTGAAAAACGTATCGCATAGTTAATTTGATATATTCCAGAGAATATCACGGATGAAACTCAATCTGTCTAGGCAACATTCTTCGGAGGAAAATTTATATATTCTAGACAATATTTTTCGAAGAAAATATAATCTATTCTAGACAACTCTTGATCCATTCTGGATAAATTTCCACTGGGGAAATTTCATCTATTCTGAAAAACTTTACTCAAAGGAAACTTGATCTATTTTAGAGAACTTTTCTCGGAGTCGATTTGATCTATTCTAGACAACACTTCTCGGAGGAAATGTTATCTATTCTAGACAAATTTCCTCTGAGGAAATTTTATATATTCTAGATAGTTCACAAGAGAAATTTGATATATTTTGAACAATTTTACTCATAGGAATCTTGATCTATTCTAGACAACATTCTTCGAAAAATATTTGATCTATTGTAGACAACATTCCTCGGAGGAAATTTTATCTATTCTATACTAGATAACTTTACTAGGTGGAAAGTTGCTCTATTCTAGACAATTTCCACGATGGAAAGGTACTTTTTTCTAAAGCCGATCTTTACACGATCACACATGTTATATGATCTGTCAAATTTTTGTGTAGAAGAGTAAGGATCGGGTGAAACCATACGGATGGAAATTTGACAGTCGTATGGCTCTATTCATTTTTTTTAAATGATTCAAAAAACAAGCAGATCTGATTAGATCAGGGATGTATTTTTAGGTAAACACATACAATAAAAGTGAAACAGCTGTTTCCATCTTACTTTGTTATTATTTCATATGATTTTTAAACATTTTTGTTATACGAATGGAATTTTATTATACTTTTTCATTACACTTTACATAAAGTGTGATCGTGTGAAGTGTCCTTAAACAATTTTTTTTAGAAAAAAGTAGCTCTGTTTTAAAGATGCTCTAAACTGGTCACTGTCTTAAGACAACTTCTTCTTCATGATCTGTATAATATTCGTGTAACGGATTCATTTATTTGGTCATACATTAAGTTTAACTCTAAACCGTAAAAGAACACCTTAAACGATACTTCGTGGGTCAAGAAATAATCCACTAAGTGAACCTAATCTAAACTTAACTTTCCTTTGATATTAAATGTATCAACCAAACTTTCATTTTCTATTAAAATGTCAAGAAAATAACATAAAGTAATGAAAAAAGTACTTTCAAAAAAGTACTTTATTCCTTAAGCTCTTTCAATTTGGCATTCCTGTTATAAACTTAGATGGATTGAATTTATTTCTTTTGTTGTTTGTTTCCAGTTTTTCGTATGTATGTCGGAATCTTTAAATTATATGCTGATTTGTTAGTTAGTCGATACCATTACTACTCGTTCCAAACGTCTGTCTCATCATCATCCACATATTTTATGGAAATGTATATGAACATTAGCCTTAGTGTTCGAATGTGCATCAGTTACAAAAAAAAATTACTAATATTTTTTCTGTATTCTGTTGTAATTATATTTATGATGAGAATGGTAATGGTGGTTTTAACTCTTATTTTGTGCATTATTATTATTATTTTTTTGTTTAGTTATAGATTTTATTTCTAAGTAGACATTAAGCATTTTGTGGGTACATTTTGGTAACATAATTTTGAGGTTATATTTGAGTATGATTATAAAAGGTTGGAAACTAATTAAAGCTAGAGGTCCACACCACGCGTTCTACGCTTTCTTGCATTCTATGCGTCTGTCAAAAAATAGAATCAATGGATTTGTATGCTAAAAGTTACAAGCACAAAAGCGTAGAATGCCTTGACGCGTAGAATGCTTAAAGTAAATCTATTTTCTACTTTTATAAGCGTCACAAGCGACGAACGAACATATCAGCTGATTTTGACATTTTGTGCTGTTTATTTAATGCATACACTGAAAATAATCCATGCTCAACTTTACGAGAAAAAATTTCGTAACTTCTTTTTTCGTAATATTTACAAAAATTTCGTGTATAATACGAAATATTATTTAATAAAAACCTTTTCGATTTTTACGAAAGTACGAAAACTTTTCGTAATATTTTTTTCTTAAATTTTAGCGAAATTAAACATAATGATATTAATTATATTATGATTAAATAAAACTACAACATTTTTATAAAATTTAAGAAAAAGTATAATATTATTCTCGAATTATTTTCATAAAAAAAAAAAATTGAAAATTCGTGTGGAGAATAATTCTGAACTAAAATTAGAAAATTTATTTTAAAATGAACAAAAATGTTTGTATAAATTAATATTACGTAAATTTTATCATTTTTATTCAAAATTCCCTTTTTTCAATTTATGTAAATTAATTTTTTTAAAGAATATTTTGCAATGTACTAAAATATTTCGTACAATTTCGTATATATTACGAAAGAATTTCGTGGTGCGAAACAACCAACGATTCGTACAATGTACGACATTTTTCGTATATATTAGGCATGGATTTTTTCAGTGTATTTATAATTTTTTAATAAAATGAGTTTAATGATAAAAAATTATTAAAAACTGTAGAAAAACTCGAAGTTTTTTAAAAATAAAACAAAAAATTTACGCTTAAAAAGCATCGCATTTAACTTGAAGCGTAGAACGCGAAGGAGGTATGAAAAGCGCGTAATGCTTTGACACAAAGACGCGTAGTTGGACCTCCGGTTTAATAGACTATTAAGGAAAAAAATGAGAATAGGAATAAGGCCACCATATCTAAAACCGATCTTTGTTGGACGAACAGCATGATGTCTATGAATTATTTGTTTATTTTATGCAATGACTTTTGCAATGAAAGGACTCTTTGTAATTGAATTATATTAAAAATTTCCATTTCCCTAACAAACACCAGCAAAATGACCTTGTATTTATTTTAAAACCAAAATCGAAGCATTTAAAAATAGTTTTTTTAAACGGAAATTCTTAATGACATTTCCAATGAAATTGGTTTAAATTGTTCCTTGTGGTTCTACAAGGGTTAAGAATTATCATCTAATGCGCATTAAATGTTTCAGATTTCAGTTGCATAAAGTAATAAAGAAAATTTTTAAAATAGAAAAAAATAAATGCTGGGAAAATATTTCTTTTTAGTAGTTTTAACTATGAAAAATTCTTGTTTGTCCTTTTTTGTCTACCTGTCTGACATTTGATTTGTTTTTTTTTTAATTCAGTTTTCATTATATTTGGTATTTCATCAATATGCTGTCATTTTTAATTTGTTCAATATTTTTCTCTTTCGCTTAATGTTAAAACAAATACAGTCTGTTGTGTATATGCTGATAGTTTTAAATGTGACGTGTAAAAATTACTGTATACAGAATGACTACCTGGGCATGTGTAATTATTGTTTTAAGCGTTATAATTGTTTGTTGTTGTTTTAGGAGAGTGTTAGAATGTTTTGATTTATTTTAAAATATTGGAAATTTTATTGAAAATAAAAACTTTTTATACCCTTCACCTTCGTGAAAAGGGTATATATAAGTTCGTCATTCCGTTTGTAATTTCTATAATATAATTTTCCGACCCTATAAAGTATATATATTCTGGATCCTTATAGATAGCGGAGTCGATTAAGCCATGTCCGTCTGTCCGTCCGTCTGTCTGTCTGTTGAAAGTTTTGAGAGGTCCCCAGATATTGGCGAGATCGGAATCTTCAATAATTCAATTAGACATGCTTTCGAAAAGATCGCTATTTAAAATCAGCAAAATCGGGCTATAAATAACGGAGATATGAGCAAAAATCCGAGACAACCTCTGAAAATTTCATCAAAAAAGCCACATTTTTTTCATGCTTTGTTAAAAAAGCAACAACAACACTGTGAATTGGATAAAGATGTACATGTGCGTGTGGAGATGTATTTGGTTTTATTCAGCTGTGTATTTTTTTGTATGTTTGGATGCTGTTCTGTTCTCACGAAGGTGATGGGTATAACAAGAACAATGAGAAAAAGCAGCAATATGTTGGTAATACAGCTCATATTTGTTTGAGGGTGATAATACAGTTTGACGGTGGTATTACAGTACAACAGTTAATATTTCTTTCTGCTACAGTTTATATTTGTTTGTGTGTATGTTATGTGTGACATGTGTGCAGAGATACAAAATAAAGAAGAACTGTTTTTTTAAAACATACTTGGTGAAGGGTATATAAGATTATAGAAATATTACTTGTTTTTGGTACAATTCGGTCTTCAAAAGTACAATGACAGATTTGTACACCAATGACAGATTTTGTACAATTTTAAAATATGAAATTGTTATCAAAAATATGTATTTTGAAAACAAAGATTAAAGAACTCCCGACTTTGGACAAATTTAACAGTTAAAATAAAAACATTACGAAAATGTGATACTAGAAGAGATTATAACCAGATAGAGTACTTTATAGTTTTACTTTTTTCCGATCGCTTTTATATTCTTTGAAGTGTGGAATATGGACCAGAGATACAAGCTAAAACGACTTAAATCGACGGCGGCTGGCCGTCACTATTTTAAATACTCACTGTAAATGTTTGCGCCGCCGCCGACGATCATTTTGCATCGGCTTGTATCTCTGATAGGACTACTTTATAGACTAGACAATAATCTATAGATTAGTCTTTTTTGTACAATTTGAAAGTTCCATTTGTTATCCCTGATTAAACAACTGTTAATCAGGGAAAAGAGAGAGAGAAGGAAAGAGAGAGAGAGAAGGAGAAGGGAGAAAAAATCAAAGATATTTGAACATCTATCACGATGTCCCTCGAAATGACATCATATCATATAACTTTAGACTTTTCCTGAATCAACAAAATTTTTGGACAGTTTGTTTTGGAGGGTTTTTAAACTCAATTGAACTCTAACTAGAATTGATATTAAAAACATCTTCTACAAACAATTGTACAAACCCAAGATCTAACGAAAGTATTAAATGCCGAACGACTTTTGTGATCTAACTTTTTAACTTTTGCGATCAATATACTCGGGCAAATCATTATGAATGAATAAACGCTTAAATAACGCTACGCTAATTAACTAAATTTACTTGCAAATTCAGTTAATATTTTATCACAAATATGTTTTTTGCAAAGAGGATCATTATGGACTTAACGGGTTTGTTATTAAAAAGTATTAAAGTTTACACGCTATCATCTGATCTTATTTCTTCAAAAATGATGCCAAAGCTAGTATTACGTACAATAAAAAATCATTGCGGCACCATAGTCATCATAATTGTTTATGCTAATGAAATAGCGACAATTGACACCATGGAATCCAAAATTGTTCGTGTTATTTATGACATACGACCAGCAAGGTTGGAAATAATGACTGAAAATTAAAAGCCTATAATGCGCTATTGATAACCTTTTTATCA
Source organism: Lucilia cuprina (assembly GCF_022045245.1). NCBI lineage: Eukaryota > Metazoa > Arthropoda > Insecta > Diptera > Calliphoridae > Lucilia > Lucilia cuprina. Next base: position 28,147,410 of record NC_060950.1, on the reverse strand, counting down.
TTACATTTAAAAGATTTATTTAGAATTATAATCATCCAGTGTCATTAACTATGTGGCAAAACGAAAAACAGTTTCCACATTAACCACTTTTAAACAATTTAATGATAAATTAATAAAATGCAAAGATATGAGAGTAGAAATCATTATCATCACTAGATCTTTGTCATACAGACGAGACCTCAAATGACATTCTCGGATTAATAACCCGTACGCCTTTCAACTCTGCTTTATCAACAAATAATAAATAAACTTTAAATTGCATATTAACCCCTTTTTATTGAAATATTTTTCTCAAACAACTAATCCAAAAAGTACAGTTACTTCTCACATGACAAAATCTATCTATAAACCAAAAAAATTGGCCAAACATAATTGTCAACTTCATAACACACGCACATATACTATACAAATGTCAAACAAATAACAAAGGATATTGAAAACGAAAACAAGAAACTGCATTATAACAATATTTGTATTTATAATCTAAAAAAAAAATCAGTGAATTGAAAAGAAAAATCATACAAATGTTATGAAACCACCACCGTTAACTCTAAACAACGCCCACCCTCTATGCGAAAAACGCATTATTATTTAAACACAAATCACTCATTAATAACCTAAACTAAGAACCCTACTACTTACTACCCTCAAAGGAGGCAGAAGGAAGAACATTAAATACTTAATAGAAAAAGTGTCAACAATTTGCAAAAGATTTTCAAGGGAGTGAAGATGAAAGAGAGAGAGAGAGTAAAAGATATTTTAACAGAATTTCAAAGTTTAAAACAATTTGTTTGGTTAATATTGTTTAAACAGGTTTAAAAGTTTTGAAATTTTTGAAAAAAGGTTTAATATTTTTTGAAAAAAAAAAAATAATAAATAAATTTTTCTTAAAAAATATATATATGAACAAGGAAGCAAAAGAGAGCACACACACACATACTTTTGATGGTTAGTGACAATAAGAGTTTGAATTACAAAAACAAATAACATACGGGATATATCTGTTAAAGTCAAATGGATTTTATCACGACTTCTTTTTGTTATTCCTATTTTACTCAATAGATTTTTGTTTTTATTTTTGTATTATTACTAGCATACCCTGGGTGCTTCGCTACCCTAACTATGTTCAATATCGTAAAAATATTTCAAAAGTACCATCGGAAAAACGAAAAAGTACAAAGATCTCTTTCAATAAATTCTCATTTAATATGGAACGTGTGTTCCGGTTAAACATTATAAAGAATCCATTTGAAGAATAGAAAAGTACTAAATAGTTCCCACTTACAGAATATTATTCAGTCAAGACCATGTATGTTAAAATTAATGTTCCTAGGTTAAATATTTTAGAAAATTAAAAAAGTACAATTTATGAGATAAAAAGTACTAAAAAGTGTATGTTTAATAATCATGTGTTTTCAGTTCATATTAAAGAACATACATAGAGTATGATTTGAAGGAAGAAAAAGTACCAAAAAGTGGAATAAAGTTTACCTAAGTGGAAAGTACCCTTTTCGCTTAGAAGTATACTTTTTCGAGAATTAAGTTTACAAAATGTTAAATCTACATATATACATATCACAGATAAAACTCAAACGATTCAAATCTGCATTCATTTATTCCAGAAAAATTGTGCTTTAAAAAAGGTACCAAACAATTTAGTCGAATTTGGTACTATATAGGCCTTAGTACAATAAATATTATAGAGTTAGTCCGTAATTTAATATGAATAATTCAATAAACCGAAAACGTTTTCTTAATGTGCTAAAAAAAAGTACCATAAATACAGTTTTCTCCCTTTTACACCTAAAAAGGACTGAATTTTTAAAAAGTACGAAACAGGTGTCCCATAATTTTGAGAGATGTATCCAAAATATTTAGTTAAATTTGATTATATTAATTAGTTAAAAAGTTATAAAAGGCTAAAAAAAAGGTACCAAAATCACCTTTGTTACACATTTTTACCCTTTAAAAGTACGAATTTCAAAAAAGTACCAGACACCCATCTGACCTTTTGAAGAGTAGATACAGGTGCATTTAAAATTTTTCTTGTATCACTAATATTATGTAAGATATTTAAGAAAACCTGTTTTACTCGTTTTTCCCCTTTTTACTCGTAAATGTGCAAATTTCCAAAAATCCCACCTTAGTGGATTTTTCAGCCGTTTGAGCTGTGCGATGATGAATCAGTCAGTCAGTAACACTACTCTTTTATATATATAGATTATGATTACTATTACAGTATTATACATACAAGGAATATGTACAATTTGAAGTTTAAGTTACATATTTTGCACACAAAAAGCAACAACAACAAAAAACAGCGAAAAATCGTATTTGAAATTTTTTGTTGGTATAATTTTATTTGGGGGTTGAAATGAGTGAATAAATACCCATAAATTATTCCTGCTGTTTTTGTTGAGGATTTGTTGCTTTTATTTTAGTATTTCTTTACTCATTTTTGAAAATCTTTTAACTGTCATTGTAAATGAGCAGGCGTTTTAGTGTGTTTTATCATTTACCACCTTCGTTTCCCCCTCTTAAATTTTATTCAAAGTTTTTTCTTTCTATTTGATTTGGTTTTATAGTTTTTAATGAATTTTTCGCAATATTTTGACATTGTCTTTTAGTATGAGAGTTGTATTACAAAATACTCAAGAGTTAATAAGAGTTGGAGAAGTTTTGAAAGTGGGAAAATGAGAGTGTAACAGGGTTGCTAAAATTGGTATAATTATACTCTAAAATTCGATCTTTATAAGTACATACGATGGGTCATAAATTAGCTATTGAAAACAATACTAATCTGTGAATTAGTCCTTGGGCTATTAAATATATTGTTCTATAGTCTATGGTCTTGAATATAGACTACACTTTTCTCTAGGCTATAGACTATTTCTTTCTCTCTTCTATAAACTAGTGGTTACTCTAGTCTATCTATAAATCTATAGTCTAGACTATAGACTAATATATAGTCTAGTCTATAAACCAATATATAGTTTAGTCTATAAACTAACCTATAGTCTAGTATATGGACTTATATATAGTGTAGTATATAAACTAGGCTATATTGTAGACTAGACTTTAGATTAATCCATAATCTAGCCTATAGATTAATCTAAAGTCTAGCCTATGGACTAATCTATAGCATTGTCTATCTAAATCATAGTCTATCTATCAAATCTATAGACAAGTCTATTATTAGTCTATACTAGAGACTAATCAATAGTGTACTATAGTAAATAGACCAATCTATAATCTAGTTTATTGACTAGTCTATAGACTAGAATATAGACTAATTTATAGCCTAGTCAATAGACTAATTTTCATTTCAGTATATAGACTAATCTATAGTCTAGACTATAAACTAATCTATATCTATAATCTAGTCTACAGACTAATCTATAGTCAGTATATAGACTAATCTATATTCTAATCTTTAGACTAGTCTCTAGTTAAGTCTAATAGACTAATAGAGTAATCTATAATATATGGACTATAGATTAATCTAAAGTCTAGCCTATGGACTAATCTATAGCATTGTCTATCTAAATCATAGTCTATCTATCAAATCTATAGACAAGTCTATTATTAGTCTATACTAGAGATTAATCAATAGTGTACTATAGTAAATAAACCAATCTATAATCTAGTTTATTGACTAGTCTATAGACTAGATTATAGACTAATTTATAGCCTAGTCAATAGACTAATTTTTATTTCAGTTTATAGACTAATCTATAGTCTAGACTATAAACTAATCTATATCTATAATCTAGTCTACAGACTAATCTAGTCTATTATATAGACTAATCTATATTCTAATCTTTGGACTAGTCCCCAGTCTAGTCTATAGAGTAATCTATAGTATAGTCTTAAGACTAATCTATAGTCTAGTCTATAGACTGATCTATAGCCTTGTCTAAAGACTAGTCTATAGTCTAGTCTATAGACTAGTCTCTTGTCTAGACTATAGACTAATCTATAATCTAGTCAGACTAATCTATAGTCTATTTTATAGACTAATCTATTATCTAGTCTACAGACTAATATGTAGTGTAGTCTGTTGACTAATTTATAGTCTATACATTAAAACATAGTCTCGTCTATAGACTATATACTAGTCTAAAAACTAGTTTATAGTACAGTCTTAAGACTAGTCTATAGACTGATCTATAGTCTAATCAATAGACTAATCCACAGCCTTGTCTAAAGTCTAGTTTATAGTCTAGTCTATAGACAAATCTTTGGTCAAGTCTTTTGTCTCATCTATAGTCAATTGTCTAATTTATAGACTATCATATTGTCTTATATATTTTCAAGAATATGGACTAGTATATCGTCTAGTCTATTGCCTATTTGGTAGACTAGTCTTCAGTCTATGGACTAGTCTTTTCACTAGTCTATACAAAAGATAACGGTTACTTTGCTATAATCTTAAAAATTTCCCCGACTTTTAACAACCAAAAAACAAAGTTCAATAATACGAGGTTATCCTTATCTTTAAAGGATTCCAAAGCTTTATACATATGAAAGGACTTAAATTAGTATTAATTGAAAAAAAAACTGTAAAAAATCATGCTTTCTTTTAAATAACAAATATTGTAAGTGTGGTATATATGTATGGTTGTGTAAAAATATGTTGTATGTGAGAAAATATTTCATGAAATTTTTGTTTTTTTTTTAATCTTACAGCTAATAATGAGGATGATGAGTGAGTGAATTAAGTGAAAAAAAAACTTTAAATGATGAAGAACAAAAGAAGAAGTAAAAAATATATAGTATTGTTTGGAACGAACATTTACATTATTCATACTAACCAAATACATGGCCAGTTTATTGATATCCAAATTAGCCAATTGACTAACGTCGGTCGTATTCAAAATGTTCAGCATTAAACTAATGTCGGCCGCTGTTGGCATGGGTGTAGAGGTAAGTGCAGCAACAGCAGCACTAGCTTGTTGTTGCTGTTGCTGCTGTTGTTGTTGCTGCTGCTGTTGTTGTTGTTGTTGCTGCTGCTGTTGTAGTTGTTGCTGCTGTTGTTGTTGTTGCAGTTGCTGCTGCTGTTGTTGATGTTGATGTTGCTGCTGCTGTTGCTGTTGTTGTAATTGTTGCTGTATAGAAGCATTTTGAGCAGCATTTTGTGCAGCAGCGGCAGCAGCCGCCGAAGTACTTGGTCCCGTTGATAGTACACTATTTTGATTTTGTATCAATGATTGTAAACTACGACTACCAGGATCTTGATTTGATGCATTAGCAGCTGTAGCAACTCCTGAAGTGTTTTGCATCTGCATTTGCATTGATTGCAATGTTGGAGTTGTTGGCACCGACAGCGGTGGTGTCGAGGAGACCAAAGCTTGTAGCTGTCATTAAAAGTAGGGAAGTAGGAGGAGGGATTGTTTTTGTTTAAGATTTATATTGTTGTTTTTTGCGATTTTTTAGAGTAATGATTCCGTTTGACATGAGATGTAGCAATATTATGCATAACGATTTTGAGGGTAAGGGATTTGAGCAAATTGAGGTGAATGGGGTTTGGGGAGGGATTATAAATCAAATTTTGTGTGTGAATTTATTTCTTTTGTAAAGTAAAAATATTGTTATTATTTTTCTTGGTAATAATAGTAGTTGCAGTAGTAATAGTAGTAAAGTAGTAAAATTTTTAATTAATATGATTTATCATTTTGTAGAGTGTAAATATATTTATCAAATGGCCCTAATTTGGATCTCAATAAATGCCAATAACTTTAAAATTTTATATGTTATCATTTCTTGTAAATAATAACTCAACATCATTTTTTCTCTATAATTTTAAAAACTTTTAAAAGTAATAAAGTTTTGAATAGGTCGAAGAAAAGATTAAAGAAAATCTCTTTCATTTCGAAAACTAAGCGACCTAACTTTTGATGGCAACTGAGAACCTAATCTTAAGTATACATAGATGAATTATCTGCTAATAATTCAACAAATCACTCAGAAATGGAAAAACATTTTGAGATTTTGAGAAAACCTGGATCTTAGACAAAAAGTTTAAACCACTTTCATCTCAAGAATTACGTCTTCGCTTATAAGAATGTTTCTCCGGAAAAGAAAACCTCCATCCTTGATCAATACATTCATTGTCGAGTTGTTTTCATCTCTCACACTATGGATTCAAGAAGCACTAACAAAGATATCGCTTAATCAACACAAAGAATTAACTTTTTACAACAATTAAGTAACCGAATCGTTTGACGAAAGCCACTTATCTTGCATGAATGGGTAAAATTTCCGCGAATGATCTATCAAATGTTTTGAAAGACTTGAGACGTATATTGTTCGAAGAAGGTAATTGCATTTCGTTTCGCAACTCCCAATAACAAGGTCAGAATCCATGTTATTGCATTCTCGAATCATTTGCCTTAATAAAAACTTTGATTTTAGTTTAAATGATTCATTGCCGTGCTGCTTTGTATGTATTACAATGCAATGCTTTCCCATATCATTTGCCGGAAGGAAAACTTTAATCTGAAATAGAAAATCTAACTGTTTGTTCATATCGCAAACTTTGGATTCAAACAGAACCAACAAAGAAACCGCCTAATCAACTAAGGGCCAATCTTTAGGTGAAGGATTTAAGATTCGAAAGTTGTTTTTGAATGTTTAATCAGCTAATCTTGTTTGCTAGTTTAAGCGCCAAATGGAGATAGTTCAAGAAATACAAAAGTGTAAACAGCTGATGCAAAAAACAATTGCAAAACAGTGACGTTTTCTGTTGTTTTGTATGACAACACTGCGAATCTTATACTCAAAAACATCAAATGGGGATTAACATCAGTTGAATTTAGATTAACTAATGTGATTATTATTTGGCATTTGATGTCAACTTAAAAACCCGCTCTAAAAGATTTAAACTTTAATACGTATCTTTTGGAAACCGAACAAATAATTTCTGTACAAATGAAATATTTGTGTTAAATCTTAATTCTTCCAATTGCTCTAATTTGTTTAATCTCATCACATCACATGCAATGGAATTCGAATTTAATTTTAACGAAGAATAGTATATAGAGGAGCACATCCTCTGTGACAGTATATCCCTAGCTTAACTTAGAGTTTGCGTTGTTAAGTAACTTATACTTAATAGATCTGTCGGTGGCAGAAATCAAAAGTACAGCTCTCTTCTCATTAGTCCCTATTTTCTTGAAAATTATTTTGCAGATTTATGTATAAAGGATGAGGAAATAGCAAAAAACATAGAAAACAATATCATCACATTATTAAACTTTTTTATAAAAAAAGTTTTAAATTTTTCAAATATTATTTTTTCTTTCAACGAAACCTAAAAATGTTCACACATACTGTCCCTATTTTCCACACTAGATGTTAAATATTTAATAATAATAATAAATTTTAGTATTTAACTACAATAATATTTTGCCTTTTTATACTTAAAATACTGTTAAAATAGTGGACGGCATTCAGCAGTTTACTTAAAAAATTAAACAAATTTATCAGTTTTTTTTTAATACAGATTACATATTACACAGAGTTTTTGTAATTTAAATAAATTTTACTACTTTGTACTACTTTACTACAAAATATTACCAAGGTAAACAATAAACAATTGTTTCTTTACAGTTTTGCATGAAAGTCTAATTTTGTTTAGAGTTTCATTAAAAATAATGGTAAAAGCCAAGTAATGAAATGTATAAAAATGTTAAAATACTTTAAGATTAAGTTTGCACATTTAAAGTTTATTTAAAAAAAAAATAATTTCTAAATCCAAGTATTATTGTTTACAGCCAAAATACCCAAAAAAACAAGTTAAATAATTAATAAACAAAATTTAGACAAAAACTACTTACAACTACCAATAGAATTTTGAAAATTTTTTTAAGTTACCAGTAATTTACAAAAAATGTGCAAAATTGTTAAACAATTTTTAAAGGATATTGATATTTTAAAATTCTTTGCAAATAATGATACAAATATGATATAAAATACATATATAATTAAAAATGAACTTACCTTGGCCTTTTGTTGTTGTTTTAATTCTTCTTTTTTGTAGTTTCTTTGATAGGCTGTGATGACACGTCGTAGACGTGTATTTAAATCTTGCATGGAAGGCCACAGTGTGGCGGAATTATCATCAATGGGCGCTTGTGTGGGTGGATATGAACCAGCACCACTTTCTTCTTCGTCCAGGCCTAAACATGAGGTTGTGGTATTAACAGTATCATTTTGCGTTTGTTCATTTGAAGATGAATTGGTGGTAGCTGAATTGGTGGTGGTGGTAATAGTAGAAGATGTGGTGGTGGATGTAGTGGTAGTAGTTAAATTGGTAGTAGTGGTAGTTGAGGTGATGGTGGTGGTAGTACATGTATTTGTGGCCGTATTAGAGGCCGAATTTGAAGAAGCTTCCTCAACGTTAACAGTTTCAGTCGATGTGCTGGCTAGAGGAGAATCAGCACCGGCAGTAGTTGTAGCGCAAGACTCGGAAACGGTGGCATCCATAGAATTGGAATCGGTAGCAGCGGCTGCTGTTGTATCATTACTATTGTCCGTGGTAGTGGCATCAGCCTCAGATTTATCACCAATAACAACAGCAGACGCCGTTTCACTATCCTCTTCCATTTTCTCTAGTTTGCTATCGGAAACATCAGAAGTTGTTACAGCAGAAGATTTATCTTTATCTTTGTCATTTTCAGTTTCAAGTTCTGTGTCTTTAGCTTTTGCTTTATCATTATTATCCTTGTCTTTAATTTTTTCATCTTCTGTCATATCGTCGTTGGCTTCTGATTTGTTTTCTTTTGTTTCCTTGGTCGCTTCATCTACGGCCTTTTTATTCTCCTCAGCCTTGTCGTTAGCATTGACTGCAACTGTTTCGTCAGCGGTTGCCTTTTTCGCCAATTTTTTATTCTTACCCGAAGAGCTGGGACGTTCGGGAGGATCTAAAGAATCTTTATCTTTATCGCCCGCCGTCAATTTGGTGGAATCAGAGTCTTTGGTGGCAGTGCCATCATCATCGATTTCTTCGACATCAGCATCTTGTTTGGAATTTGCATCGTCTTCGTTGCTATTAACAAAAATATAAAAAAGTAATAAATAATTTGTTTATTAGTTTTATTAAAAGTTAAAGTTGAGATTTCTTTTAAAGAAAAACACATGCTTAACAAATAGTTAAAGATTTTTCTTAATTTAGTTTGAACAAACATTTATTATAGAACATTTTTTATCAAAAGATTTCCTTAGTGTTGTAATAAAAGAAGTTTTAAATAAAAAAGCTTTAATTACGAGCAATAGTTTTTGGAAAATGTTATGAGGCAAAATGAAAGTTTTTTTTAAGGAAATGAATTTCAGGTACAATATTTTATTTTTATCCGAACATCTGTAACATTTCGAAGTTCTTTTTTCTACTTTTAAAACTTTTGATAAATAGTTTACATAATAGAAGATAGTAGTCTGTATTCCGGACTATAGTATAGTCTATAGTCTATGTTATAATTCAATTTATAGTTTATGTTATAGTATAGTTTATAGTCTACTCTATAGTCTAGTGTATAGTCTAGGCTATAGTCTAGTCTATGGTCTATAGTAAATTCTATAGTCTACTCTATAGTCAAGTCTCTAGGTAGCACATAGTGTAGTCTGTAGTTTATTCTATAGTCTAGTCTATATTCTAGTCTATAGTCTAGTCTATAGTCTATATTCTAGTCTATAGTCTAGTCTATAGTCTAGTCTATAGTCTAGTCTATAGTCTAGTCTATAGTCTAATCTATAGTCTAGTCTATAGTCTAGTCTATAGTCTAGTCTATAGTCTAGTCTATAGTCTAGTCTATAGTCTATTCTATAGTCTAGTCTATAGTCTAGTCTATAGCCTAGTCTATAATCTAGTTTATAGTCTAGTCTATAGTCTAGTCTATAGTACAATCTATAGTCTAGTCTATAGTCTAGTCTATAGTCTAGTCTGTAGTCCAGTCTATAGTCCACTCTATAGTCTAGTCTATGGTCTAGTCTATAGTCTAGTCTATAGTCTAGAAAGGATTGTATACCATATTCTTGTAATATTTAAATGAAATTATTTTGATTTTTAGATATGATAAATCGGTTAAAACTTTTCAAATTTTCTGACAAAGTTTATAGTGAAATCGAAAATTTCTATAAAACACATTCAACATTTAATTAAAAATTGTTTTTTTAATAAATTTAGCAAACTAAATAACAAAATTATCTTTTGATCTAATATGATTTAAATGATTAATGATTAAAAGAATTAATGAGATAATTTTTTAAAGACTTACATCGGCAAGTTAGTTACGGTAACATCATCGTTCGGCGAACCAACGTGTCCAGCAAAACATAATGCAGGATCTGAACGCATAACACGATACATTTCACAGCCATGTTTAAAAGTGCCCACCAAAAGACTCTTATCGCAGCAGGGAGGATTCCACCAAGAAGCAGGCACGGTCTCGGCCATTGTAGGAGGGCGTATAGGAAGCTCACTAAAATTTGTTTCGTAACGTAACGTGATTTTGTTGTAGGCATATAGAGATGGGGATGGGAGGAGGATATACACATAAATTTTATGAATGAGAAATGAAGTTGTTTTTTTAGAAAAAATAAATCAAATGTATAGTTTTATAAAAAGTGAATTTAAATAAAATAAAAAAGAAAAGAAAAATAAAAGTTTAAATAATTAAAGAAACAGCCAATTTGTTGTTAAGAAAAGTTGATAACAAAAATCTATTTTTATTCCAAGAAAATTATAAAAAAAAAATTTGGTTTAAAATAAACATGGAGAGCTAATAGAGAAGAATTCATATAATTTGTTTAAAAAATATGTGGATTTTAAATTAAACATTTGTTAAACTGTTATATGAATTTTCTAATTTAATTGTTTGTTGTTAATTTTAAGGTTTAAGGCGTTGAAGAGTTTTTATTTTGGTGTTTTACTTACTAACGCTTTAAAAATCTGAAATTTGTTTTGTTCATTTTATTTTTATGAAATTATAGTTTTTTTTATGGTTTAATGATTATTGTTTAAAAATGCAAATAAAGTATTAATAAATACAAGCAATATTTTTTGTAGTTTTTGTTAAGGATTTGGAAATTTAGAATTTATAATTAGAATATAAGGATTTTTTTAATTTAAAGCTAATTTTGAGTTTTCCAAAACCTTTTCTTGTGAGACTAGTTAAAGTTTGAGATTTTTAATTTGTTTGGCGAAAGTTTTTCCCGGAATATGTTTAAACATTTTAAAGGAGATTATATACAGAAAAACACACAAATACATACACATATATACAAACATATGAAATATTATATTGTAAAGTAATAAGAAGTTTAGATTGAAAAGATTTTCGTTGTGGAAAAGTTTAATTCTATTTCCTTTGAGGGGAATTCTTTAAACTCAGGAAAAATTTGTAAAAAATATTAAAGAAAATTCAAAAATTTTCAAAATATTAAAGTTTTGTGTGATCGCTTTTTTTGAAAATCTTGTTTTTAAGGAAAATTTTTCTTTTGAGTGAATTTTTTGAAAAAGGGAAATTTTATTAAAAATTGTGTAAAAGTTAGATTTGAACGCTATTTATTAAAATTTTTAAATTTTAAGTTTTCTTAAAGGGAAATTTTTGAAATCGCGAAAATTTTATAAATTTAAAATGTCAATTTGTATAAATGATCCAAAAATATAACAAAATTTGAAAATTTTTTAAAATTTATCATTTTTACCAAATTTCCCTTAAAAGGAAATTTGTTTTACAAATGAGAAATTTTCTTAAAAATTGTGTAAAAGTTATGTATGAACGATTTCTATTACGAAGATAATAAAATTTTGAAAATCTAACTTTCAAAGAAAAATTCCCTTAAAGGGGAAATTTTTAAAAACGGAGGAAATTTTGTAATAAACATTAAAAATGTCATAAAAAATAAAAAACTGTAACAAAAATTGAAAACTTTTTAAAAATTTAGCAATTTCCCTTAATGGAAAGGGAAAATTTCTTTGAAAAAAGGCAATTTTACTGAAATTATCTAAAAGTTATATTGAACGTTCGGTATAAGAAACATAATAAAATTTTGAAAATCTCATTTCGATATTAAATTTCAGCTTTTTGGATTTTTTTTTTTTTCGAAAAAGGGAAATTTTCTTTTAATTGCCTAAAAGTGATTTGTAATTGATTTCTATTACGATTATATTTTTTGAAAATCTAAAATTAAAAAAAAAAATTCCCCAAAAAGGAAGATTTTCAAAAACAGGGAAATTTTGTAACAAATATTGAAAATTGATTTCTATTGCAAATATAATTTTTGAAAATCTAAAATTAAAAAAAAATCCCCAAAAGGAAAGTTTTTCAACAACAGGAAAATTTTGTAACAAATATTGCATTAGCTGTCAAAAAATATAACAAAAATATATAATTTCATGAAAATAAAAAAATTTCCCTTAAAACGAAAAAAAGTTAATTTGCTCGATTTATAACATTTCATTAAAAAAAAAAGATTTTGAAAATATTAAAAACTTTTCATTCTAAACTTCTCAGAATTAAACATATTACAATCATTACACACAGATTATAATAATTTATTAAAAAAAGAACAATTATTGTTGTAACAAAAGAATTTTTCAAAGCAAACCATTATTAAAAAAAAGTAAAATATTATTAATAATATTTTAACAACAAATATGGACAACAAAAACATTATGATAATAATGTAACAACAAACACTAATAAAAGAAAGTTAAAGAAGTAATATTTAAAGATATAAACAAATGAAAAATTATTAAAAACATTTAATAACAATTAAAAAGAAATTAAAGAAAAATGCTCAAGAAATAAATAATTTAAAAGAAAACTAAAGAAAAGACAACATAAATAATTGAAATAAATAACAAAATGAATACATACCTGACCGGAGTATTCTCTTTAATCTGTTGTACCAGATCTCCAATCACCTCATGTTGTATATAATAAAGCATACGAACGCGCAATAAAACTCTGTTTGGAATAAAATTGTTTGAAAAAAAAGAAATTAAAGAAAAATAAAATTAAAAACAAATAAGAAACAAAAGAAAAAGAAGAAATAATATGTAAAAATATAAAACAAAACAAATAAAAAGAGACAGAAAATAGAAACAATTAGAAATGGGTATTAGTTTAAAAATGTATTCTTTTGTTTGGGGTTAATATAATAAATTCGATTCCACACGACTCACTTATTCGCGTGTCTGCTTAAATGTTTTTTGTAGGCTCCTTCCAAATATGAATCAGCATCATATTTTTCATGTTTACTCCAGTGATTTGGATCCTGTATATTCTGTAGACCCTGTGTACCAATTTCTTTTTTAGCTGTCTTTAAACCGGTGGCTGCAGCAGCAGCGGCCGCCGCAGCTGCAGCAGCTGCCTCGGCTGCTTCGGCAGCAGCTTGAGCGGCTAGCTCTTTTTGAGTTTTACCACCATTACGTCCTATAAAAAGAGGAAAGGGAGAATTTATGTTTTAGTAAAATCATTTAAAATATTGTTTTTGTTGTATAAAATCTTAAAAAAAACGACCTTGTAGAAAAATCTATGACAAGAAATAAATTTTTAAAAAATTTATATGAGGAATTTAGGAAAATTTTTCAAAATATTAATTCACTTTAAAGAGAATATTTTTGTAATAAGGAAAATTTTGGAAAAATGTAATATAACAATATTATAAAAATTTTGAAGAAAAAAATTAAATTTCCCTCGAAAGGAAATTTTTTGTAGAAAGGAAAATTTTGGAAAAACATATCAAATTGCTTTTTACAATCAATGCCTATAATCAAAATATAAAAATGTTGAAAATCTGCTATTCAAATAAAATTTCCCTTCAAGGGAAATTTTTTGTAATAAGGGAAATTTTGAAATAAAGTACAAAATTGTTAGCTATGATCAAGTGCGATAACAAAAATATAAAAATTTTGAAAATCTGGCTTTTAAATAAAATTTCCCTTTAAGGGAAATTTTTTGTAATAAGGGAAATTTTGAAAATATGTATCAAATGGTTATCTATGATCAAGTGAGATAACAAAAATATAAAAATTTTGAAAATCTGAGTTTTAAATAAAATTTCCCTTTAAAGGAAATTTTTTGTAATAAGGGAAATTTTGGAAAAATATATCAAATTGTTATCTATGATCAAGTGCGATAACAGATATATAAAAACTTTTTAAATCTGGCTTTTAAATAAAATTTCCCTTTAAGGGAAATTTTTTGCAATAAGGGAAATTTTGGAAAAATATATCAAATTGTTATCTATGATCAAGTGCGATAACAATAATATAAAATTTTTGAAAATCTGGCTTTTAAATAAAATTTCCCTTTAAGGGAAATTTTTTGTAATGAGGGAAATTTTGGAAAAAAAAAGTACCAAATTGTTATCTATGGTCAAGTGCGATAAAAAAATAAAAAACATTTTGAAAATCTGGCTTTTAAATAAAATTTCCCTTTAAGGGAAATTTTTTGTCATAAGGGAAATTTTGGAAAAAAAAAGTACCAAATTGTTATCTATGATCAAGTGCAATAACAAATATATAAAAATTTTGAAATCTAATTGTTATCTATGATCAAGTGCGGTAACAAAAATATTAAAATGTTGAAATGTTGAAAAATTTCAAAGAAATTGTGCAAAGTCTAAAAATTTCCAAAAGATTTTCCTTAAAAACAGAATTGTTTGAATATTAAAAGAAAACTAATGTTTCTCTATGAAATACTTCCACATTTCAGATGTTTTTCTACAAAGTCGCTTAATAAATTTAAAAATTTTATTAAATAATACATAATATTTAAGGCCGAATCAAACTACAAAAACTAAATTTTGATAATAATTTCTCCAAAAATTAAGGAATCTTTTGGTTCCTTAATTTTTGGAGAAATTATATAGATTTTTTTATCAATAAAAATAAATTTACAAAAATTAATAATTAATTAAATCCTTAATTTTTGTTAAAAAAAAATACAACTCTACTTATTTGTACTTAAATCTATTTCAAACAAATCTAAAATATTTATACATTTCATTAAAAATATTGAAGAAAAAAGATATGGTACATCAAGACAGAGCATATTACAAACACATTTGAATACGTTTTCATTTTTAATAACGGGATTTTTTTTTGTTTAATTACAATTAGCAACAATAATTTTAACACTCACAGAAAATAAGGCTTAATTTATAAAAGGAACATGTGTTATTTGTTTAATAAATTAAAACTATTTTACTATAATAAAATGTTAGTTTATTAGAGAAAATTGCAGCAGAAAGTTAGTTTGTTAGGAAAAAGGGTACTTTTTGTAAAAATTTTATAAAGTTTTAAGTACTTTTTGACATTAAAGTAATTTAATCATATTCGATATGTGAAAAAGGGCCTTCGGTTAGTGGCGGTCCACATAGATAAATATTTGTTAAATTCTCTTTTAAGATTTTTTTCTTAATTCTTTTTTAAAGTTTTCTACAAATGCTAAGAATGCCAAAACAAAACAAGTTTCCGTATCAAGAGAAAAATCATTCATAATTCTTTCTCTCACATACAAAATACAAAGATTCCTTGTCTAGACCAACAAATAATGAACTATATAAACAAATTTGATTAAGGTACCGCTAAAGCATATCAAATACACGCGGAAGCTAAAACGGTTTGTTTGTGTCTAAGAGATGATTGGACACAGTATAGTTGTGGTGATTTTGAACACTAAAGACAAAGATCGCTTAGGCCCGTCAGACGATATTAAAACCACAACTTGAAGAGGTAACATCATTATGTTCATTGTCAAACTCAACAAGAGCTTGCATAATTATTGGTCCATATTCAGGCATTCATTGTAAAACTTTGGCTAGCCGCAGTGTTCCTTTAAATGAAGGACATTCCCATGGAAATTGGATCACCGCTTTAATTCACAATGATTGTCAAGAATACAAAGAATTATATCTCTGCTCTAGAACGAACAGGTTCACAATCATTCAAAGTTTATTAACTCATTAAGAGTTGCATTAACCGATAGACCATTTGACTCTTAAAGTTTGTTGGCGACAGGTTATTCCACGTTGGTTCGGAGAGAGCCCCCAATCGACCTATACCTTCATATAGGAAGTTGGATCCCTGAACAAATTATAAATCCAAAGTCTTATATGTTTAATTTAACATAACCTCAATAAGGTAAGTAAAACGAAAGCACGCAATTAATAACTTGGAAACAGTTATACGGAGTAACACACTCATTTGGTGCGAGAGAGATGAGACGCAATTCTGTCGAAAGCTTGGCAACAAACACAAGCCTGACCGTCCTTATAAAATAATGGCGATGACGCGAGAGCTGTTTCCCAACTCAGACCTGAATTACGACCTGAATTACGACTGAATTAGGACTGGATTCAGGGGAAAAGCTCTAACAAACAGCAAATCTGTCACAACAACGGAACGCACAGAACTTGTCTAACATGTGAATCACGATTGACAAGTCCGAAATGCTGTTTGAAATGCTTTAAAAGAAACTCATTGGTGTACCGATGAAAAATGAATCCATTACGATAACCTTTAGCATAAGGTATGTGAATCCGGGCCGAATCTACATTACGACAATTGAATCTTCGCTTCAGAACAACCCGAGTCATATACTCGACCAACGATTATCAACCCAGCGGCAGATGTATCAACGGAAAGTTTTTTCCCCAGGAAAGAACTATTGACCACAGGGTCAACAACACCAAAACCAAAAACTTATGACACTAAACTAATACTGTGTATTGCAAAGAAAAGGTCTTATCAATTAGAAGCTGCTGTATCACAGAGAACGAATACAATTGATTCATTTGAAGTGAGCATTGAAAGAAAAACGCCCAGATTATGGGACCAGCTAAGAAAAGTGTAATATTTCAATATGGTCACAATGTGACAACACGTGTTAAAAACTATCTAGGAATAAGTAGTTCTGAAGTTTTTCCCCATCCTCTTTGTAGTCCAGACAAAGGCTCGTACATCTACTATTGTTCTTGTAACATTTCGATTGTGACAAATAGTTCTTTCCGGTGGAAAACTTATTGTTTATACGACTGTCGCTCAGTTGACAATCTATGGCCAAATACGGCTTATCATCGTTCCGGAGCGATTACCCAATTGTCATCGAAACGCGACTACTATTTGTTTCGTTCGATGCAGGACCCTTTATGTCTGAAATACGCGTCACTTTGAAATAGTTTTCCGTAATTGGATTGATTCGTTTTGGCATTGCATATTATTTTGTTAGAAAGATGGG
The DNA here is from genome assembly GCF_022045245.1 of Lucilia cuprina. Taxonomy (NCBI): domain Eukaryota; kingdom Metazoa; phylum Arthropoda; class Insecta; order Diptera; family Calliphoridae; genus Lucilia; species Lucilia cuprina. The sequence goes on along the minus strand of NC_060950.1, from coordinate 28,130,161 downwards.
AAAATGTCATAGTTCGATGATGAACGATGGGAAATGGTTACAGCTAACATAATCACAACTTTGATTAAATTTTAAAATTCCGCATTTTTAGGTTAGAAAATCTAAAGAAGAGATAATATGCAGCCGGTAAAAGGTATAGTAGAACCTAAATATGTCAATTAATATTAATGTTAAAGAGAGAGAGAGAGATAATCAATTTATCAAAGTTAAACAAAGAGTTGCTATTTAACTACGCCACTTTTTTGTTAAGTATAGTAAGAAAAGAACCCAATTTTTATAAAACTACTATAAAATAGGGGAAAATTAGTAAGAAAAGTCAAGAAATAATTTGATGCTAACAGTTGATATCATATAACTGAATTGAACCTATCAACATCAAATCATAAATTGTTAGTTAAGAAAAAGTTGCAATTAAAGCCAACAAACCTTTAAACTAAAAGTTTATTTCTATGTGAGTGTATTTTTAATGCGTGCTTTTTTACAGTCTGATTACGCGTTGTCTTTTAAAATCAATTAATTACAATTATTTATTTTTTTTTTTATTAACTACATCCGTGCAGTTTTTTTTTCGTTTTTTTTTTTTTAGAAGAGGGGGAAAAAGTTGTCTTCAAATAAGTGCGTGTGTTTGTAGCTATTTGTTTACCATACCTTTTGCATTCCTACCTCGTGGCACCAAATTATGGAGACCACTATGATCCCGGCTAATTTTTTGTATTTCACCATCTTCGGTGGGTGTTATAAGATCCCAAATAAAAGTTTTTATCTTCTCATCACCCTTGTAGACTTGCAAGCAATAGAGTAGCTGTGGTAAAAGAAAGATTTGTTTTTAAATGAAAATTATATATAAAAAATTGTAAAGGAAATATTATTTGAATAAAGTTACTTAATTAAAGAAAAGGGTTTAAAAGGCTCTCTTCATTGTTTATATAAACTTTTAAGGATCTGGCAAAAGTTGTAAATCTAGCAAACATTTTAAAGTTTGTATTATGAAAATTTTGAAAAAAAATATTAAGATTTCTTGTCAAAGACTATTTGTTAACATATTGTATAAAAAAAAAGATATTTACTAGCGATTGGATTGAGCAGAAAAGAAACTTATTTGCTACTCTTGCAAATATACCATGAAGCATTTATTTTTCTTTTAAAAACATTTAGCAAGAGTTTGAAAAATATAAATGGTTTAAATTGATTTGTTATGAAATGTGTTGCAGCAATATTTTTGACAAAACTGTGAGTTGCTACAGTTAGGTCAGTAGCACATTTGCACCTCTTGCAAATATACCACAAAGTATATATTCCTTGCAAATTAACATATATTCAAAACTGAATATTAAATTTTGTAATTGATTTGTTATTAAAGACGTTCTAGCAACACAATTTGAGAAAACTGTGAGTTTTTGCAACTCTTGGTTCAACAGTAGCATATTTGCTATCCTTGCAAATATACAACAAATAAAGTTTCTCATTTAATTGATCGAAACTTTTAACTTTAAACTTTAAGCTGGTTTTTATCAAAAAATGTTTCAGCACAAATGTGAGTTTTTGCAGTTCTTATTGAAACAGTAGCATATTTACTATTATTGCAAATAAACCACACATAAACTTTTCTATTTTAATTATAAATTTTTCAACTTTTATGCTAAATGTTATAATCTAATTAAACCCTTTTCTTTTAACTATTCCAACAAATCAGTTTTAAGCGAGAAGTTCTTGTTGTTGTGCTCAGCGAAAACCTATAGTTTCCTCAACATTAGCATGGTAATCATCACTTTATTTTTTGGAAAAGTACATTTTAATAGAAATAAAACAAAAGCTTTAATATGCTTTTATTCTTGTTATTTTTAGAAATTTTGAAGAACTTTTAATACTTACAATTATTCGGGCACAATCTTCAACATCAATTTCACGCCAACCGCGTTTAAATTGACCCAATTCTAAGATTTCTGGCCAACGTCCCCAGCTGAAAAAAAGGAAAATAAAATATGTTTAAATCCATAAAAAAAATTCAATTTTAATTTGAAAATTTTTTCAGTTTTTCAATCAGTTTAAGTGAGAAGTATTGTTTTACTCAGCGAAAACCTAAAGTTTTCTCAATATTAGCATGGTTGATCATCATTTTAATGAAAAACTAATTCAAAAAGTATAAATAACAGAGTATAAACAAGTAATATTTCTATATTCGGCTGTGCCGAATCTTATATACCCTTCACCAAGTATGTTAAAAAAAAAACAGTTTTTATTTATTTTGTATCTCTGCACACATATCGCAAATAACATACACACAAACAAATATAAACTGTAGCAGAAAGAAATATTAACCGTTGTACTGTAATACCACCATCAAACTGTATAACCAGCCTCAAACAAATATGAGCTATATTATAAACATATTACTGCTTTATCTCCTTGTTCTTGTTATAAGTTTCACTTTCGTGAGAACAGAACAGCATCCAAACATACAAAAAAATACACAGCTGAATAAAACCAAATACATCTCCACACGCACATGTACATCTTTATCCAATTCACAGTGTAGTTGTTGCTTTTTTAACAAAGCATGAAAAAAATGTGTCTTTTTTGATGAAATTTTCAGAGGTTGTCTCGGATTTTTGCTGATATCTCCGTTATTTATAGACCGATTTTGCTGATTTTAAATAGCGATCTTCTCGAAAGCATGTCTAATTGAATTATTGAAGATTCGGATCTCGCCGATATCTGGGGACCTCTAAAAACTGATTTCAACAGACAGACAGACAGACAGACGGACGTGGCTTAATCGACTCCACTATCTATAAGGATCCAGAATATATATACTTTATAGGGTCGGAAAATATTATAGAAATTACAAACGGAATGACAAAGTTATATATACCCTTCTCACGAAGGTGAATGGTATAAAAATAGATCTAGATCTGGATATGGAACATTTTTATATTTTTCCAGTTTACCCTAGTTGAATGAACGCAGCTTAATGACTTGCAAATATGAACCAATTTAGTTTATTATCAGTATTTTTAAAAATTTCGCACTGTATGGCGTTTAAACTTGTCGTCGACTTTCTCATTGTGTTTATTCTAAAATTCTTTAAAAAGTTTATTGACATTATTAACAAATAAAAAACATCAAAAATCAAAAAGCAAACAAACTCCAAAAAGTCTATTTTCTATCATAACTTTATCAAACAAACATGTCCAGTTCTATAACCTCCAAATCATCAAACTTTACCGGACACACTAGCGGTACTTTAGCCACACCCACACGCAAACAACTTCAGCCCCTAACCAGCAATGATATTGCTAGTAATGAATTAGCATTGGAAAATTTCATTAATAGTCTACAACTTTCAACATTTTTCCAACTACCGGAGGATGAACAAAAGTTACGTTTGGATAAATTCGATGTTTTGGAACTATATCAGGCGGCACAAAATATAAATCGTGAATTTGGCATGGTTAAATTGGAGAATTTCTTTCTCATCGATTTTCTAGAGAAAAATGATCCTAAACTTTTAATAGGTTTAGAACAGCGGCGTGCTACAGCACAAACGCCTGCACAGATTAATGTTTTAAAAGTGGGTGGTAAAAGGACAAGTAATGTGTCAGTGGGAGGAGTGGGTGTTGGTGGCGGTAGCGGTAGTTTAGTGGGTTTTAAGGCGAAAAGTGTTTTATCAAAATCTTTAATGTCTGTACTAACTACGGGATCGCTGAAGAAGGCTCATGAATATAAATTGAATTTTCGTGCTAAGACTGATATGGCCGAAAAACTAGCGAATGAGGTGGAGAAAAGAGTACAGGAAATGGAAAAGAATGGTAAGTACATATAAGGGAAATAACACGGATTAACCATGTTTGAAGAAAAGTCGAAAACCAGAGGTCAAAATATTTAGGAAGAAATCTCGAAAAAAAAAAGTAGTTACAACAGAACTTTTAGACGACATAAGAGATTTTATAAATAACGTCTCAAATATGACAAAAAACAGGGGGTTTTCAATATTTAGGACACGATATCCCGAAAATCTAATGAGATAATGAAATTACAATGACAGATTCGGATTCAGCGAATATATACTTTGGTCTCTGGGTAACAAATTTGTTTGCCTGCGTAATGAACTGTAATTATTAGGAGAATTTGGCATTTGAATTGTTGAAAATGGAAGATGATTTCTTAGGAATATAGAAGAACGATTCGCAAAACAAAACCACTTGTTTCGGCTCCTCCAAATTGACTTTTCAATAACTGTCTAATAACTATTTACGAAATCTTTTTTAAGCTTCTCAGGAAATCAAACTTTTACGTGGTCACATGGAAGAAATGCATTTTCAACTTATAGAAACCCAAGAAACAGCCAAAAATTTCGAGTTACATTTTCTGCGTGATGAAAATGATTTGGTTTTCCTTAGCAATGCCACCGACAAACAATTAGAGCGTAAATTTCGAAAATTTGTTAACAATTGGATTAAAAATGCTCGCGCATTATTAGCCACTATGCGTTTAAAAATCACTGCTCTACAAGAACATTGTCAGCAATTGCGCAATGAACTTTTAACTAAAGCCGATTTAAGTGGTATTTTAACAGCCATAGATTTTGAGAAATTAATAATAAAACGTACGGAACTCTTAAATGCTTTGGAAGAGAAAAATTCCCATATGGCCGGTCTTAAAGGAGTAACGGGTAAAGCTTCTCTTTCGATGGCTGAAGAAAAACAAATTATGATGAATATAGAGGAAGAATCAAAGCAGTTGAATAACAAAACCTTAGAGGTCGTAAAGACTATAGCTAAATTAGAAAAGGAGGCGGAAATAGTGGAGGCGGAGAATCAAAAAGATGTGGCAACTTTGGAAAATTTACGTTTACAATTGGAACGTTATGAGGCACCCAGTATAAATGAGTACGTACAAAAGAAAGAAGAGGTATTGGCCTTGGAGAAGGAGGAGAAAATGTTGAGGAGAAAAATTTACATATTAAACATGAAATTGGATAATACACAAAAGAAATGTAAACGACAAATGAATTCGAGTATTTTTATCAATATAGTAGAAGACTAATTAATGATTGTTAATACTTTATTATACTTTTTATATTTTTAAAATAATAAAAAAACTTATATGCAAAACTTACCCAAATGATAATAAACCCTTTTCCACTTTGAAACATTCGGATTTAGCCCAATTGCCATAGTGTATCTCTTCCAGACCCAAAGCAGCTAAAGCATCTCTTTCTCGGGGTATATACTCATCATTGGCTTTCTTCTCACGACATCTTTCTCGTTTTTCTTTGCGTGATCTACGTGTTGAACGTAAACCTATACCACCTTCTTCATCACTATTCTCATTGGAAGAATCTTCCGAATTAAGTTCCATAACATCTTCATGACCATAACGTTTAATTTGTGTTCTTCTGCGTGGTTCTGACAAAACCAAATCTTCAGTTTCATCTTTTTCCACAGCATCTGGATCAATGTCGGCTTTCTTAGCCCATTTTGTCCAAAAGTCTGGATCATCAATGGTGATGTCCGAACGATTACCGGAAGCGGCAAAGGAAGCTTTGGAAAAGGTAGAACCTTTCTCCTGTTCCATGGTAATAACTTGTGTACGTCTCTTTAGAATAGAATCAATATCTTCTTCACAAAACTTATCGCCAGCATTGTCATCATCCATAACAGCGCCATAGGCACCCTTTTTCAATAGATCTTCAATTTCCTTTTTCGACAGCTGTTTATTGCCTCCTTCCTTGGAAGCATGAGTGTTCATGGACTGCAAGACAGCCTTATCAAGACCCAATTTCAAAGACGCCTTATCAAACATTTCACGTTCGTAAGTGTTGCGGCATAACAAACGATAGATTTTAACCATTTTACGTTGACCAATACGATGGCAACGGGCCTGAGCTTGTAAATCATTTTGAGGATTCCAATCGGAATCGTAAATGATAACAGTATCAGCAGCTGTTAAATTAATACCCAAACCACCAGCCTTGGTGCACAGCAAGAAAACGAATCTATCTGAACCGGGTTTGGAATAACGATCAATTGCTTCTTGCCTTAAATTACCACGTATACGACCATCTATACGTTCAAAAGGATATTTGCGATATATAAGATAATCTTCCAAGATATCAAGACATTTAACCATTTGAGAAAAAATCAATACCCTATGGCCGTTGGCCTTTAATTTGGGCAACAGCTTGTCTATCAATACCATTTTACCCGAAGAATGTATAATATTTTTGTAGTAAGACTCAGGATCTTCACCATGTTGATGACGATAATCGTATTGGATTTGTTCCTCTGCACCATTGAGAAGATAAGGATGTATACAACACTTTCTCAATTCCATCATGGTGTTCATGAGATTTGGTATATTGGCTGAGGTGGTGCCCTTCTTCAAAAAGGCAAAATTTTGTTCCAAAATACCACGATAATATTTCTTTTGTATATTTGTCAGCTCTACCTCTATAATAGTTTCTTCTTTGGGAGCCAAGGATTTCTCAACATCATCCTTTAATCTTCTCAACATCATGGGTTTTAACAAGGCCTGCAATTTATTGACTTCCTCCTCAGTTTTTAAACTACCAAATTCCGCCATAAACTCTTCTGCCGAAGAAAATTGACTGGGTTCAAGGAAATTAAGCAAAGAGAACAATTCACTCATGTTATTCTGTAAAGGAGTACCGGATAACAAAACTCTGTGTTCTAAATTAAGTTGGCGCAAACCATCCAAAAGTTTGCAATTACGATTTTTCAATCTATGAGCCTCATCAATGACACATAAACGCCAATTGAAATTTTTCAAATCCATATGATCCGTCACAATCATTTCAAAGGTGGTAATAAGCACATTAAACTTGGTAGGCTCTTTGAGAACTTTGCCACTTTCGGTTTTGAAAAAGAATTCGTAGTCCTGGATCATTTGTTTACTGGTCACCGAACCATGATATACCACAATATTCATATCAGTCCAACTTTCAAATTCACGCTGCCAATTGGGTATAGTGGAGAGGGGTGCTATAACTAAGAAAGGACCCCTAATGCCAAACTCGTACACGGAATGGACAAATGTTAAACTTTGTATAGTTTTACCCAAACCCATTTCATCGGCTAATATACAATTGTGTGTGTTATACCAGGAGAATTTCAACCAATTTAAACCCTCCAATTGATAGGGTCTCAAAGTATTTCCACCCTTATACACAGGAGTCTTATCCAATTTCTTCCATTGATCGGGTGTTGGTCGCTTTTTGGGTTTCCACTCTGTGCGTGGTGGTATTTTATTAAAGCGAACATATTGTTCGATTTTATCATCATCAACATCTTCTTCTAACTCCCATGTACAGTCTTCATAGGGCAATGACTTCCATTTAACCAAATAATGTTTGGTAGTTTCACCTGTCTGTTCATCGGTGTGCACGGACATGTCTAACACACGATCGACCTCAACAAAGTCCGGATTGAAATATTCCTCTTCGAGATTTTCGAAAACATTCATTTGTTGGGCTTGTTTCTGTTGGAAACGTCTGATTTTGGCTCCAACACGACGGTCACCCTTGAAAAGTTCTTCTTCCGTGCGCCACTCACAGTGAAGATAAGAGAAATTGCGGTATTTAACTAAGAATTCTTCTACTTCTATATATACAGGTTCTGGTTTAGTTTTATCGTCATCGGGTTTCTTATCATCTTCAGTTTTGACATCTTTCTTTTCATCTTTAGTTTCTTCTGAGCTTGGCTCTTTGCTTTCTTCTTTTTCAGTTTTATCTTCAGTTGATTTTTTGTCTTCATCTGTGGTTTCCACTTCCATGCTTTCATCGTCCTTAGTGGATTGTTCAGTTTTAGTTTCTTCATCCTGTTTTTTGTCTTTATTAGACACACTTTCTTCATTTGTTTCAAGAGATTTACATTCCTCTTTTTCTTTCTCACTTTCCTTCTCTTTTTCAACTTCTTCTTCTTCTACTTCCATCTTTTCTTCTTTCTCTTCTTCTGTTTCAGTTTTCTTTTCATCAGTTTCAACTTCCATCTTATCATTTATTTGTTCTCTATTTTCTTCTTCCTTCTCTTCTGGTTTCTTTTCTTCTTTAGTTTCTACCTTTTCCTCGGAAGTTTGTTTATCTTCAATTGGTTTCTCATCCACTTCCATTTTCTCTTCTTTTTCAGATTTTTCTTCAGTCTTGTTTTCAGAGCTTTCCTTTTCTTCTTCAGATTTTTTCTCATCTTCCTTGCCTTCTTGTTCTACGGCATCTTTTTCATCACTAATTGATTCCTTCTTTTCATCTGTAGAAGTGGCAGTCTCTCCTTTAATTTCTTGATCTTCTGATTTTTCTTTATCGGTATCCGTTTTTGTTTCTTTATCTTCATTATTATCTTTAGACTCCTTATTTTCCTCTTCATTTTTGGGTTTATCATCTTCCACCTTAGGTTTAGGTGTTGGTGGTCGTGGCGGCGGTTCGGGCAATAACTCACGTTTACCCATTCTCACTGCCAATACATATTGTACCACCATGCTATCCTCGTCTCCGGTATTGATGTAAACATAATTGGGTTTTGCAGAAGCTGGTGGAGGCGCATCTTGAGATTTTTCACTTTTCTCATTAACAAATGTAGCTGAGGAAGTCGTGCTGGAGGTGGCTTCACCTCCGGGTATATCTTCAGCATTGTTAGATTTATCTTCACTGCTGGTAGTTGGCAATTCTTGACCACCATCCGTCTGTTGTGAAGAGATTAATTGATCGCCTTTCTCGTTATCACTAGTGTTACCACTAGCAGCAGCTAAAGCCGATGCTGAAGTTGAAGCAGCAGAGGAGGATTTCTTTTCTTTTTTTAGGGGCGAGGAACCCAACAACGATTCATTTTCATCGTCTGAGAATCTAAGCATGACATCGTCTATGTACTTTTTACGTTGTGTATTTCGAGAAGATCTACGCTTGCTGGTGTCCAGATCATTATCGGGTGGTGGCGATGGCGGCGGTGTGGCCTGTAGATTATCATCTTCACCATCTGATTCGGGCACTATGCGTCCTCTATTACGTCTCTTTTTTAAGGCTTTAGCCGAAAGTTGACCCCTTCTGCGCCCGGATCTACCCTCACCATCTTCACCATGATTACTGCTGGCTCCTCGGCCACGCCTCTTCTTGGTTCGTCTGCTGGGAGTAGCCGTGGAATCACCAGCTGAATCTGGTATAGAGTCAATGGTTTCATCTCCCACCTCATGGTGTCCGGCGCTATCATCACCTTTGGGTATTTTCGATACTGGTATATCATCGTAATCGGGAGATTCTCCATCTACCGTGGAACATTTTAAATCGACATCCAAAGTGGTTGTTTCTGGTTTATTATCACCATCAGCGTCTGGTTCGACACCTTCGCCGGCTGAAGTTTTTGCCATTAAAGGTTTGTTATCCTCGTTCTCACTACCAGCTTCTGTCGTCAACAAACCAGCACCAGCCGATTTATCTGCATCAGCTTCTTCAGCTAATTTCTTTTTGCGTGCTCCTCCTGGCTGACGTTTACGGCCTACTGTGCCGGGCGTCGTTTCTACACCCTCTTGACCCTCCACCGGTACACCTTTAATCTTTTTCACCTTTGGTGTTCTCTCCTTAGGTGGCTTGTTGGGATCCTTGGGTGTGCGCGGCTTTCTAGGTTTCTTTTTCTTTCCCGTGCCATCGGTGGAAGTATCAAGTTCATTGGCCGAATGTACATCTTGGGAATGATCACCACCACTGCCTTCATGATACTCCAACATACCGACTACCGATGTATCTCCTGCTCCTTGGGTAACACAATCCTCTGAAACCGGCAATTGATTGGGGGGTATGGATGTTTGTTGCACTACCACATTGCCACTGATATCCATCAATTCGCTGGTGGGTGCCAAAAGGCCCTTCTCACCTTTTTTAACTCTTGGCTTGCGCGGTTTGTTGGTGCCTTTTCCTCTACCCCTGCCAGTAGTGCTCGACACCTGAGGTGTTTCTATCATTTGAGCCTGATGCATGGCTGCGGGTCCATACAGTTGCGGAGGCATCGATTGATATAGCAGACATTGAGGTCCACCCGCGCACTGATCGGTGATTTCATGCTGTTGCACTATATTGAGACGTTCTTGCAAACGCATTATTTTCTCTTGATGATCATGTTGTGGTGGCATACAGTAAAGTTCCTGTAGTTGCTGTTGTAAAGCTGCTATTTCCTGTTGATGAAGCATTGGGTATGGCGGATAGCCCATATGGGGACCCTGAGGACCTCCTTGTGTTGGCGGCGGTGGTGGTGGATAGGGTGGCATCATGGCATGCGGTGGCATACCATGTGGTGTCATTGTGGGTTGGGGCGTTGTAGGTCCTACCGGTGTTCCATCATAGCCCATAGCCGTCATTCCCGGTCCTGGGGGCATAACATGCGGCGGAGGTGGAGGGTGAGGGGGCATCATTCCCGTCATTGAGTTGGGACCCATAGCTGGGTGTGGTGGACGTGGTGCCAATGTTTGTAATGCACTTTGTGGAGGTTTTTGTCCTATCATGCCAACAACTTCGCTAACAATTGGAGGAGTTGGTGTCTGACTGGGCAGCGTAGTGGGCAGAGTGGGCGTTGAAGTTGGTGTGGGTGTAGTTGTAGATGTCTGCGTTTGTGGTGTGCTTAATGTTGTCAAAGAAGCTTCGACCTTTTCCTCCGGTTTCGATTCAACCACTTTTTCTTCATTTGTAGCCTCAGTTGCAGGAGTTATTTCTGGTGTTGTCACCACCTTTGTTACCTCTTGGGGAGTAACGTTATTATCCGTTATTTCCTGTTCACCGCCGGTTGGTGTTTGAGTTGTGGGCAAAGAGATAGTATCTTCATCGATAACTTTAGCTGCTATTTCAGCAGCTCCTGTCGTCCCACTAGTTTCTTCGTTTATTGTCGTATCAGTCGGTGTATTGGTTGGAAAATCTCTGGCCTCTGTAGTATCCATGGGTGTCTCTTCAGATTCCGCAGACTTACCCATTGACTTTTCATCTCTAAAATCTTGTCCAGCCATGGCTCCCATAAATGAACTTTGCGAATTGCTATCCATAATGGCTGCCGCTGCAGTAGATGAAGCGGATACTTGGGTATTAACCGCTCCACTGTTTGAAGACATGGAATTATTATCGAATAGACTAGCGCCAGCGCTATCCAAAATACCTCCACTCACACTATTACTACCGCCTCCACCACCACCACTAATTACTCCCGCATTAGTGGCAGAGTTGGAATTGGAATTTAAGAGAGCGTTACTGGTGGCTCCTAAACTAGACTCTATGGCATTTAGAGTAGCCGGGGTATTATGATTGCTATTAATGGAACTCTGTGAATTGCTGTCATGTATTGATGTAGGATGATTGTTGACCGTACTGTTGGTCGAGGAATTACTGCTGCTGTTATTGCTGTCATTGGCCGCAACGGCGAGTGTTGAAGAATCATTTGAATTGGCAGTTTCATTAAGGATTCCACTGATTAGATGATGTTGCGTGGGTGTGGAGGGTGTGGAGGGTGTTGAAGGTTGTTGTTGCTGCTGTGTTGTTTGCAATTGTGATTGCTGCTGGGATTTGCTCAGAGTCGAGGACATTGTGGTCAGAGGAGAAGAGACATGAGCCGGTGACATGATGCTGGATGTAGGGGTTGTTGTCTGTTGTTGGACTATGGATGAGGGTGCTGATGTTGGAACTATCGCATTAGGTGTGGAACTGGTTTCTGCAGGTTGTATGGTAGGGGCCTGTTGTTGGGGCGGGGGTGTAGGTGTGGCTTGCTGCTGCTGATGTTGCATCATTGTCGAAAAAGGATCTTGTGGATTGAAGGGTGATTGATGTTGCTGCTGCTGTTGTTGTTGATAGCTTTGATGCTGTTGTTGGGTTGGATGCAACGGTGATTGCTGCTGAGGGTGAGTGTGAGGACTCTGTTGCTGTTGGTGGGGATGTGGACTTTGTTGTTGTTGCTGTTGTTGTTGTTGTGGTTGATGGTGGGTGGTAGTAGGATGAGGACTATGTTGCTGCTGATGAGGATGAGGACTTTGTTGTTTTTGCTGCTGTTGCAAATGTGGAGGAGGTTGTAAAGGTGATTGCTGCTGTTGCACATGATGCGGTTGAATTTGCTGTTGTTGACTCGTTGGTGTTGTTGGAGTCATTTGTGTTTCTTGAGAGGGAGTTGCTGTTCTAGCCTGCATCATAGCTGAAGGTGTATGATGAGCTTCTGGTGTCATTTGATGATGAGCCGCAGAGGCTGAGCTCATCAAATGCATCGAAGACATGCCTCCAGGTTGGTGATGCATGGGTGACATGGAGGAGGTATGGGAGGGTTGTTGCTGCTGTTGTTGAGAGTTGGATGTATTACCCACAATATCATTAATGGAATGCTGCAATTGCTCGCTCAATTGTTGTTGCTGCTGTTGTTGTTGGTGTTGTTGTTGCTGTTGATGTTGTTGTTGCTGCTGTTGTTGTTGCTGTTGCTGTACATGGGGAGGAGTTACTTGCTGCTGCTGTTGCGTAGTCTGAGAGGCAGGTGTAGCTAAATGTCCAGCATGTGAAGTTGGTGGTTGTGTTACAGTCTGTTGTTGTTGCGTTGGTGGTTGCTGCTGCTGTTGTTGTGATGTTTGTTGTTGCTGCTGATGGTGTGTTTGCGGCGGCGTTGGTTGACCATACATACCCATCTGCTGTTGATGTTGCTGCTGCTGTTGTTGCGGATGAGGCATTTGTGGTGGCGCCGTCATTTGACCTACACTCATCGGATTTGGTGGTGCCTGCTGTTGACTCTGTTGCATGCTCAAATGAGCCGACCACTGTTGATGATGTTGTGGCGATACCGGCATTCGAGGACCCATGGGGCCATGCTGAGCCGCTGCCTGCCGATATGCTGATGGATAATCCATTGGTCCCGACGACATGCCTTGTCCCGGCATAACCATTTGTTCCAAAGCTTGTAGCGTGTTCACCGGTGGACCGCCCACCGAACTGGCCTTTGAACTAGGTGGTTCAGGACCCCTGCTACCAGCTGGCTGTCTGGGCGAAGTCAAACCCACCATACCGGAAATACTGTGGTGAGTGGGTTGTTGCTGCTGCTGTTGACTGGGTGAATTAACCGGAGGCTGTTGTTGGGCTTGTGGCGATGGTCCCTGTTGCTGCTGCTGTGTTGGTGGTGGAGGTTTTGCGGGACTCATGCCTGGCCGTGGCGACATTTGTGGATGCGGAGACATGGTCGGCTGTCGCGGAGACATTTGCGGAGATAATTGTGGAAAAGGGGCCCTGTATTGTGGCGATGCAGTGGCCTGATGTTTGCCAGAGGCCGTCATATAGGGAGGGGCACCGCTAACCGGCTGCTGTGTGGGTGGAGGTTGTGGTTGGGATTGCTGCTGTTGCTGGTGATGACCTCCGTAGGTAGGCGGTACTCCCATGCTATGCGGAGCTGGCAATTGTTGATGTTGAGTTGATCCCTGCATTAGACCAACATGATTTTGGGATTGTTGCTGTTGTTGTTGTTGTTGCTGCTGCTGTTGCTGTTGACTCTGAAGCAAGTGTGTAGAACTTTGTTGCTGCTGTTGTGGTGTACCCAAACCGGTTGGTACACCATGTTGCATACTAGCTGGTGTTTGCTGTTGCTGCTGCTGTTGTTGTTGGGCGCCTGCACTCACCATATGAGGCGATGGATGGGCACCCAATTGTCCAGCCTGCTGTTGGGCAGCCAAATGATGTGCGGGCACTCCACCAGGGGTTGCTGCTCCTCCCGGTACATGTTGCCCATACGGACTTGGTTGCTCCAGACCAGCATGACCATAACCAACATGCTGTGATGATCGGCCAGGTTGATGTTGCATGGGCGCTCCATAAGGACTATGAGCATAGCCTTGTGTACTACTGGGTACACCGGGTCCACTCGAGCCACCCGGCTGTCCCTGCGTAGGAGCACCCGGATAGAGGGGATGTTGTGTGGGAGCTTGTGGATAATGCTGAGGCAGACGTGATTGTTGACTCTGTTGCTGCTGTTGTTGTGGTGTCGATGCCTGTTGTTGCTGCTGTGGTTGTTGTTGTGTAAGGGCACCGTAACCGGCAGGGCCAACATTTGCGCCTGGCTGTTGCAATAAACCACTCATCATGCTCTGCTGTGTGGCATAAGGTAATTTTTGGGGATCCTGCTGACCATAGGCGGGCATATGTTGGCGGTAACTAAAAATAGTATTAAGATAAAGTTAAGAAATTTTAAAACATTCTTAAAATACTCTATACCTTGGTTGTGCTGATGATTGCCTCTGCTGCGAAGGCGGACCAGCCTGGGGGTGACCATAGGCTCCTAAACCGGTACCTGGATAGGCCCCAGCCTGACCGGGCACTGTTGGAGCTGCTCCCCAACCGCTTAAATCACCCATACCCATGCCGGCATGTTGATCGGCTGCACTTAAACCATAAATATTATCTGCCGCTGGTTGATAAGTGGGATATTGAGGTTGCTGTTGCAACGGATGTGGGGCTCGATGGCGGGGATAGCCACCGGGAGGACCCATGGCCCTAGGGGAAGCTGCAGCTGCGGCAGCTGCAGCGGCGGGGTCATAGCGATAGTAGGGGTCTCTAAAATATAAGGAAAAGTTTAGTTTAGTACTATAACTGAAATAAACACAAGTAACAAAACTCACCCTTGATGATTTCCGTGAAACATATTTTGAGCATTTCCATCCATCAGTTGTTAAACTCGTTGATGAAATGTCTCTTGCGTTCTCCGGCTTACTTATTATTTGAAAATTTCCTCTATATAATAGAATAGAATCAAATCCCACATAAGATTCAAACAAGAGAATCAGTTTTAATTGAACTTTTAAAACTAATTTTTATAGGAGTTTGGGGGGTCAATGTTTGAAAGGATTTAAAATCCTTTTAATAATTTTGCAAAAACTCTTCAATTGAATCCATTGTTTAGTAGGAATTATAACAAAGTTTTTTTAAATAGTTTTTTTGTTTTTTAGAAAATAAATAAATTTAATTTTAAACAAATACACCACGACGACACGTTAAAATAAATAGTAAAAGAATTTATAGAAGAATTTTCTTTTAATTTTTTTTTGTTTGTTGTAGTTAATATATAAGTATATATTTTTGTTATATAAAGTAATTATAGATTTTTGTTGTTGTTTATTTGCTTGCTATTGTTTTTCTTTTTTGTTGTTTAGAAGTTGAAATTTTGTGTGTTTTTTTTTTTAATTTTTGCAACTTTCTACGTCCAAATTATGAAAAAAAAGATTTTGAAAAACTTGTATTTTCACACTTTTTTTCTCGGCTGGTTGTTGTTGTTTAATCAAGCAAATATTTTTTTATGTTTAATATCAAGATTAGCCAGTTTACTACTTAGTTTTAATTTATGTTTTTTTATTATTATTATTTTTTTAAAATAGCTTTTCTAACGTCTTTGTAATATATTTATATATTTCTTTTTTTCGTGTAGTTTTAGGTTAATTTAAACAATTTTACTTTTAGTTATATTGTTTTAAATTAACAAATGGGGTTCGACGACATGTTGTTTGGTAATTACTGTAATTTTTCTTTAATTCTTTTTTTAGTAATGAGACATTATTTTTCTTATAAACAGCTGAAAAATAAAAAAGAAATAAAAAGATATTAATAAAATCTGTTTAAAAATGGTTGTTCAAATTAGCACAGCTTGTTAAAATCAAGAGAATTCTTAGTAATTTGTTTAATTTCGGTTTTCATTATTAAATCCAATACTGTAGGAGGTAGGTCTAACAGGAATTGAGGAAGTATTTCTGATTATTTGATTACGACCCTGGGCTTCGGAGTTACACCCTCAATAGTGATTCCTAGTAGGGATGAGTGGGAAGGATCCGAAGTACTGTTTGAGGGGTGCGCAGTTTTCACTGACGGATCCAAGATGGACTCTGGCACAGGTGCAGGGGTTTATTTGGTAGATAACAACATAAGAGTGTCCTACAGACTTCCGGACGAATGTAGCGTCTTTCAAGCGGAAATCCTGGCTATGTGGATATCATTAAGGCACACATTACTAGGGGGTCGGAAGTGACGATTTATGTTGATAGCTTTGCAGTGTAAAACGTTACTTTCTAGCTTGGTAAACAGCTGCAAAAGAGATCTGGAAGGTCTAGTCAGGTTATACACATTCAGGCTGTTTTGGGTATCAGAGGCACTGTGACGACATACATTGAAATGAGATTGCAGATGAATTGGCCCGACACGGCTAGGATTTGGAGCTAGATAGAAGAATCGATTCGGTAAAAGCTCCCTTTTCTCACAACAACATTTCAAAAACTCCACCAACCAATCCTGGTATAGTAGAATGGATTGTACGGTTTCTAGGACACTATGGCCGAAAGCAACCAGAATGTTCTTAGGATTGGACAGGAAACGTATAAGGATTTTAGTAGGGGTAATAGCGGGACACTGCTTAATTGGAGCCTTTAGGGGTAATGGGGTCGATAACACTTAGGATTTTTGCAGGTTGTGTGAGGACGAAGAAGAACTAGAGACAGTAGGGCATATTTTATGCCACTTTCCCAGATTACAGAGTCTGAGAATGAAATGGCTAGGTAAAGGATTCCACGATGAACTAGGAGATGTAGCAGGGTGTAACCTAGGCGACATTATGGTCTTTATCAGGAGAATCTTTTGGATTTTCAGATAACAGACAATTAAGGATTTCCCTTCCATGACCACTTCCATTTTCTGTTCTCTTTTTGGAGGGAAAATCTCACTCTACTCATCTCTCTTCTCTTGTTTTCTTCTTGTTCTTTAGTTAGTTAGTTTGAAAGGAGGATGTATACACATCAAATCCGAAGAAATACACCTAGGCTTCTATCGAGCCTGTTGTGCGCTCCTTAACCAGTGCCACAGCTGGAAATCGAACCCACCACCTCCGGTCTACCAGACTAGAACACTAACCACTAACCTACCGAAGTCCACTTGTTCTTTAGTAAAGGGATTCACAATGGACCTTTGGGTCTCAGAGCACATGTATACATTGATATACAACCCTTTTAAACTGAACTATTAAACCGAAACGTTAACTGTAATTTACTTTCATTGTGAATGTTGTATTTATATTGTGAATAATTCAAAATCATTAGAATTAAAGTCAATCACTGGACTTTAAGACATAAAAGGTTTTTAATTAAAAACTTGTAATAAACATAACACTGACCAACAAATGTTAGGGCCATATACACCCAAATTATAGATCTTCATTAATCATAGATCCAGATCATTCTGGACATTCTTGATGCCGGTCAGGAGGTCAGTGATGATAATTTGGTCTGATCACACACATAAGTTCCCAACAGTGAATGTTTTATTAAAAAGAAGCATGTCCCGAAAGGATTTCTCATTTATGTGCTAATTTGTTAACCCAATACAACAATTTTCTTAAAAGAAATACAATATAATTAAAAAAAATAATTTATAAAATGTATAATAAAAAAGCTTCTAATAAAAGAATCTCTTTTTAAAAATTTTTTCATTATTTGGTTAACGAAGCATTGACCAGCTTAATTATTTGTATGTGTCTGTGTGTGTGTGCATCTGTCTGGCAAAATAAATCTGCAAAAAAAAAAGAGAAAAATATTTTAGTTAAATACAAATTTATAATCAAAAGTTATTTTATTGTTAAATAATGTATATAAGTATGTCATTGCAAAAAAATTTATATTATAATAAATATTTAATTTAAAAACAATTCGTGCCATTTTGTAAAAATATTAAAACCTTAATAACTTATAACCTTTTAGAGAACATTTAACAAATTGTAAAATTGAAAAATTATAAAATAGGGGTATAATAAGCTTAAAATAATTAATATTATTTATATATCTAAATTATAGTAGTATACATAAATATTTAATAAAAAAATGTATATAAACTACATTTGACTATATAAATGTGTATGTAAGTAAGTTTGTATGTATGTTTATAGTAGAAGAGTAATAAACACAAAACGATACTTAAAACGTTTTAAAATAATTAAATATTTAGATAAATACATGAGCTTTATGAATGCGCTGTCATAAACGAGGGTAGTTTGAGGAATTAATTGACCCTGAAGTTAAAGAAAATGTTAGAGTAAAACTAAATTTAGTTTATAATAAACTAAAAATAGGAATGAATTATCGGATTAATTTTAGTGATAATTATGCCTAATCTATAGTTTAGTCTTTAGTCTATAGTAAAGTCTATGGTCTAGTCTATAGTCTAGTCTATAGTCTAGTCTATAAATCTAGTCTATAGTTAAGCTTCTAGTCTAGTCTATAGTCTAGTCCATAGTCCAGTCTATATTATAGTCTAGTCTTTACTCTAGTCTATAGTCTAGTCTATGGTCTAGTCTATAGTCTAGTCTATGGTCTAGTCTATAGTCTAGTCTATGGTCTAGTCTATAGTCTAGTCTATAGTCTAGTCTATAGTCTAGTCTATAGTCTAGTCTATAGTCTAGTCTATAGTCTAGTCTATAGTCTAGTCTATAGTCTAGTCTATAGTCTAGTCTATAGTCTGGTCTATAGTCTAGTCTATAGTCTAGTCTATAGTTTAGTCTATAGTCTAGTCTATAGTCTAGCCTATAGTCTAGTCTATAGTCTAGTCTATAGTCTTGTCTATAGTCTTGTCTATAGTCTAGTCTATAGTCTAGTCTATAGTCTAGTCTATAGTCTAGTCTATAATCTAGCCTATAGTCTAGTCTATAGTCTAGTTTATAGTCTAGTATATAGTCAATTCAATAGTCTAGTTTATAGTCAATCCTATAGTCTAGTCTATAGTATATCGTACAGTCTAGTCTGTAGTCTAGCCTTGATTTATCTTATTCTATTGATCTCATTCATTTGACAAAATTTTCTAAAAATTAATTTTGAATTAACCTTCTTTCCTAATTGCATCGAAATTTATTTTTTAAGCTAATTAAACATTTTTAATTGTATTTATTAAAATTTATTTGTTAGTATATGTAAGTGTGCAAAAAAATAGTAATTATTTATTTGCGAAACATCTTGGTTATATCAAAATTGACTTATTTCTATTTTTTCACTAATCACAAAAATATCACATTCACATTTTTCATTTTATTGTTTTTCACTATTGCATTTTTTTTTTTTTTTTTTTTTGCAACAAATGAACAATTTTTTTTTCACTTCACTTTTATTTTCTTTTTTTATTAATTTTGCTGTTTAATTACATTCACATTTAAGGGGAAAAGCTATACGCTTATGAATATAAAATAGTCATATATTTGTGTAAAAAAACATATAACGTACAGCGTTACCCCTCAAAAATGAAGCTGGAGATGAAATAATATTTAATAATAACACTTTAAAAAGATCACTTAAAAGAATTATAATTTTAATATTTTTTTCCAATAATTTTTAAGGCAATTTTTTATTTCGTTTTGATCACTTTTACATACGTTTGCGAATTTGCAATACATATACAAACTCTACAATAAAATATGTTATGCTATTTTTAGCCCCTATAGTCTAATCTATACTCTAGTCAATAATCTAGTCTATAGTCTAGTCTATGGTCTAATCTATAGTCTAGTCTATAGTCTAGTCTATAGTCTAATCTATAGTCTAATCTATAGTCTAATCTATAGTCTAGTCTATAGTCTAATCTATAGTCTAATCTATAGTCTAGTCTATAATCTAGTCTATAGTATAGTCTATAGTCTAGTCTATAGTCTAGTCTATAGTTTAGTCTATAGTCTAGTCTATAGTCTAGTCTATAGGCTAGTCTATAGTCTAGTCTATAGTAGTCTAGTCTATAGTCTAGTCTATAGTTGTCTAGTCTATAGTCTAGTCTATAGCCTAGTCTATAGTCTAGTCTATAGATTAGTCTAAAGTCTAGTCTATAGTCTAGTCTATAGCCTAGTCTATAGTCTAGTCTATAGTCTAGTCTATAGTCTAGTCTATAGTCTAGTCTATAGTCTAGTCTATAGTCTAGTCTATAGTCTAGTCTATAGTCTAGTCTATAGTCTAGTCTATAGTCTAGTCTATAGTCTATAGTCTATAGTCTATAGTCTAGTCTAGTCTAGTCTATAGTCTAGTCTATAGTCTAGTCTATAGTCTATTCTATAACGTAGTCTATAGTGTAGTCTATAGTACAGTCTATTGGTAGTCTTGTCTATAGTCTGGTTTATAGTCTAGTCTATAGTAATCTAGCCTATAGTTATCTAGTTTGTCTAGACTACTGACTTGACTGCCGTATGAACTATTTGATTGTTAGATCTTTGGACTAGTCTATTGAGATGTGTTATTGTACTTTTAAACTGTGTATTACATCGAATGTTCGATAGTCTTAGGCTTAGTACTAGTCTTTGAGCAAAGGCACGATTCTATTGGATTGTTTAAGAACTTGTCTTTAAAGAAATCTTTTAATTATTATGTGGACTGAAAGATAACTTAGAGATAGCTAGACATTAAACATTTTTTAAATAATTTTTCTTCGAAAAACCACCCAATACAATTAACAAAACAAAATGGTTTAATAAAAACCAAATTTTTGTTGATAAAAAACGGTTTTAAAAAATTACAATTATTGATTTTTATGTCTCGAAATAAGAGTCCCCACAGGAAAAAACCCAAGCAAACACACAAAACGCCATCAAAAAAAAAAAAAAAGGAACACAAAAAAGAAGGTACAAATGGGACAAAAAAAACAATATAATCACAGAAAAATTTGAATAAAATTTATATTACATTTCTCAGATTTTTTATTTTTACACAAACAATAACAACAGTGAACCATACACATACACACTGGCTGGCATAAAAATACAACAACAACTAAAAGGCAAAAAAGGATTTACATAAAAAAATAGTAGAGTGAAAATTTGATACTTTGAAAAAATGATTAGAAAAAACACCCTCAAAAACCACAAAGTTTAAATAAACATTAATTAATTATTATAAAAAAACTTACTTAAAGGTTTTTTCCAAACAAATGCACTTTAATTAAAAAAAAAAAAACAAAAACACAGACTCACTCTCAAATAGACATTTTTGTTACAAGAAGAAAAAATGGACCAGACATTTATAATTTACACAAAGGATTTTTATTTTAAAATTTTATTTTTGCTTTTTTTTTAAAAGAAATTATTTTATTTTGGAAACCTTTGTAAATAAATATTTTAATATTCTTTTTAATTCATTTTTATTTTTCTTTAATTTTCTTTAAATAATTTTATTTATTAAGCAAAATTTTTTAGCATGTTGCTGTTGCTTGTCTAACTAACAGATAAAATTTCATATGTCAAAAAAGGATTTTTTTTAAAGAGAGCACAATTTGTCATGCTACTCACTATTATATCTCTTCTCATCTCTTTTTACCACTTCTTCAAATAGTATTTCTATTTGCTGTTGTTGTATATTGTGCAAAGGATGCATAACATTCAATGAGAGTGGTTGTAAACGAAAATAAAAAGGATGCTGTCAAAAAATGTTCTAGGTGTAGCAAAACAAAATAACGAAAATAATATTAAAATGAATTTGTGTTTAAAACAAGTGTCAAAAGATTTTAAAATCTACAACAATAACAGCACACACAGAATTTTAAGCATAAAAATAATAAAAACTAAACGTTGACATTTTAGATTCGTAGAGTGTTGCCAGTATAAGGAAATTTTCAAGTGTAGGCATGTTTATGGTGTTTGACAGAAAGTTTTATTTACATATCAGGCATGGAAAATTTAAATTTTTAAATTTTTTTTGGTACATAAAGTCTTGGTTATGAACTGCATAGTCTTTTGACCATTCTTTGGTCGGATTGATTAGTTTGAGAACTAGTCTATTGACTAATATATTGATTATTTTTTTTTTGGCAAGTTTATTGTTTAGTCTAGGTTATAGTGTAGTGTAGTACAGTCTAATCTACAGTCGAATCTATAATCTAGTAAATAGTCTAGACAATAGTCTTAAGTATAGTTTATAATCTAGTCTAGTATATAAAATAGTCTATATTCTAGTATGTCGTCTATTCTATAGTCTAGTCTATAGTCTAGTCTATAGTCTAGTCTACAGTCCAGTCTATAGTCTAGTCTATAGTCTAGTCTATAGTCTAGTCTATAGTCTAGTCTATAGTCTAG
>NC_060950.1:28099420-28107994 GCF_022045245.1 Lucilia cuprina | reverse complement strand
TGCTGCATAATGGATGACGAAACGTATGTTCTGGCAGATTTTTCGCAACTTCCAGGTCAAAAGTTTTATGTTGCTGATGCTCGAGGGAATGTTGAAGAAAAGTTTAGGTCCCAAAAGCAGACAAAATTTCCAAGAAAGTTCTTGGTATGGCAATCAATATGCAGTTGCGGCAAAAGAAGCCAATCATTTGTTACAACGGGCTCTATAAATACCGAAATTTACATCAAGGAATGTTTACAAAAAAGGCTGCTTCCATTCATAAGACTTTATAATGTGTCCACTTATTTTTGGCCTGACTTGGCATCCTGTCACTATGGTAAACAAGCCCTTGAGTGGTACAAGAACAATAATGTGGAATTTGTACCAAGAGAGGCAAATCCTCCAAACTGCCCGGAGCTAAGGCCAGTGGAGAGATATTGGGCTCTTGTTAAAAGAGAATTGAAGAGTACAAAAAAGGTGTCCAAAAGTGTGGTAGACTTTAAACGGAGATGGACTACATGTTCGAGCAAAGTGACAGAAAGCACTATAAAAACGTTAATGGAAGGGTTTCCGAAAAGGGTTCAAAATTTCATCACTAGTGATTAAAACAATAAAAATATTTTTTTTTTGTAAATTGTAATAAAAATTTGAATCAAATAAAAAAAAT
Source organism: Lucilia cuprina (assembly GCF_022045245.1). Classification (NCBI taxonomy): domain Eukaryota; kingdom Metazoa; phylum Arthropoda; class Insecta; order Diptera; family Calliphoridae; genus Lucilia; species Lucilia cuprina. Next base: position 28,107,348 of record NC_060950.1, on the reverse strand, counting down.
AAAGCTGTTAGTTTAGTGGTTTCTTTTTTATAAACATATATGTATGTTAAGAATTTTTCGATCTCACTCCTTAAAATAATTTAAATTGTAAACTTAAGCATATACAATTAAAATGATATAAAATATTTTTTAATTTTATATACGTATATAAAAAAATTAGTATGTATGCCTATGTATGTAGTAGAGTGTTTTTTAGGTATGTACCATTTTAACCCAGCAGTTTTGGGGTGATGGTCCCTGGGTTGTTCTCGATTACAGAATGATCGAATTGTTTTTGTTATTATAAAAATATACAGTCTAAGTAGGATGTTAAATGATCTTTCGTAAACTACAACTATACTTTAAATTTATTTCGACATGGACAATTGTTTACCTAATGTATTACTTGTGATGGGTTAAATAACTATTTTTTCAATTAGTGTAAAAAGCTTAAACCATTTCTTCTCTCTACTTCCTGTAATGATTCAAAAAACTTCTTAATTATATTAATTAGATTTAAACACTTATATTATTGTAAAAAAAAGCTCTCAAAGTGAAATATATTGCCACCTGTTAAAGCTGCTGGGCATTTTTAGTAATTTTTTGTTATTATTGTATTTTATTATATTTTATAAAACGCGTCACATTAAAATGTTACAGTTAGTAGTAAGTGAGCGAAACTGTACTTTAGAGTTTATTTCTGTGTGTATGGTGAGTAAATGTGTGTGTGTATGCAATCTGCATGTTTGTTGTTGCTGTTGCAAATGAGAGCAAAAATCGATTATAGTTGATGATAATATAAAATATATAATTGTTTGTTGGTCTGTTTGTTTGTTTGTTTCTTTCTTAGTTTCTACATTTAATTTATATTCTTGCATACATATGTTTGTACATAATGTATACATTTGTATGCATCACTAATATACATATGTATGTTTGTAGGTATAAGTAGTTAGGTAAATTAAAAACTAAAATATGATGACGTTCAATAACTATAAATAACAACATTTAGGTTTAATCCAAAGTGTAAAAAAATGAATAGAAAAAGGAAGCAAAAATAAGTGAAATTTCTTCTACATTATTCTTTGTTTTAGTCATTTTGTTCGTTTTCTTTATGCGTAATAATATGGTCATCATAATTTAGTTTCTTTTTACATATAGTATTTGTTGTATTTGTTTAAGTATTGTATACCTAATACTTACTAGATACATATGTATATAATAATTAGTAAAGTGTATCTACTAATTATATATATAGAGTTGAATTTAAACTAAACACTTGTGTTTAAATGTTTAATTCAGCAAAAACTCAATCGACTATTTGTCGAAAAGTCTAAATCGTCGAATTTTTTCTAACAATTTCGATAAATTTACAATAATACCTAAAAAATTATGTAAAATAATTGTTCAATTCACAATCGATGTTGTAGCGTTGTATGTCAGCAGCTGCTACAATAGTCATAACAATGTTGTTGGTATTTTCTATGCAAAAGTTTTATACAACTTTTACGACAATTTTTCATATGTTTTTTGAATGTCGTAAGAAAATTCAGTGTTGTCAATGGTTTATTTCTGCATATAAATAAAAAATTCAATCGATTTTGGCATAAAAAACGATAAAGCGGTAACACAGAAATTACAAACAAACAGCTGCTTACCAAAACAAAACAAAAAATTATTAAAAACTGTTTATTTTTTAGTTTAAAATGTGGAATAATGAAAAATTTAAAAAAAATGAAATTAATTTGGTTTATTTTGCTCGTTTAATTAGTTTAATATTCTTTGGTTTTTTTACCTTTGACATTGTTTTGATTGTTTTTTTTATTGTGAACAGAAACTTATGACTTGCTACAAAAATCTGTTCGCAATCACTGTTACTACACTTTAGTAGATACAATATACCACTTGATTGTGAATTGAACAAATATGTCTAAAAGTCGTGATACACGGTTGTTAGAACTTACAACGTTGACAGTAAAATGTTCAGAAATGTTTAAAAATCTTCTAAAAAAACAAATTTTCTTTTAAAACATTGTCAGAAAAAGCATTACCCAAAATATTGCAAGACAAAATATGTAAGTTGACAGTATAATTAGACATTTTCTGCAGACTTTACTGTCATCTAAAAACCGTGTATGCATAGCATAAGTTGAGTATTTTGTCTGTTAGATTTTCTATTTGTTAACAATCATAGAGCCGATTTTACTTATTGTTCCAACTATAAAAGTAGATTTTTTTGTTTTAAGAATTGTTCGAAATAGAAGCAACTTTTAGCACTACATAACCTTTCATTTAAATATATTCTATTACTTTTCTGAAACTAAATACTGCAGGTATAAGTTGCAAGCGAGATTTAATTCTAAAAAGTAATACAGTAATCTACTGAAGTAAAATACCAATCCTACTCATAACCTACTCATACAGCAAATCGAGGTGTAAATTTCACAAATTTCTGTCAGTAATAACTATAAACAATTACGAACAATGTACAATATTTAAAGCTTCGTTTGACATATTCATTTCTCAAAATTTTTCTCAGTGCAAAAATATATACTGTAAAACCCCCAAAATTAAAATCCACTTTTAAATTATTTTATATGTTGAGCTGATTAATAGCACTATCTAATTCTTATAATGGTGGACTATTTCATTCTCTCTGTGGGGTTTTTCATTCTTACTACTCTCACCTTATTTTTATTTACATTCCCTAACAATATCTCTATCTCGTTTTATTTTAGCTAAAAAACAGAAGATGTTGCCATATTTAAAGAAATTACTTAAGAGCTTTTGATAACAAAAAAAGCACTAAAAATACTAATTGATAGACTAAAGATTTGATTAAAGACTCGACTATAGACTAGACTAAGGACTGGACTTTAGGCTAGACTATAGACTAGACTATAGACTAGACAATAGACTAGACTACAGACTAGACTATAGAAGACTATAGACTAGACTATACCCTAGACTATAGGCTAGACTATAGACTAGATTCTAGACTAGACTAGACAATAGACTAGACTATAGACTATAGACTAGACTATAGACTAGACTAGTCTATAGACTAGACTATAGACTAGACTAGTCTATAGACTAGACTAAATCATAATATAATTAATATCATTATGTTTAATTTCGCTAAAATTTAAGAAAAAAATATTACGAAGGATTATCGTACTTTCGTAAAAAAAGAAAAGGGTTTTATTAAATAATATTTCGTATTATACACGAAATTTTTGTAAATATTACGAAAATAGAAGTTACGAAAATTTGTTTCGTAAAGTTGAGCATGGATTATTTTCATGCTCAAAAATTTTTCGGCGTTTGTTTTATTAAAAAATCAATTAATTTAATATGAAAACGAATTTTACAGTATGTGGAACGTATTTGACAAATGTGTTGTGGGACGTATCTGGCCGACGAATTTAACTTCACACCCTTTAATAAATGACATGTTTTTCAAAGGTAACTTGATCAAAAAAAAATCAAATAATACTTTGGTTGAAAAATGTAATGAAAAACGTGTGTTAAGAATTTTTCGATCTCACTCCTTAATAGGTGTTGTTGGTATTGTTTATGTTGTCTACTCTAAATGCAATAACAAATACCAACAACAACAGCAATGATAAAAACTATAAATATGTAGAAAAAAAAACAAGCAAATATTTAATTGATTGTCAATTTGTAATTACAAAAATGGCAATAAAATAATTTTAGAGACAAAAAAAAACTAGGTAAAAAACGAGGGTTGTGTTATGATAAATCAGACATGAAAAATTCAGAATTCAGAATCTGACACAAAAAAGTACATTTTTAAATTCGATTTTGTACAATTTTGAAAATTCCATTTGCCATCCCTGTCACTCAGGGTTCTATAAGTTATCTCTCAAACAATGTACACTGAAAATAATCCATGCTCAACTTTACGAAAAAAATTGTAACTTCTATTTTCGTAATATTTACAAAAATTTCGTGTATAATACGAAATAATGTTTAATAAAACCCTTTTCTATTTTTACGAAAGTACGAAAACCTTTCGTAATATTTTTTTTCTTAATGATATTAATTATATTATGATTAAATAAAACTACAACACATTTTTATAAAATTTAAGAAAAGGTATAATATTATTCACGAATCATTTTCATAAAAAAATTGAAAATTCGTGTGGTGAATAATTTTGAACTAAAATTAGAAAACTTATTTTAAAATGAACAAAAATGTTTGAATAAGTTAATATTTCGTAAATTTTACCATATTAATTCAAAATTCCCTTTTTTGCATTATACTAATATATTTCGTACAATTTCGTATATATTACGAATGAATTTCTTGGTGCGAAACAACGAACGATTCGTACAATGTATGACATTTTTCGTATATATTAGGCATAGATTTTTTTCAGTGTACTTTTTGTGGAAATAATCGAAACCAATTGGAAACTCTTCCAAGTTTACATTCTTTTACAATGGAATTTCAAGAATGTATGGCAAAAAATTATATACAGATAAAAAAGAAAATAACAAAAAATAAACACGTTTTAAATTGTATTAAAAATACACAATTAATTGATATCTAAATAACTAACCGTAAATGGAAAAATTTGTAAAAAAATATATAAAAATATAATAATTAAAGAATTAAGAAAACAAGAAATCCAAGTTAAAATTCTAGCCGTCAAAAAGAAAAAGCTTTTTGGTATACGCACAATTGGGACGAACGACGAATTTCGTAAAGCACGACGAAGTAGCCAAAAAAAATTTGTTTCGTAAATTCGTCGAATGTAACACAATCAAATTATTCATACTGCGAATTCGTTTCAAAATTTGCTTGTTCGAAATTGGAAAAAAAAGTAAGCAAAAGGAACAAAAATTATATTTTTGTGAAATTAGAAAATGTAAGAAATTGACCTCGAATAGAACTAAAAATGTATTTTTGCGAATATCCCCAAATTTTGAGTTTATTTTAACAGCTTCAAAATTTTTTTCGAACATTACTTCGAATTTTCGAACTTAATTTTAAATATTACAACATAGCATTGTAGTGTCATCAAGTATTCTTCAAACTACCAAATTTCAGACAATTCGGTACACCAGAACTGGTTTTAATGGCTTTAAAAATTTTTCGAACTTAAGTTCGAATTTTTGAAAATTTCATTTTTAGTTTTTATGACACAGAGATAATTTTAAGACCATAAAAAATTTGTCGAACATAACTTGGAATTTTCAAATATAATTTCGAATATACGAATATAATATTGTATTGTCATTAGCCAAATTTCAGAAAATTCGGTCTTCCAGAATTGGTCCTAAAACAATTTTCCCCAATTAATCGTTCGTCTGCGTAAGAAATAGAAATAAACCTATCGCACAGTTCGTTACGTACGACGAATTTCGTCATACGAACTGATTGTGCTTATTTTCATATGCTTTAGTGTGTTCTATATCTGACGGCGAAAATTCGTTCCGAAAAATTCGTCGTTCGTCCCAATTGTGCGTATAGCATTAGCCGCCGCCAAATTTTGAGGAAGAGGAAAGTAATTCTAATAAGATTTTCGAACAATCATACGTACGACTTTTTGCCGAAAAAGTTCGGAGAGTCGACTTTTTGTTTCTATTATGGACTCAAGTTGAAAATCTTGTCCGCAGCTCAAATAAATATTTAAAACAATAGTTTTCAATGGGAGAATTATATAAACAGAATTGAATAAATTTATTAAGTGAACTGAAAAAATATCATGAAATTATTGAAAATACATACACACAATTATTTTAGACTGTTTAAAGGCAGGAACAAAAAAAAAACAAAGCAGACATATTGCAGACTTGCCACTCAGTCACAACACACACACATACATATATTAATAACAAAAAAACGAGATTACTAACATAAGTGCAAATTTTAAATAATCTGGCCACAAAATAAAACAAAAAACAATTATACAAGAAGCATGAAAAACAACAACGAAATACAAGACAAGTTACATGTTTAATTATAATTAAAACCGCAGGCTACAGACGTTTTTTTAATATTATTAGCGATATCCAGGGGGGGGGGGCAAATATGGCGTCATCTACAAAACATTAAAAACCCCTAGAGTAAATGTGACTAGTTTAATAGTAATAGGAATCGTTTACACGTTAAATACTTTTTATGAAGGGACCACCTATAATAGTAATCGTTTACACGTTAAATACTTTTCACCTGTCACTCTCATAAGTAGTCTGTGACAGATCTTTTTAAATGAAATGTTTCTTTTAAAAATTAATAACTTTTTTGTCAAGTTTTGACAGTTTGAATTACTTGAGCTTTTACAGTAAGTCATAAATGTATAGTTTTTTAAAATTGTCTTAATTTTTACTTTATATATAAACTTATTGTCGTGTGTAGTTGTGGTCTCAATTGTAATCAAACTATTAAGCTAAATGGGAGTAATATAATCCAGAGTTGGTAAAATCAATGGCTTTCCTAACAGTAAGGAACATCAAGTTTGCTGTCTAGACACTTTAAACCTTCCCACCGGCACATGTTAATTTGTAAAACGATTTTTAACTATTTGGTGATAATATAGCAATCCGAGGGAATTGAGGTCCTTCGAGCATCTCTAGTCCATCATTTCTATAAACTGGCGAATTCTCTTGACTTGATATCTGATCAGATAATCTAATATACATATATGGTGATAAGGAAACTTGTGTGCATTGTTTTCAACTTTTTTAGCGGTTATTCAAAAGGGTTTCTCGGGGTGTAAGTTGGATTGTGTTTTTTACAAAAATCACTAAATGATAATAGTTTACATATGATCAGAAGATTGCCGGACATTAAAGTAGGGGGCTGCGAATATCAAAGGTTTAATAGATGAAATGCATGAACGAAGTATTTGTATAAAGACCGACGTTAGCTATGTACAAAATGTTTTACCTTTACAGTTGTATTGAATTTTCCATCTCTGGACAATTTGGCGAATCAGAAGCAACAGTAGACAGAAACAAGCAAAAGTAATCAAACCGAATGATTAAGAAATTTAATTTTTTCTTATTATTATTTTCTTGTTATACAGATAGTAAATGTTTGCTTTTTTATGTGTGTGTACGTATTTGTACATATATTTTTAAATAGGTTCATCAACCTGCCATTCAAAAGGCAGACGTAGTGTTTAGGTAACATTTATGTAAATAACCAATTAATGTACAAAAAAAAATAATTTTATTTTAAATGAAAGTTTAAAAGAGAGATTCAGTTTTTATATTAAATTCTTTATTCATAAAAAAACAACTCAAACCATTAAAACTTACAGATATCCATCTCTGTTAGTAATCTGTCAAATGTTGAACAACAAAAAGGAAAATGTTAGTATTAACATTTGGAAATCCATATTAACATTTTGAACTTTTATTTGTTATACATATAAAAATATTATAAAAATTTGAGTGTAAAATATTCCACCACCATTGTAATGTTTTATTTTATTTTTCACCTTATTACTTGTATTTCTTCAATCGTGTTCTATAATTTTTCCATTATTATTCCCATCATCATCGTCATCATAGCCAGCTACAAGAACAACATCTATTGTAGATACAAGAAGACTATACGACTGACTATACGTTTTAAATATTCGTAATTTTATGTATTTTTTTACTTGTCATATCGAAATGTTACAGCAAACGACAAATAAAATGGTTGAATGAATAAGGTGTAGCTAGTATTATGCAAAAGTTTGATAATATAAAACCTTAAGCAATTCATTCATCACACGAACATTGTGCTGAAATTCCGCATGAATTTTAGTTTGTTTTTATTGTCGGAGTCTTCACTAGGTACATAGCTAGAACTAGAGGTGAACTAGAACTGATCTAGAATTGAACTAGAACTGAACTAGAACTGAACTAGAACTGAACTAGAACTGAACTAGAACTGAACTAGAACTGAACTAGAACTGAACTAGA
>NC_060950.1:28098168-28099320 GCF_022045245.1 Lucilia cuprina | reverse complement strand
TCAGAATGTGATTCCTAAAATTGTTCTTATAAAATTTGGTTCTGCCTAAGAAATTCAGTGTCGATTCAACACGACCCAAATAAGATGGACAGTCAGGCTGCCCTAAGGGCTATAAGTGGTGTCTATACAACATCACACCTGATCCTAGAATGCGGGCATCTCTAAACGAGATGGCGAAACATTCCAAAGTGGGACTGTATTGGATTCCAGGTCATCGACAGATACCTGGCAATACCATCGCGGACTCTCTTGCTAAAGTAGGTTCCTCACTAGCAACAGAGTGCACAGACAATTTTGTTGGCATTCCGCTTTCAAGCTGCAAACGCTCCATTCGTCAAAAACTCCACGAGCTTGCGCAACACAGATGGTCGACTGAGGTTACCTGTAGACTGCCGAGGATCATGTGGCCGTCGTATGACCCACGTAGATCACGAATCCTTATTCAGTTTCCGGGAGAAAATCTACGGAACTTAATCGCAGTGGTGACTGCCCACTAGCCTTTTGGGCTCCATACTAGAAGACTAGAACTTCCTAGTAATGACTTCTGCAGGAGCTGTCAAGATGAAGAGGAAGAAGAATGTACTGTTCACTTCCCCTGTCAGTGTCCTGCCCTAGCGGAGAATAGACTGAATCTGTTAGGAGCCAATGTCATGCATTACTTAACGGATCTATCTGAGGCTGACATCCGAAGGATAGACTCCTTTATTCGTGCGACTAAATGGTTTGGATAGGAAACCAGAGTAGTTGGGTCGAAGGGTAATAATACGCAGGAGCTGTCATGATGAAGAGGAAGAAGAATGTACTGTTCACTTCCTCTGTCATTGTCCTGCCCTAGCGGAGAATAGACTGAATCTGCTAGGAGCCAATGTCATGCATAACTTAACGGATCTATCTGAGGCTGACATCCGAAGGATAGACTCCTTTATTCGTGCGACTAAATGGTTTGGATAGGAAACCGGAGTAGTTGGGTCGAAGTGTAATAATACACCGACCATTTTCTTTCTCTTTTCAGGTATCACAAAGGGATCACAACATGGACTCAAGTGAAGGGTGTGAAGTTAAATTCGTCGGCCAGATACGTCCCACAACACATTTGTCAAATACGTTCCACATACTGTAAAATTCGTTTTCATATTAAATTAATTGATTTTT
>NC_060950.1:28003227-28098068 GCF_022045245.1 Lucilia cuprina | reverse complement strand
ACTAGAACTGAACTAGAACTGAACTAGAACTGAACTAGAACTAGAACTGAACTAGAACTGAACTAGAACTGAACTAGAACTGAACTAGAACTGAACTAGGACTAAACTGAATTATTAGTTCTACCTGTATATAAGACAATTTTTTGTCGTCCCATGTAATAAAAAATAACATAAGTAAATCTTTATATTCTTTGGCCAATTTTTGTATGAGAACGAGAACAATCTTACAAGTTCTGTTTTGGAAAAAAAATTAATAAGAGTTCGACAGCCTCGTCATAAATTTTAAAGACACTTTTCCTATAGACCTCCTATGTACTAGAAAATAATCTAAATAGTACTTACATAGTGTACATTAAAAGGTAAGTGAAGTCGCGTCTTTAGTTTGGTCTATCAGTCTGTCATTGTCTCTAATATATTTCTAAATGTTTGCGGTATGATGCGATTATTCTATGACTATATAATGTTTGATACGTTTTGTACATCAGTATATTCATACAAACATTTAAGTGTACATAGAAATCTATGTACATATGTACAAAAGTATGTATATACTTGGTGGTGGTGATGATGTTGGTGGTGTGTTTAAATTCAATCATGTTATTTCGCAGAGTATCACCACAGACAGTTGGAAAAAAGTGTATAAATGTATCCAATTGCAGCTACCATGGCAATTCGTTCAGTGCTGTCATTTATCCCGTTTTTTTTGTTTCATCTATCTTTTTTTAATATATAAAAACAACAACAATTACTGGCATAATAATAAAAAAGAAACCTATAAAATTGGTGTGTAAGTCGTCCACGTTTGTATATCGTATCTTAAGTAAGAATTTCTATGTATTTTGTTGTTGTTGTTGTAGCAGAAAAAGAAGAAAAAATAAAACAAATCTAAATCTAAAAAGTATAAAATTTGCTTTTGCTTTTCTACAAAAATCATTCAAAATCCAATCATTTGTTGTATTTATGATTAGTATGTATGTATGTTGTTGTTGTTTCTTATTATTATTTTGATTGCTGCTGTAGCTTGTGTTTGGTGTTGCTGCTGTTTTTTGATTTTTGTTTTTATTTCTTGCCACCGTTCTTTATGTACTTACTAGTACATACGGACATATAAATGTACATAAATATTTTGTTACTTTAGCTACTTTTTTATTATATGTACATAGTTGTTGTTGCTGTTTTTTTTTTCATTATATTAAATGTTAATTTTTTTTTATTTTTTACCCAACTGTACTTTTTTTCTCTTATTATTTTTTATGCTCATTTATTTTAGTTGTTTTGTTGTATTTTGTTTGTATATGCCAACAATTATTACTATTATTATTTTGTGTTTGTTTGTGTCTTTGGCTGTAAATTATTCTCTATTTCACCACAATTTACAAATGGCTTCATTTTCATTTAAAATTTTTATTAGTTTATGCAATTTTGTTCATTCACACAATAAAATCAATTGCTTATTTAGTTTAATAAAATAATAACCAAAATATTTTATATAAACTCACAATCATTTCTTCACATTATTTAAAAAAAATTATCTCTGAACTAGAACCTAACTAAAACTGAAACAGAACTGAATTAGGACTGAACTATAACTGAACAAGAACTGAACTTAAACAGAACTAGATCTGAACTAGAACTATAACTGAACTAGAACTGAACTAGGACTGAACTAGGACTGAACTAGAACTTAACTAGAACTGAACTAGAACTGAACTAGAACTGAACTAAAACTGAACTAGAACAGAACTAGAACTGAACTAGAACTGAACTAGAACTGAACTAGAACTGAACTAGAACTGAACTAGAACTGAACTAGAACTGAACTAGAACTGAACTAGAACTGAACTAGAACTGAACTAGAACTGAACTAGAACTGAACTAGAACTGAACTAGAACTGAACTAGAACTGAACTAGAACTGAACTAGAACTGAACTAGAACTGAACTAGAACTGAACTAGAACTGAACTAGAACTGAACTAGAACTGAACTAGAACTGAACTAGAACTGAACTAGAACTGAACTAGAACTGAACTAGAACTGAACTAGAACTGAACTAGAACTGAACTAGAACTGAACTAGAACTGAACTAGAACTGAACTAGAACTGAACTAGAACTGAACTAGAACTGAACTAGAACTGAACTAGAACTTAACTAGAACTGAACTAGAGCTGAACTAGAACTGAACTAGAACTGAACTAAAACTGAACTAAAACTGAACTAGAACTGAACTAGAACTGAACTAGAACTGAACTAGAACTGAACTAGAACTGAACTTGAACTGAACTAGAATTGGACTAGAACGAAATATTAATGAACTAGATCATTCGGCGATCGTGTTTAATTACTATTTTACTTTACTATCGGCAAACGTGAACTGCTTTCGGTTTTTGTGATGACTGTATAACTGACTGTGTAAGGGTCACTAAAAGTAACACAAATCAGACGTTAAATCAAGACAAATTTTTAGATTTCTATCTAAATGTATACCATATTATCCTTTAAAACTATTACTATGCCATTCAGCAAAAGTGTGAACTCCAAATGATTCTAATGAGTCTAAGGTTTTGAAGATCATTATTGATACGTGATGTGATTTATAAAATCTTAGACTAGGTATATGGGGAATTCTTAAAATCTTTTGATTTTTGAGTTAAAAAAATAAAAAAATTAAATTTAATGGCACATTCAAAATATTTAGAGCAAATGAAAAGCTGTCTATTTACATTATAAATCCGTTCGCGTTAATGATTTTTATCAAGTGGCGCAGAAGTTATGGCGGTTTGAAGTATAAATTAAAAAAAAACTCTCAAAATTAATTTTCATGATAAAATCTATCACAGAAATAAGCCATAAAATGAATCTTTAACAATTTGTAAAATACACTGAAAGAAAATTTTATGGAGTTTATTAAAAATTTCTATTTTTCGATAAATTACGTATATTTTATTAACAAACAAATTTAAAAATATGTATTATAATTTTATACTAAAACTATTAGATTTATAACAAATATATATAAAAATTAAAGTAATGATTAATTTAAATTAGAAATTTTTTCTGCATATTTTGGATGGTCTGATAATTTTTGTTTTTCTTTTGGCAAGAGGAATATATTTGTTGGGAAGTAAACAGTAATGTACACAAGGTGGATTTTCTATACAGTGACTGCAGGATAAATAATTTAAAAATAAGGTATTTGGCTCTTTTGTTAAGATTGTTAAATTTTCTATATTTAAAGTTAAAACCTATTTTTTCTAAGTGTTAATATCTTAAATATATAAAGTTTCTTGAAGACTTATCCAAACTCATTTTAGGCTCCACAAATATTAAATTACGTAGTAAAAAAAAAAATTGCATAAAATCGCGAATTTGCAAAATTTGACAAAAATGCAGTTCACATAAAAATTGTATGTCAAAAGTTTATAAGAAAATGCAGTTAAAATGGTGAAATTACAATGAAATATGTTTTTACATTAGTGATACATTTTAAATCTAAGTAAATTTTATTTGGTCCATAAAACATGCAATCCTTTTATATTTTTGACGCCCACCAGTTTTTCATTAAATCATTAATAAAACTTGCAAATAAAGCCAATTTTGATGAATTTAGTCGAACATCCATGATGTGCCTTAGCAAAATGTGTTTAGATAAAAATGTCGCGCTTTCAACTATCACTGTATTTTTGAACAAATTTTTCATAGCAATGGTTTGCTTGTATCATAACCCTTAGTACAATGCGTTTAAATTTTTTCAAAGCCATTGTTTTATGTATTAAACCACGAAATAAAATATGTAATTTTTGCAAAATTTTAAAAAAGTCCATAAAATTTTTGCGTTAATTTATTTTTTTAGCGCCTATTCGATTTTATATTTTTAAATAACAAAAAACTAATTTCACGCAATAATTTGCAATATTTTGTTTATGAGTGAGGATGTGCCGAGCGAAAAACTGATATTTTCAAAAAATTTCTCTTACGTTTTACTACTTTTGTGACTGTTATGCGTCCATACTATTTAGGGCACATCAACGAGATATACCTCAAACTGTGCAGAATTACGATGTCTAACTACAATGGGCTCAATTTTTAAATAATATTAAACGGCGCACGGGTCCATTCCAAAAAACTATTAAAAATTAAAAACTCAAGAAATGGTGGGGACAAATTTCGACACCTGAGTATCAACACGTAAAGTTATGAAACGCGGAAAAGTTGGTAAAGGATTGATCTCCTAATTGTAGTTACTAAGTACAGTAACAAAAAATACTCAGAAATCTTCAACCAAGACCAAAAAAGAAAAAATAATGGAGAAAAGTTAGCTTGTGACATACGATTTTTCAACATTTTTAAACTTTAAGGAACGATTGCGGATCGAAATAAAGAGTTCTAATCTAGAACTTTTGCACCATGTTGGTTTGAAATCTTGAGAATTCCACTGCGTAAAAACTTTGTTTCAGAGTTCATTACTACAGAAGTTATAAGGACTTAAATAAAATTCCAAAGGAATTAAAAGTTTTTAATAATCCCCCATATATGTATACAGAACATCCTTCAGAGAAGTATGCTTTGATTTCTGGTTTAATCATTTTTTGTTCTATTCATCGCTTAAGACGTTGAATACCTATTCATCAGTCATTTTTTTTAATATTTTCTATGTTTTCTGGAATCTACAAACATTAACAATTTTGACTACTTCTAAAATATATTGACAACTTTTAGAAAGCTATAAAGTCTGGTAACTCTATTCTAGTGGAAAAATTTACTACAAACATAATCATTTAGTTTTACAGTTATTTTTGTATAGAGAATAAAACAAAAACAATAACAAAAATTGTCGTTCAGTAATCAATTTTTGGGATAGGTCAGTAGTAATGTGAACGACGACGGCAGCGGCGGCCTTGAACAACAACAAAAGTTCTACATAAAAAAAAAATAAAATTAGAAACTATATGAATAATGTAGAGTTTTTTAATACATAGAAATAGAAAAAATAAAATGTTTTGTTTAATAACATGGAATTTTTCCTTAAACCTGTGAGTTTTAGAAAAATATTAAATACCTATTCCTCAGTAATATATTGTATTGCAATAGGTGAGTTGGGTGGTTAATATTAGAGAAAATTATTAGATTTTGTTTGATTTGTGTACTTGTTTGTATCCCACACTAAGCTAACGCAAGAACTAATGCGATGAAAAAACGCAGGCGTCAATATTGTGCATACGACAATAATAGCAACAACAAAACAACAACCACAAATGACAGCAATGACTTAACAAATACAAAAAGTGGCAGTGATGTTAATTTGTAATATGAATATAACTTCAAAATGCAAATCACTGAAAATTTGAAATCATTTACAGAGCATTAAATAATGTTCAGTTAAAATCTAAAATCTAGTATTACGCTGCTTTTTATTTTTACAATAAGTTGGCAACATTGTTTTTTGGCATGTGAAGAAATATGCCCCCATTGAATAATAAAAAAACAAAGGAGCAAAAATAAAACAAAGAATACAAAACAAATGTGAAAGAGAGCAAAAACATTCGCTCACTAAACAACAAGTGAGTAAGTAAGAAATATAAAGTAAAAACTGATAAAATTAACAGTAAAACGGAAAATAAAAAATAAAACAACATGCCGGAATTGAATATAAATGGAAATAACAAAAAATATAAACAAAAATAAAAAAAAAAAAAAATAACAATATCACGTGCAGCTACTCGCCAGACTTTTCTACAGCAACAATAACAACAACAATTTTATACAATCTACACTAGACACACGTCTGCTTTTTTTTGTTATTTATTCATATTGTTGTTGTATTAGTAGTTGTTGTTATTGCTGCTATATATGTACGTACAGACCGTTATACCGGCTGACAGGCAGACAGCTAGTTAGAAAGACAGACAGACAATCGCTAGGTCGTTCAGACAATAAACACACACACGCACACAATACAGTTCAAAACACCAACAGTTCTTTAAAGAGCGAAATGTTTGTTTTTGTTGTTTGAAAAAGTGTTGCACACTTTTTTTGCTTAAATTGTTTTCATCACGATTAATTTTACAGATACACACACTTGGAAAAAAAACGTATCAAATATAAATAAAAAATTAAAACAATAATAACATGAAAAATTACAACAAATATCACACTATAAAACACCAACAATTATTAATTTATATTCTTATAAAGTTTTGACATAAAAAGATGAAAAATAAATGAAAATTTCCAAAAAAAGAGAGCACAAAGAGTTATACACACAATAATTTGAGTGTTTTGTAGAATTGTTGTTGGCTTTATGTTGTTTTTTTCGCACACTTTTGAGTAAAAAATGCAAATACCCAACTACGTCACCCAAACACATAGAATATGGGTATTTGTGAGTGTTGTAGGTACTTGTTCGATGACATTTGGCCAAACAAACATTAAGAGGAAAGAATAAGAAAAACATTATCAAAAGGAAATTCCGTTGAAATAAAACGTCAAATAGTTACCTATCTACAAAGCAAGCAAGACAACAATACTACAATGAGTACCTTAGTAGCGATAATAATCGGGGTACATAACTCATACACTTCAATTACGAGCTATTTAGAACTAGAAAAAAGTGATAATAGAAATTAATCAAAAATAATTTGCACAAGCAAATCAAGTTAATTTTTTCATTCATTGAAACTAATTGACGAAAGAAACTTTGAACAATAAGTTGAGAGGCCTGTAGGATATAAACTTGGATAATACAGGTCAACCAGTTTAAATTTCATATTTTTCTTAAAGATAATATCTTAATAATGTAATGATGAAAGACATAATGTTTCGATCGTTTTAGGACATTATTTTTTTTATTTTAACACCATAAAGTCGTCTTTGTTCGTAAAAACTGTTATATTTTGGGAAAGTCCTATGTATATGTCAACTTCTTTCTTCGATAGAGTTTTTTTTAATGTTGTAAACTGAGCAATCTTTATATCATAGATACAAGTCGATCGGCAGCGGCTCGACTTAAATAATATTAACGGCGGCCAACTGCAGGCGTTTTCAGCCGTCTCGGCTAGTAACTTTGCTTTGGATCGTTTATCTTAAAGTTGTAGCTGATCATCTTAGAACTGCTATTAGAGCCATTTGGAAGTTTTCTTATGGGGTGCCATTAATATCTGCGTATAGTGGGGAAAGTATTCAGTCCATTAATATAAAGTGGTATATTTTATTTACTAAAAATTTTGAATTGTTG
This sequence comes from Lucilia cuprina, assembly GCF_022045245.1. Classification (NCBI taxonomy): domain Eukaryota; kingdom Metazoa; phylum Arthropoda; class Insecta; order Diptera; family Calliphoridae; genus Lucilia; species Lucilia cuprina. Next base: position 28,090,835 of record NC_060950.1, on the reverse strand, counting down.
GCTTCTCAAACGGTTGTAATCTATCCGAATAAAGATCTCTGATATCGACAGAAAACGTACCATTGTAAAATGGTATCGACAGAAAACGTACCATTGTAAAATCGATACAAAAAGAAAACTAATGTTAGATGCGTTTCCGTCAACGATAATAATTTTCGTAAGCTTTTTTTGCGATCAAGTAGCTGGATTTGCCTCTAGGCCTTTATACACTTTTGAGATTTAATATATAACTCTTGTGTTACTATCTCTTATAAAATTCTGTATAAATGGATAGTGGTTGAAACATTACAACAACTTCAGTTTAAAATGGAATAAAATAAAGTTTATATGATATGTTTAGTCGAGCGTATTCATACCAATGTCCAGAAAAGCAAGAGTTTCGAAATTCTTTACAGATAAAGCAACGTTTGTGCATTGAGGTCGAACAAAGTTTCTTATGTAAATATTGAAATCCATTAAATAAGCATCATAACATGATCACGGGTAATCGATCATTAGTATTTTGTCTCAATACATCAATCTCTTAAACTTTAGGATATTGACATAACAGTAAATCAAGTTGGAAATTTATCTTTTAGTTAAATAACAATGGAGCTTTGTTGTAACTCTGAATTTATCCTAAACTCATTTGGTAAGATTCCATCTAAACTCATGTTCGGCACCAAAAAGGAAATAGTTTTAATTAGGGTAAAATACTTCCACTAACTTCAGTTTCGCCGAATGTCAACGGATATCCAGCTGCAATTATGAATGCCATAGACATTAAATTGATGGAATCCCAAAATGAATGAAATGAACTTCTTTGGGCAGCAGTAAAAATTAAGACGTTGCTCATATCTGAAAACTTTGAGATGAGGACTTAAAATAGTTAAGACAATTTGCTTTCTGGACCGATGTAAGTCCAGAAAGCCCGTGGTAAAAAGAAGTAAACAATTGTACATACGTATACTTTTTCTATCCCTGAGCCAAAGTGCCAGTCACAAGGAAATTGTATGTTAAATATATATCTATAAAATGCAAATAATTTCACAACAAAATAAACTTACTGGAAATAATAGCATTAACTTTTTTTTACAGTATTGGAAATATTTTTATTTTATTTATCATTTAAAACTTTTTTAATAAAGAAAAATTAGCAAACATCTGCTCACGCGATGCATTTAAGTCGTTTTTTATAAATCAGAAAATTACATTCGTGTAAATGAGTTACACACAAGAAAACTGTAAATATAATGCATAAAAGTAGATATTTTCAGTTATTTTCTTGATTGCATCTGTATCTGTAGCATGATTTTATCTAATGGAAAATTGCTAAAATGAAAAAACATAAAGTAGTAATACTACACTTTTACGAATGTCAACTTGATTTTGATTGCTTTTTGCTGTCTCTGCCTATTGCCTCTGCTGCATAATGATATGAATGTTGGGAGAGAAGAAGTAAAAAAAAAAACGACCCGTCAAACATGGTGGTAAATTTGTATGCGCTGCATTTGTTGTTCTTTGTATTTTTGTCGTTCGTCGTCATTACGTTATTTTTGTTCGTTAAGTAACGGACGAAATCTAACAACGACTTGCTATATCAGTTTTTAGTGTAAAATAAAACGGATTTAACATGAAGTACAAAAATATGCAATAAATCACAAGTAATGTCAAAGTGTCTTTTTTAACGAAATGAATGTATAATTGACTCTTAAAGAAAATTATTGACATTAAGGTTCTGCAGATCACTATACAAAAATTGAAATTAATGATTAAATTGTTGCTCAAGGATTCGTGTTCCACCTATGAAGATATATTGATCCCAATGGATGTAGAAGCCAAGTCATTCCTATGGAAATGTATCGAATGAAATGCAAACGACAATATTGGATGAAATTGTGAATATTTGCGTATAATGTCATATTCCGCCAATATCACTAACCAAGTTCCCTTTCTAAGCAATGAGACCCTAGGCCTAGACTTAGGTCGGTTACTATATGGAAAAGTACAATGCAACAACATCAATATTATTATATTATAGGTCAACAAGTCAACATATTACATTTGCCATCGCAACAATAGCCTCATTCAGATTGTAGGTCGTCATATGGAATTTTGAAGATCAAAAATTTCCCAAAAGTATTAATATTTATGTATGAACATGTATGCTACAGATGACGGCTCTCTTTTCGGCATCTTTAGCATTAATATTTTTTATATTTTTGAAATTATTAAAACATTAAACTTATTTTCCTATAACTATTGGCAACACTCTCATTCATATTAAACAACAAAATAAAGCAACAATAAGAAAATATACCTCTATGTTTATACATGTTTATGTGTATATACTACACATCTCGTCGTGTCTAAAGTCGTCGTACTTCTCATCGTTATTTTGAGTGGTGTTTTTAGCTGTTATTTTAGTTGTTGTTTTTGTTTTTTAATATAAACTGTGCATTTTGTTGTTATAATCAATGTATTCTCTTGCACAAAGGCTTAACAAATCTACATACATACAAACATACATCCATTTTAATCGTATATATACAATATATAGACAGTTTTTTTTTTCATTATTATTATTATTATTATTTGAAGATACATAATTACGTACGTATTTCTAAAAGGCAGTTTTTGCCTGAATTTTATTGTAAATTTCTCGAAGTTTCACTAAATAAATTGTGAAATTATACATAAGTTGTTGTAGTTTATATTAATTTTACGTAAGCAATAATTTATTAGGTATTTAATTGTTAAAGAATTAAACATAGATATTTCGTTTAATATTTAAAAAAAATGATAAGCAAATCGTACCATACAATTTTTTAAATACGAGTAAGTTTAAATTCAAATAAAAAGTTTAGAATTATTTAAAAAAAAAAAAAATAGTTTTCGCTTACCATTTATTTCGAAAAGTTTCCAATTCGAATGCCGACATTTGGTTCCTATATTGGAAATATTGTCCATTTAACACTATAGGTATATTGTCTTTTTATATGTTTAATAGTAAAAACAAAGCCACTTGTGTTTTTAGTCTTCTATAACCTTAAAAATTGTCTTTTAGTTAAATATTTAAAAGTTCCATCCTAATTTTCAGAATATTAATTGTGTCTTATCCCTTAGATACTTATTTTATCTAAAAACGCAAAAATTCTAAATTTATATTTCAAAAAAGAAATAACTAACTTAGCTTAACCTATAAAAGGAATATAAAGATATTAGCAAAGAAACGCCTTTTGTCTGAAGAAAATGCCTGAAAAGAAACAGAAAAATTTGATTAGAATATACCTATGTAATTGTGTGAATGTTACAAAAACAGTATATAAGTTATAACTATAAATTTTAGAAATAGTTTTTTTTTAAATAATTTTAGCTTTATTTTGTTTCATTGACTGACTGACTGACTGACTGGCTAACTAACTAACTAACTAACTAACTAACTAACTAACTAACTAACTAACTAACTAGCTAACTAACTAACTAACTAACAAACTAACTAACTAACTAACTAACTAACTAACTAACTAACTAACTAACTAACTAACTAACTAACTAACTAACTTACTGACTAACTAACTAACTTACTGACTAACTAAATAACTAAATAACTAACTAACTAACTAACTAGCTAACTAACTAACTAACTAACTAACTAACTAACTAACAAACTAACTAACTAACTAACTAACTAACTAACTAACTTACTGACTAACTAACTTACTGACTAACTAAATAACTAACTAACTAACTAACAAACAAACTGACTAACTAACTAACTAACTAACTAACTAACTAACTAACTAACTAACCAACTAACTAACTAAATAAATAATCTATCCACATCTATCTATCTATCTATCTATCTATCTATCTATCTATCTATCTATCTATCTATCTATCTATCTATCTATCTATCTATCTATCTATCTATCTATCTATCTATCTATCTATCTATCTATCTATCTATCAATCTATCTATCTATCTATCTATCTATCTATCTATCTATCTACCTATCGATACTGGTACCCTCATAATACATAGTTCAATTTTGGGCCCACAAAATACAGAAAATTACCAATTAGAGTCTTGAATCTTATCTCTAATATCGAAACAAATTATACAGAGGTGTGATGAACAAAATATTGTGTTGGACTTATTTTAGACTTTCTGATGAGTTCGCGAAATTAAAACGATTGACAAACTTACTACATATTAAATTTTTACGAAGGCGCTATCGAAACAAATTAAATCAAAATAGTTGACATTCTATAACTGAAAAACAAACTCTGTGAAATAATTGCAATAAATTCCAAACTAATAACTCACATTAAACGTTTGATATTTGCAAAATAAGTTTCTAACAAAAACATAATATGTTTTTCTTTTAAGCAATAATCAATTTGAAAACAAACCCCAACCACTCTACGGTGCCCCACCAACACCTCCTTATCTCCTATAAAACTGGCATATTTTAGTGAATGATATTTGCAATACACGCATAAATTGTGTTTTTTTTTTTTTGTGAATTTTTCTTCTTACAACAATAGAAACAACAAAAAATATTTAAACGAAAAGAAGAAAAAAAAACATTAGTATACATACACGACGATGTTGAACTATGAGCGAAAAAAATTGGAAAATAATAAAAAAATTATATATTTGTTGGTAGACAAAAGGCATCGTTTGTATGGTCGGGTCGACACACGGAGAAATATAAAACAAAATCAAGCAACACCTAAAACAAATTTTATATGAATGGTTATGTACGACAACAACAACAACAACAATAACTTGAGAATTAGCAGCAACAGCAGAAGTAATACAATAGCTGAATGTTTAAAACAACAACAGCGACAAACCACCAACAAAACAACAACAATAATATAAAAACACAACTGTAAAATGAGCAGCAGCAACAACAATAATAATGAACAACAACAACAAAAATGTACTTTTGCAAATTATATTATCTGTATACAATCAGAGTTGTATGTAAACAGATATATAAAAGAATAAATTGAAATTTAAAATTACTTTCACGAATAAAAACTGTTTTTAAAGAATCTTAGTTTTTGTTGGAATCTAAGACTAGATATAATATCTATAAAAGTATTTTAAAGTTTGATATCTAAACGATTTTAAAGATCATACAATTTATAATGACATGAAATTTCCAGCAGTTCAGCGGGTTAGTCTAGAAATAGCTTTTTAATCTAGCTATTAGTATTTTATCTAACCACTCGACAATCCAATTTAACTCCTTTGCATATAAGGGACACAGCTGTTCCAATTCTTCTTACATTTTTCTAAATTTCTTTATTTTGAATTCATGGTTATTTCCAAAGAAAATTGCGTTATTTTTAAGAATTTGATGTATCCTGCGATATCCTTCGAAAACGTCAAAATAAAGTGTGTGATGAAGTCTTATCCATAAAAAATCCAGCGGATTCGGTTGGTTTTGTGATGTATACTGCGATATCCTTCAAAAACGTCAAAATAAAGTGTGTGGTGAAGTCATATCCATAAAAAATCCAGCGGATTCGGTTGGTTTTGTGATGTATCCTGCGATATCCTTCGAAAACGTCAAAAAAAGTGTGTGGTGAAGTCATATTCATAAAAAATCCAGCGGCTTTGGTTTGTGCGTGAAAGGGTTTATAGCTTTTAATAGAAGGAAGTCATTTGTGACTTCATAGTTTAAAAATAGACAGTCAGATAGCTAGTCCATAGAGGACAATACAAGGCACTGAATATCGTTTGCAAAATAGACACTAAATTGACAACAGTTTGGCCTCAAATTATAGTCATGCAGTTGTTAGACGTAAGTGGAAATGTCCATCCTTTTTGGATGCATTGGCTAGGGACATGTACATGTTAAAATGAAGTTTAACTTATGTGAATGGTCGGATTGTAAGTGTTGATCCTAAGATTCATATCGGTGGAAAAGAAGTCTAAAGACTTCGCTTAAAATCTACTAGACGTCCGTATAGGGACGTTTGTGAAAGATTTGATAACTGCTCGTTAGATGTGTAGTAATAGATTGAAGAAAAAGCGGGATAAAAACACTCATTTAACACCATTCCAGGAGGACGTATGACAGATATGACTAAGTAAAAAATAGAATCTTTAGTAACAATTCTTCGAGTGATGGAGACAAAGTCCTTTAAAGCTATTGTGAAGGCGAGCATGAGTACCAAATCAACCTCTATACAAGGAGTATCTGGAATATTTATATGAAGCAAATGAAAGAGACCAACAATAAGATAGTGGACCACACAATGTCTTCTAAGGATCAATGGACATCCATGCTGAAGAACTTAATTGGTGTATAAGATTGTAAATGATGAAGAATTTTCCTGCGCAAAGGCCATTTTTTATTTCTATATAAAAGATGGATTTGATATTTAAATTTTTTGGCAGCCAGCAATAATTTTTCATTTAGAATTTGCTTATCTTCTTTTACAAATTCTTTTAAAATAAAATTCACAATGTTACAATCGAAGTCTTCACTCCTTTACTCAACTGTTCTTTTAAGTTATTACAATTTGTTGAATATTTTTCATTTTCTATATGATTTGTTATTGCTTTTATTGCAGCTGCTGCAGCAGCTACTACTAAATTTTTATAATTACCTACCAAATATGTATAATAAGTTAATAATAAATATATAAATTATTTATGTATATATTATATATCATAATATTTTTCAGTTCTCGCTGCTCTTTTTTGTCTAAATGACGACTGGTGAATTCTGAGTAAATTTATCATACACAAATGTACAGAATGCTAAAATTAATTAATAACTATTAACACATATAAATGTTTATTTATAATCAAATATAGAAATTTATAACAAGAATGACTAAAGTATTATTAATTAATAACGAAAAATGGAATAGCGAAAAAATTAATAACTAATTGAGATATGTACATAGAGGGAAGTTGTATCATATTTTATTTGCAATACGTACAAGGTTTACTAGTTATTTAAATTTTTAACAAATACTAAATAAACTTTTCAAAAGAACTATTTTACAAGGATTAAAAACAAAATACTCTTAGAGCGGGTTTGTTACTCCTCAGTTAAACTAGGCTTAACTTGCTGTTAGATTAAACTCGGAACAAATTTAGGCGGACTTTAACCGATATTTGTGTTTTTCAGTTTTAGATTTAAGCTCAGTTAACTTTGTTAGTAATGCCAAGTTTTCACTCAAAAACATAAACAATGAACAGCTGTTTTTTGCAAACAATAATTTTGTAATATGAAAAATTTTGGAAAAATGTTAAATAAACATTTAAAACAATAAATAATAATACAAAACAATTTAGAAAAATGCAATTTACTTAAAATATTAAGTTTTTGTTCTTTCGAAATCATTGTTTTATTGTTTTTGTTAATTGTGTTTTCTCACTTATAACTTGAGTTAAATTGGCCAATTACACTCAGTTAAAATAAGATAATAAGTAACTTTACTGATAACTGAAAAACACGAAACATATATTAATCCAAGTTTAACCAAAGAATGAAGATTATCTTTATCAGAAAAACTCGCCCTTAGATAGTTCAGATTTTGTATCTGAATAAAGACGTCTTGCGTCCGAGGGTTCTGTGTTGAGTTGAGTAAGTCATAAAATTGGGACAATTCTACTAAATTAGTCCAAAAATCCATTGGCCTAATTGTCATAGTTTGGGCTGGACAGTTCAGATATTTAATCATGTTTAAGTAAGTACCTTTCATTAGTATTGTGTTCTTCACATGTACTTAATCGTAATTAAGTAATTCTAAAGATTAAGCTGTTGCAAAAGTTTAATCATTAGTATTTAAAAACGTGGTCGTTTGTTGCATTTTAAAACATGAAAAAATCCCTTCAGAAGAGAGATAATGCACGATCTATACAGTTAAATATATAATGGTTATCATGGGAAGTCTAACTATACGCTAAATGACATAGTTTGGTCTGGACAGTTCAGATATTTTATCTGAACAAAGTCGACATGTTTGAGCAATATCTACCCCAGTGTTCTTCACCTATGCACATAATCGTAATCGAGTATGTTTGAGCCCCAATAGATTGTTCTAATAGCTTAAACTCTAGAATTTAATTTCAGGGGTCCTGTGTTTCGTTTTAAATCATGAATGAGTGATGCTTAAATTTACCTTTACCTTATTTGCCCAGGTGTTAAAGTGTTAGTGAAGACTTCTCTGGTGATATTTCCAAATTAAGTCCACGTGAAGAAATTGATTATTTCTTCAATAAAACCATTATATCGCATAGTTTATCAACGGGAAGCATAGATAGATTAGATAGGAAGAAGTAGTTAAAGAATAGGACATCAAACACACTATTGCAACATGTGTTTAACTCTACGGCAATAATAGGCAAATGATCATTATGTAGTGCTCAATGCTTAGCGGAAAGTTTCTTAGAATTTCGCATGTTCTGCAAACATCCCGTCGAATTAGAACTTAATATCAGACTAACATCGCTCTTAGATCAATACAATGAATATTTATACTTTAAGTTTACCTTTCCCTTTATGGCAAGTACATTCACTCTTTGCACGATACTTCTCAAGTTGACTGTTACTATGACAATGCTAAATTCTGTCCACTTTCCTATAGTATCTTATATTGAACCTAATTTTTCTAATTACAACAAGGATATACCTATTGCTCGTAATTGAAATTTAATACTTCTTTAAAGTTTAATAATATTTGAACTTAATTTGTCCTGTAACTTACTAAAACAATACGAAATACTTTTCATAAACAAAGGTAACAAAAGTCATCAGTTTTCTAGGTTATTATTCGAATGCAAAATCAGTGACCTAAGAACTAGGTTACAATACCTAGAGCATCATAAGTATTAGGTTACAGATTATCATCCTAAAAAGAGTCGATTAGGAGTAACAAACTTTAAATAATTATAAATCCAATAAATGACAATAAAAATAATTTTTCACAAAATAAAAATTATAAAAGAAAATGTGTGATTTGATTTCTTTCAATTTAGGCTGAGAAAGAGAAAAAGAGAGCAACGCGTCTTTTCATGCAAAAATTACAATGGCTGCCAACGACGATTGACATAAAAAAGCAATAAACGAAGATAAATATATAAAACCACATGATGAAGTTTTAAAAAAACAACAAATCAGATAAATTTTATAATTATGTATAACAAAAACAAAAGCACACGAAAAAAAATTAAGTTAAACTAAAGTTTTATTTATATAAATTAAAAAAATGTTATGAATAAGTAAAATGGAATAAATTTAATATAAAATTCTATTTAACTTAAAAAAAACGTAAATTAAAAATTAAAATATTTTTATAAAAATATTGAAAGTAACAAAAACTAAACCTAAAAATTAAAAAAAACTGCAACAATTTACAGGTGCAACGAAGAAAAATGCAGCAAAAACAACAAGTACCTACCAAACAAGAGCAAAAATCTTGATGAACCACATGAAAAAAAAGAAACAATAACAACAACAAATTATAGCAAATAAATGCTCATTATATTTTAAATCACCACAGCGAAAAAGTACTAAAATTTGCAACACTGCTTAAGAAAAAATAGTTTAACAAATAACTTAAAATAAAAAAAAACTAATAAATAAAATTATACATATTAAAAAATTAAAAACATACATACAAATATTAATTAACAAAAACAAAACTTACCTCTACTGAAGAAAAAAAAAACAAGAACCACAATGTTTTTGTATGTAGAAAACCTACAGCAATACAATTTCTTTTTGTAGGTAACAAGAGAAAGAGGAGAGTGAAACAGCGGCGTCAAGTATAAAACAACAACAAAATTTTAATTTTCTCTACACTTGGCTAAAGCACAAACAACTACACAAAAAGACACACCACACCAATTCAATTCCTTCTTTTTTTTTTGTTTCATTTTCTTTTTACAATTATGCAAAATTTTCAATACTTTTTTCAATAAATTTTAAGTTTTATTTAATTAAACACTTATTGAGTTAAGGTTTTAAGGAAATTGTTTTATTTTAACACAAGCGGCTTTTGTTTGTTTATATTTGATTTCAGTATAATTTTTTTGTATATTACACGTTGTTTTAAGAAAATTTACAGCAAAATTTAGGAAAACTTTTAATTTATAACTTTGAATTTTTCTTTTTTTCAATTTTGCCTTTAACAGCCAGACGCTTTAGTAATTATTTTTTTCTCCTAAGCTTAATTATATGAGAAACAAAAAAGTATCGTATATGTATGATGATTTTTTTATTATATTCGTGGGTAAATAATTGTCGTTAGCGGCGTTCGTTAACATTGTCGACGACGTTGTCGTTATTGTCCGTTTTTTTCTTCTTTCCACTGCTGTTGTTGTTGCTGTTAATTTTTTTCTTCAAGTTTTTTCTTAATTTTTTTTGAAACGATGAGGAAGGGTTTCTTTTGAAGTACAGACAATTTTTTTCTTTTCGCTTACATATAACTTTTTTTCAATTCCAACTTTTATTAAATATTTTCCACTGTTAAGTTTAGTATTTCAATTAATATTTCTTTAAAAATTTTGTCTGCAATTTTTTAGTGCAAAAAATTTATATATTTCTTGCTCTCATCTTTTCTTTTTTCTTCCATCTTGCACACACACATTTTTTCCTTTCATCTTTTTTTTTTTTGCTTCAATTAACCAAAATTTTTCAAATGCTTTTTTATCATTAACAATTTATGTAATTCTTGAAATTTTTATAGCATTTGTTTACTTTGCCTTTATATTTTATGAATTTTATAATTTTTTTAATTAATTTTCACTTTAATTTACCGTTTTTGCAATTTTTCTACTCATCACTCAAGACAAATAATGTACGCACCACATCAAAGACCACCATTTTGTTTTAAGAATTTTTATTCTTTTTGCCGACTAGCCAAAAATTTTGTTGAAGAAAAAAAAACGTTGAGAAAGAGAGAGCGCAAAAGCTACCTAAAACAGAGTTGCATTTAGTGGAAAATAAAATGTAGAAAAATTCAATGACAAGTATGACTAGATAAACAGTTGATGTTAGTGTTTATGTACAACACTAATGAGAGAAAGAAATGTCTATAGTAAACACTAAGTAAAAATATCATTTGTTTTAAAAAGATGCCAGATGATGAGTAAAGACTAAACAAAAAACGCTAGTTTAATGTTGCCAGCTAAGTTTTATTCTAAATGAACGTTTCTTAGCTGGGAATTTTAAATTCTTCCAAAGAAAATTTTTATAATTAATTTGAAAAATTATTAATTTAAATGTGGAAGTGGGTAAGACCAGAGATCGTTAGGTTCAATTTCTATATACTGGAGAAAAAGCATACAAAGGGCTAGACCGTTGCACTTAAATACGTAGAATAGGATTTTATAATTTTAACGATCTAATGGTTAGTTTTAATTGTGTTCCTCAGTTATATATTTATATTTTATTAAAAGTCTAAAACTAAAATAGGTTTTAAACAATCTGACAATACTTTTAAAACGGTAGCGCCATTTTTCACAATAGCGGTGAGTAGTTAACTAAAAAGAAAAATCTCATGAGGAAGCAATGGTTGAAACAAATAATCGACTTTTTGCTTTTATGAAAAGTTGTCCGTTCGACTTTTTTCGATTCGCACCTAGGAACTAACGTAGATTCGGCTTAAGCCAACTAAGCCTAAGACCCCTTTAATGAATATTGAAGTTCTTGGTCTAAAATTCGAAAAATTTAGTTTAATTAGTTTCAAAGTTAAACCAATTTTTGTATTATATTAATATGGGTGATGCAGCTCTCCTCATGGGAATCCGCCAATTCAATTCTTAATATGTTTATATGGATGTTAAAGTTACTCGTGCAAACTTTTAAGATTCTAACTTTAATAGTTTCCAAGATTAATGAATTTTTGTATTTCATTTATATGGGAGGTGACACGCCCCCTAATGCTAGTCCGCCTACTTTTTATCCTAAATAATCATATTGACACTAAATTGGCTCCGACAAAATTTTAGGGCTCCAACTATTATTTAATCTCAAATATACGGATTTTATATTTCCCTAATAAGGGCGTGGCTCCTCGCCCAATTATACCTAATTAAACACTATCATCGGTTAAAGTCCGCTTAAGAGCGGGTTTCTTACACATCAGTTAAACTAGGCTTAACTTGCTGTTAGATTAAACTCGGAACAAATTTAGGCGGACTTTAACCGAAAATTGTGTTTTTCAGTTTTAGATTAAAGCTCAGTTAACTTTGTTAGTATTGCCAACTTTTCACTCAAAAACATAAACAATGAACAGCTGTTTTTTGCAAACAATACTTTTGTAAAATGGAAAATTTTGGAAAAATGTTAAATAAACATTTAAAATAATAATTAATGAAACAAAACAAATCAGAAAATTTCAATTTACTTAAAATATTATGTGTTTGTTCTTCCGAAATCATTGTTTTATTGTTTTTGTTAATTGTGTTTTCTCACTTATAACTTGAGTTTAATTGGCCAATTACACTCAGTTAAACTAAGATAATAAGGGCGAGTTTTTCTGATAAAGATAATCTTCATTCTTTGGTTAAACCCGGATTAATATATGTTTCGTGTTTTTCAGTTATCAGTAAAGTTACTTATTATCTTAGTTTAACTGAGTGTAATTGGCCAATTAAACTCAAGTTATAAGTGAGAAAACACAATTAACAAAAACAATAAAACAATGATTTCGGAAGAACAAAAACTTAATATTTTAAGTTAATTGCATTTTTCTGAATTGTTTTGTTTTATTTATTATTGTTTTAAATGTTTATTTAACATTTTTCCAAATTTTTTTCATTTTACAAAAGTATTGTTTGCGAAAAACAGCTGTTCATTGTTTATGTTTTTGAGTGAAAACTTGGCATTACTAACAAAGTTAACTGAGCTTAAATCTTAAACTGAAAAACACAATTATCGGTTAAAGTCCGCCTAAATTTGTTCCGAGTTTAATTTAACAGCAAGTTAAGCCTAGTTTAACTGAGGAGTAAGAAACCCGCCCTAAGTAACTTTACTGATAACTGAAAACACGAAACATACATTAAACCAGGTTTAACCAAAGAATTAAGATTATCTTTATCAGAAAAACTCGCCCTAAATTTGTTCCGAGTTTAGTTTAACAGCAAATTAAGCCTAGTTTTACTGAGTACTAGGAAACCCGTCCTTAAACGCACATAAATGGCTTTCAAATATCGAATAATGGAATTCGACGAAAAAAACTTTTTTAGGAACCGAAACCTATATTTATGAAAAATAAAATTATAAGGATCGGTCCGCCAATATAACAGTCTTACAGAAAATCCATCATTATATACATAATTATGATACACCATTATATACATAATTGTTCAAGTCGCGGCCAATGAAGCAATTTTTTTTTAAGTTTAAGGACATGATATCTCGAATTTATTAAACACTTTGCATTTCAGAAATCTTCTCTTGTAAAATACCAATAATATTAATATTTATATATTCCGTGATCTGTAAATAAAAATTTATACAATAAATAATGCTAACTTTTTCTCATACACAACATTAACTTACAGTCATTCTCAACTCGAAATTATTATCTCCCGAAATATTGATCTTTAGTAAACTTGTTAAACGTTCAGCGTATTTTTTCAACTTTTCCAACTCTCTTTGGCTGTAGGAAAAGTAGTTGCGGTAGCCGGCCTTTTTTAAATCATCATTTTTTCCATATACCACAGCATTAATTATAAAACCGAGGCACTGTACCATCGCATAAACAATACGTATATGTTCCTCCTCCTGCAAAACTTCATCATCTAGTTCTTTTAACATCTTTATCAATTCACTGAACTCATGAAACGTATACATTTGTATTTCTGTTTCCATGATCTCACAAATTAGGGTCCAAACTAAACATATGGCTATAGCGCGACCAGTTTCACTGGCCAACGATATATGATGACTTATTGTTAATATGTTGAAAACAAATTCAATTGTTTCCATTTTAAAGGCTTCCCAAAGACGTTTCGTAGCCACATGTAACTATAAATATTAAAAATTATGCATATAATTAACAAGAAATATCTTTATTCTCTTACATGTATTGGACTCAAAGTGTCAACATATTGGAATGTCTTCTGCAGAAGATGATAGCGCCATTCAAAATTTTCCGGTGTGGCATTTATAAAATAAACCATAGAAGCTGCCACAAAAAGATTCGTAATTTCATCGAGATTTAATTCATTGTTTTTTAAAAGATCAAAGAATTGTTTGCATATCTATTAAATATAAATAAATAGTTTTAATTTATTTTTTAAACAAAACTGTTTTGCTTTTACCTCTTCTATATCCTCGGAATGCTGCAAAAATTGACATTTATCTGCCAAACAAGTTTGGCTCATGTATTGTTGTAAATTTGATAAGCTATAGGAAGTTTCCACTATCAGATGCATTCCATCATTTTTATCCTTAAATTCATCATCTGGATTAATGGCTTCCATTATATTGAAACGTTATTTCAATATTTTCAATAATTTAAATGAGTAAAATGTTTGTGATTGTTTTGCTATTTTCTTTAACACAAAAGTAAATGTTGCCTGATCAAAATTAATTTGCACAAGAGTGTTACCAAATTATTAAAATATCAAGTATCAGGGTTGTACAATTGTACTGTTTTTGGTATAACTTGATCTTCAAATGTACAATGGTATACCTTAAGGTTCTATAAATCAACTTTCAAATAATCGAACAATCCACTTTTTGTCGAAAAAAGTCAAAAAGTCGAAGTCGACTATTTTGTTCCAAAAAAGTCGATAACTCGACTATCATCTATGAAAAAAGTCGAAAAGTCGACTTTTTAAGTAAAAGTCGGAAAGTCGAAAAAAGTCGAAAAGTCGGAAAAAGTCGAAAAAGTCGAATATAGTCGAAAAAAGTCGAAAAGTCGAAAAAGGTCGAAAAAAGTCGAAAAGTCGGAAACTCGAAAAGTCGGAAAAAGTCTAAAAGTCGACTATTTATAAAATAGTCGAAAAGTCGAAAAAGGTCGAAAAAAGTCGAAAAGTCAAAAAAAGTCGGAAAGTCGAAAAGTCGGAAAAAGTCGAAAAGTAGACTATTTAAAAAATAGTCGAAAAAAGTCGAAACGTCGAAAAAAGTCGAAAAGTCGGAAAGTCGAAAAAAGTCGAAAAAGGTCGAAAAAAGTCGAAAAGTCGGAAAAAGTCGACTATTTATAAAATAGTCGAATAGTCGAAAAAGGTCGAAAAAAGTCAGAAAGTCGAAAAGTCGACTATTTATAAAATAGTCGAAAAAAGTAAAAAAGTCGAAAAAGGTCGAAAAAAGTCGAAAAGTCGAAAAGTCGACTATTTATAAAATATTAAAAGTCGAAAAATCGACTTTTAATTAAATGAAAAAAGTCAAAAAATCAACTTTTAACTAAATGCAAAAAATCGAAAGTCGACTTTTCATAAAATGCAAAAAGTCGAAAAGTCGACTTTTCATAAAATTCAAAAAGTCGAAAAGTCGACTTTTCGTTTCAACTATAGAACCCTAGTACACCTTTTGTACAATTTTAAAATATGAAATTATTATTGAAAAATTATATTGTTAACATAAAGTTTAAAGAACTACCGACTTCGATCAAATTTTTAAAACACTTCGGAAAAAGATATTGTAATGAAACCTGAAATAGATTATAACCAGAAATTACCGACTTCGATCAAATTTTTAAAAAGATATTGCAATGAAAACTGAAATAGATTATACTAAAGAGAGTACTTTTTAGTTTTAATTTTATCCGATCGCTTGTCTAGTTTTTGGAGTAATATATGGGCTATTCTTCAGACTAAGCAATAATCTACAGACTAGTATTTTGTCTAGATTATAGACTACTTTTTCCTTATGAGTTAGTGAGACAATAGACTATCTTTTGATCAGTATATTGACTAAATGGTTGAAAAATTTTGACTTGTTTAATGACTAATCTATAGTTTTTAAGTACCTTAAGTCTTTGGACTAGTTTAAGAACTCTATTTTTGGTACTATGATAGCGCAATACTAAACTCATAAGATCCAAACTTTTAAAAAATAGTATAATCAAAATTTCCCTTTTTTTACACTCTACCACTGTGCGACATTAAAAAATTCAAAAATCTAAAACTTTTCTTTGGACGACATTTTAAAAATTGTAAAAAAAGGAAAAAATAATAAAGCTTTTATTAAAAACACCAAAAAAATATTTAAAACATTTTTTTCTTTTTATTAGGTTGTTCTTTTATATTTTCATTGACATCTGAATTCGCATCGCTTTCTGAATCCTTTGAAAACTTAATAAGATCATCAGTTTCCATTTTATTTGACTGATCATCTATTGCAACTTCTTCCTCATCGATATCACTGTCGGAGGAGGAATCCGAAAATACCACTGGACCCGAAGCCTTAACAAACATAACTGTTTTACCAACGCGCCGAGATTCTAAAAGGAAGATAATTTTAGATTTAAAATAATATTTTAAGAAACACAAATCCACCTACCGGCTCTCAAAAACAATTGACGACAAAAACGATCTATAGCACATTTGCCCTGGTCTTCCGATAGGCCAAAAATAAAAGATCTATAAGGTTAAAAAGAGGAATAAAAAACATTTATATAACACATACAGCTGTAGCTTAAACTTACAAGTTAGCCACATCATAAGGTCCTCTTAACTCAAAAACATTTGTAGCTCCACTGGAGATAATAATACTTCTTGATTTACCCTTAACAAAATAATTATGAGCCACCTTAATCATATCCTTGCGGCAGGAGGAATCAGCTATCAAGGGAGAATATTTGATTTCAAAAAAGACACCCCGCTTAACAGCCACTTGATAGGCTTTGCGGTTAACATTCAGGCGTATACCAGCATTAGTGTCAAAGGTAACAATATCACCATTAAAGGTAGTGCAACAATGCTGCAATTATTAAGAATTTAAAAAATTTGTGTATCCACTTTGTAATATAAATATATTACCGTCAAAGCAGCATCTGTTTTAGGCTGGCCGGCTATTAAATTAAATTTCTTTAAATTTAAAGAATTACCCTAAAATCGGAATTTGTTAATTATCATTTTAGTTTTGAATAAAAAGTCTTACCATGGCATGTGCCACAGCCACATCCACATAGATTATAGTTAAACGTTGCAAGATCTTCAATTTATTCTTAAACTCCTCCTGCAGCCATTTGATATTCACAGGTTCGGGAAATATATCCGAGGATCTTTTAACATTTTCCTTTTTGCTATGATCAAATTGTTGCTCTATGGCTATAGTTTTATAACCCACTGCAAATAAACAGTTAATTATTTAATAAACACTTGTATTTCGAATTTTTTATCGTTATCACATACATTCAATTAATTCTTTGCACATTTCTCTCATAATCTTTTCATCCTTATTAAATGGTATACACATATCGTAAAATCCTTTAGTTTCTTCCATTTTGTTTTATTTAAATAATATTCAACTAATTACTTTCAGCTAAAAAATGTAAACAATTTATTTTTTTGAATCTGCACGTGTAGTTGCTTTTATTTGTTTACATCAATCAGCTGTTTTAACGCAATTTAAAAACATGAAAAGAAAACAGAATATAAAAACAGAGTTGTTTACAAATGAAGAATGAATCACAGCGTTGCCACTCTTAATTATGAAAACGATTTAATTTAAAAAAATTTAAACGTAAACTATGTTGGATTATATTCATAACAATTTATTAGACGTTTATAATAAAATAATCTTAAGATTAGTATAGATATAGAGTAGACTAAAGTCTATTTTATAGACTAAAAATTAGTCTATTCTAGTCTATTTTATAGACTAAACATTGGTCTATTATATAGACTAAACATTAGTCTATGCTATAGAATAAACGTTAGTCTATTTTATAGACTAAACGTTAGTATATTCTATAGACTAAATGTTAGTCTATTCTATAGACAAAATGTTAGACTATTCTATAGACTGAACGTTAGTCTATTCTATAGACTAAACGTTAGTCTATTCTATAGACTAAACGTTAGTCTATTCTATAGACTAAACGTTAATCTATTCTATAGACTAAACGTTAATCTATTCTATAGACTAAACGTTAATCTATTTTATAGACTAAACGTTAGTCTATTCTATAGACTAAACGTTAGTCTATTCTATAGACTAAACGTTAGTCTATTCTATAGACTAAACGTTAGTCTATTCTATAGACTAAACGTTATTCTATTCTATAGACTATACGTTAGTCTATTCTATAGACTAAACGTTAGTCTATTCTGTAGACTAAACGTTAGTCTATTCTATAGACTAAACGTTAGTCTATTCTGTAGACTAAACATTAGTCTATTCTGTAGACTAAACGTTAGTCTATTCTATAGACTAAACGTTAGTCTATTCTATAGACTAAACGTTAGTCTATTCTATAGACTAAACGTTAGTCTATTCTGTAGACTAAACGTTAGTCTATTCTGTAGACTAAACGTTAGCCTATTCTATAGACTAAACGTTAGTCTATTCTATAGACTAAACGTTAGTCTATTATTTAGACTCAACGTTAGTCTATTATTCTATTCTATATTCTATAGACTAAACGTTAGTCTATTCTATAGACTAAACGTTAGTTTATTCTATAGACTAGACGTTAGTCTATTCTATAGACTAAACGTTAGTCTATTCTATAGACTAAACGTTAGTCTATTCTATAGACTAAACGTTAGTCTATTCTATAGACTAAACGTTAGTCTATTCTATAGACTAAACGTTAGTCTATTCTACAGACTAATCGTTAGTCTATTCTATAGATTAAACGTTAGTCTATTCTACAGACTAAACGTTAGTTTATTCTATAGACTAAACGTTAGTCTATTTTATAGGCTAAACGTTATTCTATTCTGTAGACAAAACATTAGTCTATGCTATAGACCAAATGTTAGTGTAGTCGTTTCTATGGACTAAACGTTATTCTATTCTATAGACAAAACATTAGTCTATTCTATGGAATAAAAGACTAAACATTTGTAAAATATAAATGAAGAATATATACTTTATTTGGAATGTAAAGTTAATATCTTGTTACAGTTAGAAGGAATGAAAATTAAAACTTAAGCACAATAATTTATGATAAAATAACAATTTTCATATAGCATAGACACGCACACATATAAACATTTGGATATCTCTTTTTATTCTAAGAGATTCACATTTAAATATAAACTATATATTTTGTATAAAAAATATAAATTTTTATCGATATTTTACAATTGCACTATAATTAAACTTGCTGAGCCTTTCAACAAAAAAGGAGAGGAGCATTTGAAACTTAAAATAATAAGTATAAGTTTTTAAAGTTAAACAAAAAATAATCTCATTAAAATTAATATTAAAAAAATTTATAATTTATTACTTAATTTATCACTGCTCATATATGATAATGGCAAACAGGGGAATGTGTTCATATTTTGGGATAAAGGTGAAAGTAACCAAAACCCAATTGATATTAGGGGAACATAAATATATACTTAAACAAATAAAATTATTACTAAACACGTATACTCAGGCTTCACCATTATCCTCATCCATGGAATCCGTTGTATCCAATTTATGCTGCCGGGCTATATGCTGATCTAATTCAGCTCGTGTCTTTAATTGCTCTTTGCAAATGTAACACTGAAAGATTTGGGTATTGACATCGTGTTCCTTTAAGTGTTCATTATAGGCATCGATTTCATTAAAACGTTGATTACACTCACAACACTCCAGCCAATCTTCAGCACCTGAATCATCATCATTTGAATCCATATAACCATCAACTTGCATTGCGGAAGAATATTTTGTCGATTTTGAAGAACTCGTTGCCAAATGCTGCTGCTCATCACTATCACTGTCATTGCGATGAGTTTCCTTATGTTCTGTGTACTTAAGGAAATCACGGAATTTCATGGGACAGCGCATACACTTGTACCAACGTTCACGTATGTGAGTGACCATATGTTTCTTAAGCGTTGAATATTCCCTAAAGGGTTTACGGCACTTGCTGCAGCTAAATGGTTTCTCACCCGTATGTATCATGTAGTGACGCTTAAGATTGTGACGAGTGCCAAAGGCACGATTGCACAACGGACAGGGAAACTCTTTACGCGTAATCATGCCCAATTCATTGTAACCAGGACGATGTACGGCTGGTATATTATCCAAAAGACGTTGTGTATCTTCGGTTGATTTTGTATTGCCACTACTAGTGTTTGCTGCTGCAGTAGCACTGCTGTTATTGGGAGATTTTGTTCTTATTGCCGCAATATTATAACTTGTTACGGAGGTGATGGTTGGTAGAGTATGTAGTTGCTTCTGTGGCACTGAATGGGTAACGGATGATGATGATGAAAGGGATGGCTTAGAGGATTGTAATGTTTCTGTTACAGTTGCCGACTTAAGACGTGTATTCTGTTCGGCTGCATTATCAGCATCTGTGGCCGGTTTCATGGCAGCCATAATAACAGCATTTTTTGATTGTGTACAACAATTGATGCATCGTGTTGGATCATTATCTACAGGTGGTCGTTCATGACAAACCATGCAGAGATAGCTTGGCTCGTTGGCATGACGACGTCGATGTTTTTTCATATCGCTAAATTCGCGAAATCGCCGATCACATAAATCGCAACCAAAAGGACGTTCACCTGAAATAGGACGAGAAATGTATAAAAATTGTTTTTTTAAATAAAATTTTGTCTATTTTGTGTATCTATCTATCTATCTATCTATCTATCTATCTATCTATCTATCTATCTATCTATCTATCTATCTATCTATCTATCTATCTATCTATCTATCTATTTATCTATCTATCTATTTATCTATCTATCTATCTATCTATCTATCTATCTATCTATCTATCTATCTATCTATCTATCTATCTATATATTTTTCTATCTATCTATCTATCTATCTATCTATCTATCTATCTATCTATCTATCTATCTATCTATCTATCTTTAGTTTGGTTTAACTCACCTGTATGAATCATCATATGCCGTCTTAGATTATAGCTAGATTGTACTTTTTTACCACATAAAAAACATTCGAAAAAGACACGTTCTCGTTGACCCTCATATTCCTCCCAACGAACCAACATATTATCATCATTATTTTTATCTGCATGCGAACCGACTATAACGACATCATCAACTAATGGTTTAGAATATTTTACTGTAGATCTATTCTGCTGAACATTTAAATACTCGCTGTTGTAGGGCACATTGCATCCAGCTGTATTAACCTGTACAATATCCTCCTCATCTTCGTCATCACACTGTAGTTCACAACTAACCGCTACTAAAGGTAATGTGTCATCGTCATCATCATCATCCTCATCGTTGTTATCATCATGCACATATGCATCATCTTCATCATCGCTTTCCAGCAAATCAATTTCAGCTATAATTTTATGATTTGCTGAATTTTTATTAATTGACGATCGCGAACTGGATGTTTGACTGCTAATTAAAGGCAATTCTTGGCTGTTTTGTGTAGTGATTTTGTTGTCGGAAGTTTTAGGTATAAGACTTATGTCCAATGATTTCGTATTACGATTGGCTAAGTTTATAGTGAGATTGGGCGGTAATTTTCTATTTGCAAGACTTTGTTCGGCTTGTTGTTTGATTTGTTTGAGTTTTTCCCTTTCATCCTCATCGTCTAACTCAATAATTTCATAGACTACCGGTTTCACGGCATTTGCATTAGTTGGAGCGGAAAAAACATGCGTTATTTTGGGTTCTTTTTGTGGACGACTTTGCTGCTGCTGTTGTTGTTGTTGCTGTTGTCGTTGTTTTTGTAATTGCTGCTGGCCCAAGCGTATTAAATACTGTTTTACCTTTTCATCGTCTATGGAGACAAATTCAGGTTCATCTGCAGCTTGACATGGAGCATTACTCGTATATGATTCTGTTGAGGTATACTGCACTGGTGTTGTAGCGGAGGATGGTGATGCCCTTTGTAAGGCTAAAGGTGGAGTTTGTGAATAATGAGAGGGTGAGGGAGTTGTGGCACAACATGGTGACACATTACAACAATAGCCCAATGAACAATCATTACACGAGCTGCCACTATTTGCACCGCTAATGGCATATTTATTGCCTGGATGTGGTGTGTTGGGCGTGTAAGTTCGCGGTGGCATTACATTATGTGGTGATGGTGGTGGAGGACTTGATTTGTAGCCAGCATTTGTGTAGGTATGCTGTTGCAGTTGATGGTGATGATCAACTATTTTCAGTGTAGAATGTGGTGAGGAGCCAGCTCCCGGACTTGGTGAACATTTTACTTTCATAATAATTTCCATTTACTAAAAGAAAGGATTTGTTTTAAAAATGTTAAATTACATTCATATGTATATAAAAATTAAGGATATAGGGGAATAAGTATTTTAGTTGAATTTTAGGAAGATCAATAAGTTTTATGACTTTATTCCCTCAAATCCTTCATATATGTTTTGAGGGAAAGTTTGATTTCAAGTTTCTAGCTTCAATATTATTGAAAATTCAAAAAGGGCCAATTGAAAAACGTTTTAGATTTAAGATCAGTTAACTTTGTTAGTATTGCCAACTTTTCACTCAATAACATAAACAATGAACAGCTGTTTTTTGCAAACAATACTTTTGTAAAATGGAAAATTTTGAAAAAAAAAAAAGAAATATATATATATATATATAATATATATAATATATATATATAATATATATATTATATATATATATATATATATATATATATATATATATATATATATATATATATATATATATTAATATATATATTATATATATATATATATATATATATATATATATATATATATATATATATATATATATATAAAATAAACATTTAAAACAGCAATAAATAAAACAAAACAAATCAGAAAATTGCAATTTACTTAAAATATTAAGTTTTTGTTCTTCCGAAATCATTTTTTTTTGTTAATTGTGTTTTCTCACTTATAACTTGAGTTTAATTGGTCAATTACACTCAGGTAAACTAAGATAATAAGTAACTTTACTGATAATTGAAAAACACGAAACATATATTAAACAAGGTTTAAACAAAGAATCTTTATATGTAAAACCCGCCCTTAGGGTAGGTTTCTTACTCCTCAGTTAAAGTAGGCTTAACTTGCTGTTAGTTTAAACTCGGAACAAATTTAGGTGGACTTTAACCAATGATTGTGTTTTTCTAATTTGGATTTAAGTTCTGTTAACTCTGTTAGTATTGTTAACTTTTCAGCCAAAAACATAAACAATGAACAGCTGTTTTTTGCAAATATTCCTTTTCAGTCGTAATTCAGGTCTGAATTGGGGAACAACTCTCGCGTCATCGCGATAATTTCTTAAACGCGTTCAGGCTTATGTTTGTTTATGCCCTGGTGGATTCCATTAAAACTTAACTATTTAAAACCTGGTGGAGACCATCAAACCTCAAATGCTTACTGGTATTTCTCACTTATAACTTAGGTTTATTTGACCAATAGCTCTCAGTTAAATTAAGACAATAAGGGCTAATCTTTAGTTGAATAATTAGAGGCTAAATTAAAATGAATCCTCTAAAGCTGTACTCAATTAGATAATTTTGTTTTCTTGCTTCGTCGCCCAATGGAGGTGGTATAAACTTGAGCCAGAAATTCAAAGTGTAAACAGCTGATGAAAAAAGTAATAAAATTTTTTTATAAAAATAATCATTAAACTGTTTAATTTGGTATGTGAATACGGGACGAATCTTCATTACGACAATTGGATCTTCGCTTCGTAACAACGATCATCGACCTAGCGACAGTTGTATCAACGGAAAGTTTTTCCCCCAGGAAAGAAATATCGGCCACAGTCGAACTGTTACAACGACAACACCAAAATGGGCATGTAATTTTGACAAATATTCTTCAATTGATTTTCTAAATTGTTATCATTTTTATATTCTATGGTATTTAAGATATTGTTCTTAGAACCTTATACAGAATGACTTTACGGTCAAGACTTAAATATGGAGCCCTACATGGCTTTGTGTTGTTCACACTGTTTAGAAGGTCTAGTATAGAATCGAAAATATTCAAGATATGAAGTCATTAGCGCAATTATTTACATCTATGCCATACTGTTAGTTTATGTCAGTGTGGATATAACTACTTACATACATATGTATGTATGAATTTTTTGTATTTTAACCAATAAGTTTTGAAGAATGAATCTATAGACGTTGAATATCGATCATAATAGCTTAGTATCACGCGAGAATGTTCATGTGATAATAAGTATGATATATCTAAAGTAATGTTTAATGAGACGAGAAAATCATGTATGTTTTTATACCCTACACCCTACCTATTGGGTTTGTGCTGATGTTTGTAACATACAAAAATATTCGTCCTATACCCACCTTAAAGTATACCAATCGGCTTAGAATCATTTTCTGAGTCGATTAAGCTATGTCCGTTCGTCTGGCTGGCTGTCCATGTAAACTTGTGCGCAAGGTACAGACCGCAATTTTCCAGATAACTGGATGAAATTTAGCACACACTTTAAATGAACTTTAAATGACACTACCGATTTTTGTAATGATCGGGCTTCATTTGACCCTATCCCCCATACAAACTCCCCTTCAGAAAATGACTTAAAGGTCAAAATTCACTTACAAACACTAATAACACTTTTAAATTCTACATAAATAATATTGAAGAAGACTTAACTCCCCCTACCAACATTTTTAAGGATAGGGCCATATTTTGCCCTACTCCCCTTTGAGCCCTCTTAAAAAAATCTCTTTTTTTGCCAAAAAAAAAAGTTTATACTTATACTTTTTTATATTTACATTTTTACACATTAACGTGAATATCCTAAATATTGTTTTAACTCCTTTCTATCGCAGTAAAAGCAGAGATTTTCGCCATTAAAAGAAATGTATTTACGAACACAACTTAAATGCGACGAAGTACGAACACAATTAAACGAAGCTCTTACGAACACAATTATACGAGGATGACGAAGACTTAAGTCAAATGATTTGAGCGCATTTTAAAACTTTTTAATGAGTACTAAAATAAAAGAATTCTCTTCATTTTAATAATTTATTATCTATTCATTGTGATAAGCCGAACAAGAATTGAACATTTGAACTTATTTTTTTTATTTAATCAACAACAAAACAAGAAAAATAATAAGAAACCAAAATATATCACAAAAAAATATACACTCACACACAGTTTAAGCACGAAATTAAATTTCGAATAAGACAATCAATGAGCTGCTCGAAAATATGTTTCCAATTTGATTATTATTATTTTAACGAATAAAAACAGTTGCAAAAACCAAAAAAGACACCAGAAAACATTAATTTCGGAAAACAAATTATTTGCGATTTTTCTTGGATGTTGTTTTCCAACAAACTCTCTAAATCCAACTGGATTTCACTGCGTCACCACAACAACGTTTGCTAACTAATAAACATGGGAGATGATGTACACAATACAACAAAAAAATCCAAAAACAAAAAAAAAAGAAACGCTTCAAACAGAAAATAATTGGAAAAATATACTAATAAGAAGAAAAAATTATACATACACACATATGGCAGCAACAACAATAACAAAAAGAAAAAAATCAGCAAAAACAAATAACAACAATCATGCAAACACACTTGTTTTACTCGGCTAAACACTCGACACTGCAAAGGCAACTACAACAACAATATTACATTGTACTCATACACTTTAAAAAACATTTGCTCGGCAACGGCAACGGACTTTAGTTGTGTTTTTATTGTTTTTCTTTTGTTTCTCATACATTGTTGTTGTTATTATTGTTGTGTTTAGAGTGTTCGTGATCACTCTAAACTGGAATCACACACAACAGCAAAAACAACAACAACAATATAACAGCCAGGCAGTCAGTCAATTGTACTTGCACGAGTAAAGTTGATAATAAAAACGCAAAAACACACAGCAAAAGAAGAAGAAGAAAAAATATTGTGCAGGAAGACGGCAAATAAAACAAGTTAGAGCACTGATATCGTGTTATGGCAGAGTGGGCAGCAGGAGAGGTACCCCTAAAACAACACGGTAACTACAACAACTGCCGCCAACATTTTGCAATAGACCACGGACACGAACAGCAGAGTTTCACGATTTTCAAGCTATTGAGCAGAAACATATTTTAAAAAAATGTATTTTGCCGTTTTAGTTTTAGACGAGACTCTGAAAATAATTAAATCACCCAAGCAAGACTTAAATTAACAAAAAATAAAATTAAAGAATAATCGACAAAAAAACATGCAGAAACGACACAGAGACGAGCTAAAGGCAACAGCAATGGTAATATCATCATCATCACAAGCAAGCACCTTCGTTATCGTCAACAATGGCTATAAGAAAATGGCAAAACAAAAACACCAACATTTTATTGGAACGAGTAGAGTATCCAAGCATACGAGGTCAAAGTGAAAAGTAAATTGCTTGGCATTTTAAATTACAAATCTTTAAATTAAAACTTTAGTTGAGAAATGAAATAATATTCAAAATTTTAATACATATTAAGTAGTACAGACAAAGTGGGCCTGGGGTTCTATATTGAAGACCCAGAAACAGAAATATACCACCGTTTACCTAATCATAACACAAGCTTCCAGGCAGAAGTACGAGCAATAACGGAATGTGTAAATTGGATTAGAATAAATATGGATCCCCCAGGGCTTAATATATTTACCGACAGCCAGAAGGCAATTTGTGCGATATCAGGTGATAGAATTAAATCTAAGACCGTATTGGATTGTAAGAAAGCTTTAACTGAATACTCTCCCAGAGGTAAGGTTTCACATCATATGGGTACCAGGCCACTCGGGAGTAATCGGCAACGAAAGGGCGAATGTAATAGCTTTAAAGGGAAGGGAGCTCGATGTAGTTAACCTGACAAATGCAAAACCATTCGACGCAACAAAAGCTAAATGAAAAATATGGATGAGAGAATCCCATAAGGCCTCTTGGAATAATGAAACGGTGGGTAGAACCACAAAGATTCTATGGGGTGACCCTGATGACAGCAAGACGAGAAATCTTCTCAAAATGAGCAAGTCTGAGGTTAGTATGATGTTACGTATTCTCAGTGGACACACAGGATTACGAGCACATCTATACAAAATTGGACGTGCGGATTCAGACGAATGTAGAGAATGTGGAGAGGACAGTGAAACTCTGGAGCACTTTCTTTGCCATTGTCAGGCATTCGTCGAAGTTAGATCCAACTATCTTGGAAGTGATGTTATTCCGGAAATAACATTCTTAACCAAAACTGATTGGAAGATTCTTAGGAATTACGTCCAGGAAACTGAGTTTCTGAACATGGAAAAATAATACATTCAGTGAAAAAATTTTTTTCTTTAATTGGAGCGCACAACAGGACCGAAAGTGGCCTAGGTGTATTTCTTCGGATTTGATGTAGTATACATCCTCCTATCAACGTAACCTAAGTAGTACAGACTGTGTTCTCTAAAATATTACTTTTAACTGAAATGATTTAGATCCTAAACTTCTTTAAAAAATCTGTTCCAAAAACTGCCTTTCGTAGATGTGAACATCAACTTAAGGTGAATGATTCTTATTATAACCGCTGATAGCAGATGTTTAATGTATGTCTTTTTATAACTTGTATAATTTCATTGCCTTGCAGGGTCGAAAATGTTTGTACCTTACATCCATAAATCATCTGTATTGGCTGTGATTTATGTCTTATTAATACAATTTTCAAATGTACGGTCTACTTTTTAAATGATAGTGTTTTTCTGATAAAGATAATCTTCATTCTTTGGTTAAACCTGGTTTAATATATGTTTCGTGTTTTTCAGTTACCAGTAAAGTTACTTATTATCTAAGTTTAACTGAGTGTAATTGGTCAATTAAACTCAAGTTATAAGTGAGGAATTAACAAATTAACAAAAAACAATAAAACAATAATTTCGGAAGAACAAAAACTTAATATTTTAAGTAAATTGCAATTTTTTGATTTGTTTTGTTTTATTTATTGTTGTTTTAAATGTTTATTTAAAATTTTTCAAAAATTTTCCATTTTAAAAAAGTATTGTTTGCAAAAAAAAAAAAAAAACAGCTGTTCATTGTTTATGTTTTTGAGTGAAAAGTTGGCAATACTAACAAAGTTAACTGAGCTTAAATCTAAAACTGAAAAACACAATCATCGGTTAAAGTCCGCCTAAATTTGTTGCGAGTTTATTCTAACAGCAAGTTAAGCCTAGTTTAACTGAGGAGTAAGAAACCCGTCCTTAAAAGGATATCCCTAATCACAAGCCAAGAATCTGAATGATCAATTTCTAACAAAGTACAACTAGCCGCTAAAGTATGATAATTATTAGTCTATCATGGATAAATTAGTTAAAAATACGACCTTCTAGCCTCTAACTAAGAGAAATTGATGTATATTCTAAGTATTCATCTACCAAACTGTATAAAAAAATAATTTTTCTAATCAGTTCTAAATCAGTTTATTAGTTGCCCAAATCACTATCAGTGTTGTATGGAACCGAAAACAATTCAATAACAAGTAAGAATCTATAATGCCTTTAAATTGTTTTTCTCCCTAATTCCTATTTGCATTTAGTGATTTTTAAAACATTTTCTAAAGGGGACTTTGTATGGGGGCTAATGAAGTCCGATACAGTTACTAGAACATTTAACATAATTATGGACTCAAAAACCTATTTTAACCATTTTCAATAAGCTTCGTCCTTGTGCCAAAAGAAAAGTTTGTTTCATCAAATTATCTAGAAAATTGCGACCTGTAGTTTTGATTAAAAGGTTTACATGGAACTAAGCATTACAGTATATTACAACATACTACGATACAACACCAATTTTGGAGTGGAGCAATGTGTTTCCGATGGATGTGTTTCAAAAATATTGATTTGTTGTTGTTAAAAGAAAAATAGTTTAAAATTTCTTTATGACATACAACGATACCACACCGATTGTGAATTGCACAATTATTATACTGCTAAACTCATCTATTCAAAACAAATCCACTATAAATTCACTCCATTACTCAAAAACTATGAACAACATTTTCGAACTAACCACGTAGATTGAAAACCCACTGTAATTTTTTAGACGTGCCCTGATGTTGTTACATTGCCGTGTTTTAAGCCATAACCATTCACTTTAGGCCAAAAAAAAATCGAACAAAATCTACCAGTTAGTCATACATTACACACATACACACACATTCACATCAGCACGTCCAAAACACGCATACTTTTACACACTGACACACGCAAACCTACTCGTAAAAGCCCCATCATCATACAATGAATCCATTACTTGGATTTAAGCCATGAAAGAAGAAATTTTATTTTCTGCTGTTTTTTATAAATATATATTTATTTTTTCTGTGAACGAGCATGCACGACGACGAGTTCAACGACGACGACGACGACGTCATATTGCGTGTTTTGAGTTTTCTTTAGGCAACAACAAGAAACGCGAAAATTTTCAACAAAACAAAAATATTTAGTAAAATTTATGGATTTAACAGTTGTGAAATTTTTAATAGCATCTAGCCGGGTTGAGGGGAAAATCTAATTTAAGTTGTTATTAAGATATTTATCAAATATAATTTTCTTTTTTAATCAAACCTAGTGATGGAGAAATGTAGATTTCTTGGCTTCAAATTTTACCCTTTATCCTGAAGACAACACATAGAGAATATTACCAAGAAGGCATTGAGATTTAAACAAAAAACAACCACGAAACTGGGCCTTAGTTCCACTGTGTCACATTGGCTTTATACAAGCGTAACATAGAATTGCCCTTGCGTAGTAAGCTCTCATCTTCGGGCTTATTGACTATTAATGCATGTTTATTAATGTACAGTAAATCAATTAAGTAATTTGCCTATGTAAAATTTTATAAATTTTGAGAAAAAACTTTATGTGAACAATTATTTTTAGCAAAATAAAGTAATTTGTTTGTTGTATTTTTTAAAGAATATCTTATATTTTAATTTTATACCATAAAAAGTAAAATCGTTATATTAATTAACGAGATCTTTGATAAAATGTGAACGTATTGTTAATTTTTTGGGTCAATAAAGTATTTTGCTTTTTTAGGTTTTTTGTTCATTTTTTTAATATTGCTGCATTATTTTATAATATTTTATATTTTTATTACTCCTATATATTAGAATAACATTTCCACTACTAAAATATCTAAAATATTTTAGTAGTGGAACGACTAAATTTGAACATTTCTTAACCGATTTATTATCCTATATACCTATCAGAATTTATCAATATTTGACTTAACATGAAATCTATCGTTTCTTTCATTAAATTTCGAAAATAATAAGTAATTTTGTATTGGATACATGACATATTAGATAATCAATGGATTTGGAGCTAGAACAAATGTTTTGTGAGGTATAAATCTATATATTAAAACAAAAATAATCCTGGTTTTTGGTCATTTTGTATTGATAAATAAAAACTACATTACGGAAACTCCATCTATTTGGGGAGCATTTTGTAAGTTTTATTTAGAATTGTATAATACTGATTCTTATTCAATAAATCTAACACTAAGTACCATCCTAGCCACTCTAAGTATAGGGACATCACCATATACCACTATAGAACTATTAAATGCTAAAATCTTGATTTTCAACCTCATATTTTAAATTCTTTATTTTATGAATAAGATACAGTAGGCGTATTTGGATCTGGATAGTTATTCTTGATTTGGATTCTAAATATTTATAAGTGTATGTATGTATGTATGTATGTATGTATGTATGTATGTATGTATGTATGTATTAGCTGAAAATGTTTGCTTTTGTTGACCTTAGGGTATGATAACCACCTATATTTTAAAATATCTAAAATAGGTATTTTTCCTGTACTACACGACACTTCACTTTACATTGGTTCTAAGCAATCTAAGGTCTGTTTAGAGGTCTAAATTTAAACATAGTGTTCCTCCAAGTTTGTATATAGATTTTGAAAAAGATAAATTAGGAGTCCAATACAAGTCGCCTCCCTTTGTCAGTTAAAGATTTTGAAAGAGCACTCAATGCGTTTTTTCTAATAATTCTTTGGATCATTTCATCTATTATTCTATTTTATATTTTTTAATGATATTGATTAAACATTTCATAATTATATTTTATTGATTTACACTTGTTTTAAAAATCTAAACTAATTTTTTATATCGAAAATGCCTCATTATTATCCTTTAAACATTTTTAAGGCAAATAACATCTCATTTTCACCCAATGAGGATATGATTTTTACAAATTGCAATTGAAAAATACTTAACACTCTTCCTTTTAACAATAAAACAATAAATTCCAAAAATAATTAAAAAATAATTTGAAAAACCCAATAAAATTAACCGGAATTCTTAATATGCAAAATACTTTATTGACATGCAAATTCTGATGAAAAATAATAACATGCAACAACAAATGCACCAAAATTTGTATTTTAGTATTTTTTTCTAATTTTTCCCATTTTACACAATCTCTATTTTTAATTGGAAAACTTATATTAATTTTTACCTGTTTTTTTCGAATTTTATTTATGAACAAAAAAACAAAATTCTCTTAAAAAAGGTAGGCAAAAAACTTAGTTGATTAACTGTATATTGAATTTGGTGCCAATAGGTGTTAACATATTTTTCTATAGCCCGAAGGAAATTAGGACGTAACAGATGATAAGGTTAAGTAGTACAAGACCATATTTAACTGTAAGATAGTAATAACTAAATACTCATACACACATCCACTTTGGATAATGGTAACTACTACTCGTGGAAGATTATAAAAGAACGAATGTGCTTCAATAAAAAAATCGAACTTGAGAAAGTTAATCTATTAGATGCAACAAGAGCAGAGCTATAAACAAGGACAAGAAGGTCTTATTTGTAATAATGGAATGGTGGATAGTTAAACTATTAAATCCATCGAGAAGAGAGTTAATAACATGGGCAAGAAAGTCTTATTATACCCTACACCACTATAGTGGGAAGGGTATTATACGTTTGTGCTGATGTTTGTAACATACAAAAATATTGGTCCAATACCCACCTTAAAGTATACCGATCGATTCAGAATCATTTTTTAAGTCGTCCGTACGTCCGTCCGTCCATCTGTCCATGTAAACATTGTGCGCAAGGTACAGGCCGCAATTTTCAAGATAATTTGATGAAATTTGGACCAAGCATGTTTTTTTGGCACAGTGACGAATGGTTGAAATCGGTCCATTATTTCACTTAGCCCCCATACAGCCGTACCTCCCGATTTGAACTTTTTATGCCATAACCCCCATACAAACCCCCCTTCAAAAATGTCTTAAACGTCTAAAATTGACTTGTAACCATTTGTATCGCAATGAAACTCAACAAAACTAACTGTTATTTAAAAATATATCCTCTTCGCAAATTTACCGAGGATCGGACCATATTTGACCTATATAAAGCCTCATTTAGAAAATTTTTTTTATCAATAAATTGTTTAAATATTTTGGAATTATGGTAATATTCAATGTAAAAGTTTCTTTATAAAAAATAAAAAATTTAAAAATATACTCATGGTGTAGGGTATTATATGGTCGGCCAAGTTTGTTAACATGATACGAATTCTGACTAGACTCTGAAGATTACGGATTTTGACTAATGAATATAATGTTATACAAAAAATATTATCCCATACAAAGGTTATTCCTTTTATAGATGAATACAATATGTTTTTAAACCAATCTTTTTCATGTAAAGCAAAGAGGACATTTCTTAAATTTTGCAGATCGAGTTAAAGTATACTTCATTCAGCCTAACCTAATTGATTAATGCGTTTGATCGCAATGAACCTGAGAGTAAAATTACTGCTAATATATGACTACTTTTACGGGAGACTGGTGTATCTTACAGATGCGGATCCCCGAACTCTTATGTATTAATAATAACTATGTTATAAGATGATGCCAAATGTTTAAAAGGTTCCAACAATATTGAATATATTCTAGAAAAACGCACTATTCAAATAAAAGGCCAAAAATCGTAAATCCAGAACAGACCACTCATAAGCATATGGTCCTAATGGTAAGTTATGTTAATCCTGTCTTTAAACTTGAAAGAAAGTCACTGTACTTTGGTCATTAAAGCAGTAAAAGTATTATTTTTTTCCAACAGTTTTAAACTATCATATTATCATCATCGGCGAAAATGATTATCGCCCAAATGTGATACGTACTATTGTACAAATATTTCATTCATACTCTATTACAAACAAGATAAGAGGTCTAATTGAATACATTATATACAACTTATCCATTTTGCATGATATTCCGTTCAAAAATACAAAGAAACGCAAATTTGTTTGTTTACATAAAATACTCCTCAGCTGATTTGCATCGCTATCGTTGACTAGTCACAAATGCAGCGCAGGGATGTATTTTCAAACAGGCCCATATGTTTACAATCTAACCTGAGTTATTATATCTTTTAAATGTTTTTTTCAATCATTATAATATTGAAGGTAAATGTAACATTAAATAAAAATCTTAAGGACGGGTTTTTCAGATAAAGATAATCTACATTCTTTGTTTAAACCTAGTTTAACATATGCTTTGTGTTTGTAACGTTACTTATTATCTTAGTTTAAATGAGTGTTATTGGCCAATTAAACTTAAGTTATAAGTGAGAAAACACAATTAACAAAAACAATAAAACAATGATTTCGGAAGAACAAAAACTTAATATTTTAAGTAAATTGCAATTTTCTGATTTGTTTTGTTTTATTTATTATTGTTTTAAATGTTTATTTAACATTTTTCATTTTACAAAAGTATTATTTGCAAAAAACAGCTGTTCTTTGTTTATGCTTCTGAGTAAAAAGTTGGCAATACTAACAAAGTTAACTGAACTTAAATCCAAAACTAAAAAACACAATCATCGGTTAAAGTTCGTCTAAATTTGTTGCGAGTTTATTCTAACAGCAAGTTAGGCCTAGTTTTACTGAGGAGTAAGAAACCCGCCCTTAAAGAACTAATTAGACCGTTTTTCACATTTTTTTATAGTAGAAGATAAATAAGATCTGGATTTACGACCTATAAAATCCAACAACTATGGTGGTACCCAAGACTAAGTGTGTAAAAACTTTTTCAACAAACCGATAAGGTACAACATGTACAATACTGTAAAATAAAAGGAAAACATTACCCTTCTTTCTAAAGTCCGCAGCTCATCAAGAATCCTAATGATACTATACCATTTCTTCATGGAAAGTTGTAGCTAAGAAGGTGATTAGATTCAATGAGTATTGTTTTATCACACAGAAGTTTAAACTTTGACAAATCATTTCGAATCAAAACACTATGAGGGAGAACAACACTTAGTCGGACATATATATTTTCCATGATATTGCAGTGTTCTGGGATATTATACTTGTAATCAAACTACAGGTGGCAATTTTGAAGATAATTCAATGAAATTTGGCACATGACCTTCTATAGCACCATAGCCTATTGAAAATGTTTAACATCGGTCCGTTATTTCACCTAACCCCTATACAACTGAACCTGACGAATAGGGCTTTTAAGTTCATAATTATGTTTAATATACTCGTAACTCTAAAATAAGCTTCAAAGTTCTATACTAGACTTGATGTCCCTCGCCAATTGTATAATTATAGGTCCTCATAAAAACCTAGACCATATGAAAAGACCCCATCAAAATTTCACTTAAATGTCCAAAATTGTATTCAACAATAAACGGCTTAAGTATGTCTGAGGAAAGTTACAATTCAACTTAAATGCTTTATTATGACTTATAAATCACATTTTATTTTTGTAAAAGGCGTAGGGTATTATATGGTCGGCCACGACCGATTATAATTTCCTACTTGTTTATATTACTATGTACTTTAATCAGGGTACACTTAGGGCGAGTTTTTCTGATAAAGATAATCATCATTCTTTGGTTAAACCAGGTTTAATATATGTTTCGTGTTTTTCAGTTATCAGTAAAGTTACTTATTATCTTAGTTTAACTAAGTGTAATTGGCCAATTAAACTCAAGTTATAAGTGAGAAAACATAATTAACAAAAACAATAAAACAATAATTTCGGAAGAATAAAAATTTAATATTTTAAGTAAATTGCAATTTTTTGATTTGTTTTGTTTCATTAATTATTGTTTTAAATGTTTTTTTAATATTTTTCCAAAATTTTCCATTTTACAAAAGTATTGTTTGCAAAAACAGCTGTTTATTGTTTATGTTTTTGAGTGAAAACTTGGCAATACTAACAAAGATAACTGAACTTATATCCAATAATGAAAAACACAATCATTGGTTAAAGTCCGCCTAAATTTGTTCCAAGTTTAATCTAACAGCAAGTTAAGCCTAGTTTAACTGAGTAGTAAGAAACCCGCCCTTAGGGCGAGTTTTTCTGATAAAGATAATCTTCATTCTTTGATTTTATATATGATTCGTGTTTTTCAGTTATCAGTAAAGTTACTTATTATCTTAGTTTAACTGAGTGTAATTGACCATTTAAACTCAAGTTATAAGTGAAAAACACTATTAATAAAAACAATAAAGCAATGATTTCGGAAGAACAAAAACTTAATATTTCAAGTAAATTGCATTTTTCTGATTTGTTTTGTTACACTTATTATTGTTTTAAATGTTTATTTAACATTTTTCCTTACTTATGCGATAGACTCTTATTTTAGCCAAATATGATAAAATATGTACCGATCCTTATAAAATTTGGTAGAGAGAACTTTTTTATGTCGAATTGCATCGCTATACTTGCATTTTTAAAACAGTCGATTGTATGGGGTCTATGCGAAAACGCGGATCTAAATTGACCATTTTCAATACAAAACAAACCTTATCTATAGAAAATATTTGTGAAAATTTTCAACTCTCTAGATCCGTACTCTATTGTATTTTCAACATGGCTAGTTCATTTAAAAAATTTATAAGGACAATATTTCAATGTGTTACAAATGGAATGACAATATCAATATACCGAAATAAGTTAATCTCAGACCGAATTAAAAATACGAGAACAGCGATGTAATCCAAAACAAACACAGGCTGATGATGGGAATATAAGATTCTTCAAAGCCGATTGACATTGCAAACATTACAAAGGGCGAACGTCACAAATTTTGTTTAAACACATTTTACCAAAAGTATGTTTAGTGATAAGTCTATTAAGAATATTAACACCATTAGGTTCAAGCCCCTGGTTTCTCACGAGAAAGCTCCACATATTTTGAATTTCAAACCTTATATAGATTGTCAAGTATACAACGAATTTTCTTAGCAGCAGTAAGATCAACTACAAATCAGGCACTTTAAATCGTTGCCCAGCCTGCCATCAAAGTCCTCATGACACGGTGCATTTATTCAATTGTCCTGCTAGGTCTACAAATTTGCGCCCTATATACCTATGGTTAAGATCGACTGAGGTGGCGCAGTTTCTCCAGCTCCCCCTTCCACCCACAGACCCAAATTCAAATAATTAAGTATCTCTTATTCTAATTTCAGGAAAGAACTATCGACCACAGTCGAACCGTTACAACAACAACAACAAATCAGCACCAATAGAAGTAGCATTTTTAGCGGCGTTATCAAAACCAATATCAGTTATTAACTTTCAAGTGATTTTTGAAGGGCCCTCCAGATCTTTTTGGGTGTTACAAACATTAGCATAAACGCATATGTTCCTACTACATTAATGTATACACAAAAATATACCATGATTTAAATGAACTCACAGGCGTATGATTAATATTTCTATAGGTTACAAACAACTGCACACAACTTTTTTTGATGTAGGTTATAAATATTCTTAAAATATATTCAATGTTTGTAAATTATTCACCATCACTGTTAGTGATTACTAAAATAACAACTCGGCAAAAAAAATCGAATTTATTGAACTCACAAATCGAGTTATTATAAAAAAAGACGAGCAAAAAAAAAGAACATTAAACAATTAAGAAAGTGAAGTATTAATTTTACTTTTAATTAAATTCTTTTAAACGAATTTAAATAAAAATATAAACATTCTTTAATATTCAATTAATTTTATTTACAACAAATTTTTTAATGTTTTTTTTTTTGCGTACTTGTTTTTTTCTCATTGGTAACTTTTTCTTTTTTCTCTTATTTGTACCTACGTCGTCAATTTATTTCTTAAGAATCATTTTTTTTGGAAATATATCTTTAAAATTTCTTGTAGTTTTTGCATTTTAATATTTACCACTTGTTTTCACTAATTTTACAGTTTTGTTATTGTTATTATTTATTTTTGTTTATTATTAAAAAAAATTATACTAATTTGTTTTGTTTACAAGTGCGAAAAACAAAATTAAGGCGAATTCATACAAGATGGCTCTACTGCAACAGTTGATTGCTGTTTTTTTGTACATGGACATATCTACTGAAACTGTCAAATGTTAGGTATAAAAACTAATTTCTTTTAACTGTTAATGTCAAACTTCATGTATATGAAATATTATGAAACCATCTTTTATGAATTTTCCTTAGATTGAATGAAAGTAGAAAGAGTTGCCAATAAAATATTTTTCTTGTGACAATGTTGGTAATTTCTGTTGTTTAATAAAATAAATTTAGGGGAAATTTAACGTAACCGTAAGGAGTAGGGTTCTATAAAACGACTTTCGAATAATCGAACAATCAATTTTTTATCGAAAAGTCGAAATCGACTATTTTGTTCCAAAAAAGTCGATAACTCGACTATCGTCTATGAAAAAAGTCGAAAAGTCGACTTCGTAAATATTAGTCGAAAAGTCGGAAAGAGTCGAAAAGTCGGAAAGAGTCGAAAAGTCGGAAAAAGTCGACTATTTATAAAATATTAAAAGTCGAAAAATCGATTTTTAATTAAATGAAAAAAGTTGAAAAATCGACTTTTAACTTAATGCAAAAAGTCGACTTTTCATAAAATGCAAAATGTCGAAAATTTGAAAAGTCTACTTTTCAAAATATGCAAAAAGTCGAAAAGTCGACTTTGCGTTTCAACTATAGAACCCTAGTAAGAATGTAGAAGAATGGAATAAATATTAAAATAGGTTTAAGATGTTTTTAATCATTTGAGTTTGCTTATTTGGTTTCGATTCCAGACACAGACACAGGTAAAGCATCATACAAAGGTACAATCTATCTATCTACCTCGGAACAATCTAACCATCTATCCATCCATCTGTCCATTCAAATAACAAAATTTTCGAAGCATATCTAATATTACTTAAAAATATTTTGCTATCTAGAGGGTCTTCCCAGATCCTATTTAGACTTCATAGGGCAGGTTTCTTACGGCTCAGTTAAAATAGGTTTAACTTGCTGTTAGACGGACTTTAACTAATAATTTTGATTTTCAGTTATTTTTTTTTTGTTTTCGTTAGAATGGCGGTGCATTAAGCAAGCATATTGCCTGGTTATCACACGTTTGTCCAGAGAAAATCCCACCAAACGACTTATACCTTCATATAGAAAGTTTTGAGCATCCGGACTTAACTTCATCAAAAGTATTAATGGTCTCCACCAGATAAAAGTTTTAGAGTTTTAATGGTCTCCACCAGTATATATTTGAGTTTAAATGGTCTTCACCAGGTTATATTGTGAGTATTTTATGGTCTCCACCAGTTAAAAACATAACCTCACTCTCAGGTAAAACGAAAGCACGCGTTTAATGAAGACATTGCATAACTTAGAACAGTTATACGAAGTAGTGCATTAAATTAGTGCGGGGTGAGGAGTAATTCTGTCGAACGAAATAAAAACGATGACGCGAGAGTTGTTCCCCAACTCAGACTCCTCAGTTAAACTAGGCTTAATTTGCTGTTAGATTAAACTCGGAACAAATTTAGGCGGACTTTAACCGATGATTGTGTTTTTCAGTTATGGATTTAAGCTCAGTTAACTTTGTTAGTATTGCCAACTTTTCACTTAAAAACATAAACAATGAACAGCTGTTTTTTGCAAACAATACTTTTGTAAAATTGAAAATTTTTGAAAAATGTTAAATAAACATTAAAAACAATAATAAATAAAACAAAACAAATCATAAAATTGCAATTTACTTAAAATATTAAGTTTTTTTCTTCCGAAATCATTGTTTTACTGTTTTTGTTAATTGTGTTTTCTCACTTATAACTTGAGTTAAATGGGCCAATTACACTCAGTTAAACTAAGATAAAATGTATCTTTACTGATAACTGAAAAACACGAAACATATATTAAACCAGGTTTAACCAAAGAATGAAGATTATATTTTTCAGAAAAACTCGCCCTTAATGGAATATATAATTTATTTTAAAATCTATATAAAAATTTTTTTATTTTGGGTTAACATTTTATTATTATTTTTTGATAATCATTTTACATATTTTTTAGTTTGTATAAGGAAACATTATTCATATATTAATAAATAATTATGTTTAATATTAATTTAGATTTTATAACTAGTTTATTATTAATTGCTTATAATAGATAATAATAAAAACGAAAAAGTTGGCGTTAATAACAAAAACTGTTTCGATATTTTACAGATCTTTAAGAATTAAATAGAAGTAAAAAAAATAAAATCTAGAAATTTTCAACGAAATAAAGAAACTTTTATTAAAATAAATCTTGGAAAGAAGTTAAAATTTTAAGTTTATATGGCCTTAAAAACAGAAAATGCAATATATTGATTTTTATAAAAACATTTTAGAAAATTATTGTTAATTAAATAAAGAAATGCTTGAAAGATCTCATATTTTGAGAAACATAAACATATTTATAAACAAAACACATTTTATATAAAAGCTTCAACGACTCTACTAAAACAATTTAAATTGTTTGATATTAAAAACATATTTATGTTTATGATTTGTACGAGATCAAATGTTTATAGTTTGGTTAAAAGCAGAGCTTTAAGAGTATTAATTCAGAGAGAACATAAAGAATGAAGTACAAAAGTTCCTTTACATTTTTCAGTCTAGAAAATTTTTCACAAACATTACAGAGTTTTGAAGGCTTCCTATTCATTTTTTCACAATTGATTTAATACCTTAAAAGCGCTGTCTTCATTGATGATTTATTTATGATGACAACAGCAACACAAAATTCGTTGTTTTTGGAATTTGGTGTTGTGTGTAAAATGTGTGGGTGTTCAATTTTTGAGGTCGTTTTTTATATTTTTTTTTGATTTAATCTTATTACTGTATTTAAACGAATATATTTCAGCTTCTTAAACTAATGCCTGCATTTCTCTCCTCCATCAATCTTTATAATGTTGTAATTATAACTTAAATATAATAAAGTCGTACCACGGATTTAGTGATGAGTGTATCGTTGTCATAGAAACTTGTTTGAATGGTGACATTACCATTTAAGACTTTAGCAGGCATCATTTGTGATTCAGGTGCTGCCTCAATGGTCGATTGCCAGGTGTTGGTTGTATTCGCTCCTACCCAGCCCATTTCGAAGAACCATTCCTCCATTATGCGCCCTTTAAATAAAACCTTTTGATCGAGACGAAAGTTTTCCATGGCCTCTATAGTGCTAAAATTTATTTCTCTTGATACGGCTCTTAAATCCAATATTTTGACGGGTACACGGGCCTCATGTTCGGCATCGGGTGATGAAAAATCTTTATTTTCTTGCCAGATGACCTTACCTGTATCAGCATCACGTAAAATCATATAGTTTATCTGGAAACCTCTCTGTATGCGTTCACCCCGTTCGCCACTATCGCTAGAAACTGTGCTAGCATCATCAGAGCCCATTTTTTCCAGTTTCTCCGTAATTTTGAATAAATATATTATTAGTTTCTTTTAACAGAATTTATTATTAAAAATATTGGTTTTCTTTTTTTTTCCTTCTTGTGTTTTGCTATGGTTGCTAATGCAGCTGGATATAAAAATATACACTAGACAAGACACCCGCGCCGTTGGACAAATAGACGGCTGTGTTTAGCCGCCGTTTAGTTTTGAAATTTAAAATCGCTAAATAACAGTCAGCTTGAAAATATTTATTTATTCATTCATTATCACAATACAAAGCCAAAAAATAAAAATATTTTCTTGATACTTTATTAAATGATCATTATTATCTATAAAAATAATTCATTTTTCAAAATTTTTGTTTTTCTTTTTAATATGTTGTGAAAAGTTTAGTGAAAATTGCCGTCATTGTTAATTTTTGTCAGGTCTAGAACTCCAGTCAAAGTCAGCTGTGCAAAAAATATCAACCAATAAAAATGCCATACTTTTGTTATAATGTCTTAGAGTACCAGACTAAGGGAAAAAGAATTATAAAATACTTTTTGTATCGCCAAAATTTATGAATTTTTGCTATTTATAATAACATGTCGTGTCCCACATTATTATTGCTTTCAATTATCATTGATTTTTGTAGTGATTATAAACGATACTTGAAAAATAAACAAGAATAATTTCTTATAATTGCTATAAATGTATAGGAATGGTAACTTTGCAGGGTATTTATGACAACAAAAATGTGGCAACCGCAAAAAAAAAGAATAAACAAAAGCCAGCTGTGCAAAAAATCGAATGATTGTTGTTGTTGTTTTACTACAATATTCCTTTTCAACTTTTCAATTAAACATTAAATTAATAATATTAACAAAACTACAATGATTATATACGGTGTATATATAGTTAGTAAATCGGGTGGTCTTATATTCAACCTGGACAATAATGTGCCGCGTATAGAACATGAAAAAACCTTTACTTACCCTTTGGATTTAATGTTGGATTACAATCCTAAAAAGGTGACAGTTGCATTCAATCGCAAAGATGGTATTAATGGTAATAAAACAGAAAACTATAAAAAAAATTGAAATAATAAAGCTTTATTAATTTACTTTAGTTGGCCATGTCTTGGTGGCTGTTAATGGCGGCCCCGTAAACGGTGCTACTTTGGAAGATGGTCGTGATGTCAAAACAGTATTAGAATCTGCTGAAAATTATCCTATAAATTTAAAATTTAGCCGTCCCAAAATGACAACAAATGAGAAAATCTTTTTGGCCAGTATGTTTTATCCTCTATTTGCCATTGCCAGTCAATTGAGCCCTGAACCGAAGTCTTCGGGTATTGAAGTATTGGAGGCGGATACATTTACGTTACATTGTTTTCAAACGTTGACGGGTGTTAAGTTTATTGTTATCAGCGAGACGGGTTTGAATGGCATGGATATAGTTTTGCGTAAAATCTACGAACTTTATTCGGATTATGCTTTAAAAAATCCTTTTTATTCTTTGGAAATGCCCATACGCTGTGAGCTGTTTGATAATAAGTTGCAGGCCTTATTAGATTTGGTGGAAAAGACGGGTATTAATAATTTAGAAAAATTAGTGGAATTTATTTAAAGTTTATGGCTTAGAAGATGGCAGGAGAGCTGCCGTAATACAGAAAAGGATAAGGCATTAAATATTAAAATATTTACTTTGTTTTTTTAAGTTTAACTATGATTCCATAATAAAGATCTTTTTATTTATTTGAAAAATTTCTTGTGAGTTTAAGCAGTGAGATGAAATAGGAAGAAGTCATTTGGCTATTTTGGGATTGTAGCAGAAAATCAATTGGATGTCCTTGAGCAGTCTTTGTGTGAAGTTTCACTGACTTTAATTTCGAAAGAATAAAACAACATTTTGGTTGGGCTTTCTTGTATTTTTTTTATTTTGTGCTACAATAAATAATAAATAAATTAATATAAAAGCAAAGTGGCGAAAAAACTAAATTTTCAATAAAGATTTTGAAACAAAATTAATTATTCTCCTTGGAAACATGAAAATCTTGATAAACTAGAACAAAATCATTCCCTTATTTGGGTCTAACTAAATGATTTCAGTTTATTAGTTTGTGTTAATCCATTTCCACATGAAATCTAGAGAAAATGAAACGAAGTAAATAGTGATTTAAACTCCATTATTTAAACTACTAGCATAATAAACTAATATAATCAAAAACTACTTTTCAAGATTAATTTAAACATAAATGCTAATTGTTTAACTAAAAAATTGGTTGTAAAACTTGTTTCAGTCAAAACTATAGTAAAACCGTCTAGATTCTTTAAGAAATTTTGCAAAAATATATAAATTTAAATTTCTATAAATAAAAAGAAATGCAATTTTATTAAAAATAAAATACAGTGGCGTAAAAAAAAACTACAAATTAAGTTAAAATAAGCAAAACAAAAAAAGCTTAAAAAACAAAAACGTATTGCACTAATAGTCTTAAGAAAGAGTTACGAATGTGGTAAAAAAAAAACGTAAACAGAATAAAATGCATTAAAAAAATACGTAATATTTGAGATATACATGTTTAGAGTAGACGAGAACATATTAAACTTAAATTCATTTAGTGACTAGACCTCGGGCCTTGGGATAAGCCGAGCCTGGTTTTTTTGCTTGGGTACGTCCAGTGGGTGGACGTCTATTCGAATCGATAGCTGAAGCTGGAGGTATACCCGTAGCACGACTAGACTTAATACTACGCACCCCATTGGAAATGGGCACGCCGCCACCGATTGTATTGGCATTCGGACCATGACCATTCATATTTGCTGCTGAAGCGGCAGCAGCCGCAGCTGCATTAGCACTGGCATTTATAATGCTTTCCAAGCGACTGCGTATGGAATTTGTATGATTATCTACTATATCGATATCATCGCCGGTTTGCATGGCCTGAGCTAATACGGCCTGCAGAGAAGCTGACACTTTGGGTATTTTGTATTCTTGAGTAGTGCGACAGGGCATTTCCAGTTCATAGTTGACAATGTTTTCGCTTTTGAAACGTAAAGCGGCATCTGAGGTATTGTTTTTAGCTTCTAACAAGGCATATTCGGAAATGGGTCTGCGTCGTTGGGGATGGGAAACGGGACGTTTATTATTATAGCTGCCATCGTTGTAAATGGGTAAAGCGGAGAATTTCCATTCCTCCTGTTCTTCATCGTATTTGGCTTGTGTGTAGAGACGTTGTTTCACCTCCACCGGCACAAAGTTGTCGATAATTAATAGCTGCCTTTTCAGTTCCTTAACCAATTCATTTTGTGCCATTTCCAATTCTCTTAGATCCTGATTATGCTCGAATTTACAATCGTTTAGCTCTTGCTGTAGTGCCAAATATTTTGCATAACATTTAGACAATTTGCGTTTCTTCAATTCCACTTCCTGTTCTAGGGACGTAACGGTTTCTTTTATTTCCAAAGTAGTTTCCTCCTGTAATTCCAATTTCTGTTGCATTTCAATTTCACGTTTTTTACGCTCTGCGATCTCCACCAATTTCTTTTCCAATTCAATTTGTCGTTCGCTATAGGTATCGAGTAAATTTTTACCTCCCCTTACCAGCTGAGACTCAAGTTCGGATAGTTTTGCTGCCAGTTTGGCAGTTTCCAAACGCTCAGATTCCAACTGTTCATTGGTCTTGGCCACCTCCTCTTCCACCTCATTTTCTTTATCCGATTCCGGTTCATCTTTCTCCTCATCCACATCATTTATTTCCGAGTTGGTTTGCGCCAAACTCTCATCCATTTCCTTAAGCTGCAATTTTTCTTTCTTTTCACTTTTGGGTTTCTTAACAATCTTCTTGGGTGGCTTCTCGACTTTAACATGCTGTTGCTGCTGCTGCTGTTTGGAACCGATTAAACGTTTAAGACGTTCAATTTCTTCCTGATATTCCTTAAGTTTAGCATCCTGAGGATCTTCATTCTTAATAGGTTGATTTTGTATGGCTTTAGCTCGGGATGCATAACGCAAGGTCGTTAAAGTTTCATTGTAATTATAGGCCGATGGACCTATATTAGCAATCATAATGGTTTTCGAGTTACCACCCAAAGAATCTTGTAAGAGACGTGTTAGCTTCGAATCGCGATAGGGTACGTGTGGTGAACTTTCAGCTAAGG
This sequence comes from Lucilia cuprina, assembly GCF_022045245.1. Taxonomy (NCBI): domain Eukaryota; kingdom Metazoa; phylum Arthropoda; class Insecta; order Diptera; family Calliphoridae; genus Lucilia; species Lucilia cuprina. The sequence goes on along the minus strand of NC_060950.1, from coordinate 28,045,890 downwards.
CTGAAATAACATTACCCAATGACGAGAGAGCCAAATTAATTTTGCTAGCCTCCTTAAGACGTTCAGCTGAAGCACCCGTTTTACTTTGACGCTCACTGCCGGCCAAATCGATGAGATTTAATTTGCCCACTTTTATGGTGTTTGTCTCAATGTCACACATTTCGATTTTTATCATAAATATGGCATGAGATCTGTAAAAAAAGAAAAGTTCAAAAGGATTTTTTAAAAACTTTATCTTAAACTATGTGTTACCTTGAACTGTGCTCGTTCATGTTGGTGAAACCAATGGTACGATTTTTATTTCCCACCTTCATGACATTCATCATATCATCGACACTCTTGCATGTAATGGAATGTAGATTTGGTACATAAACACCCGATGAGCTTTCGCGCACCTCCAAATGTTTTGAATTCGGTTTTAAAAGATCTCTCAATTCTTCCATATAGATTTCCAAATAAGAAACATCAACCAAAAATTGAAAGTTTTCGGTACGATTGATGTGTAGCCAGATTTGTTCAAAGGTACGGGGAATAATACCCACCAATTCATCATTGCCGCGTATACCTTCCATCGTAAAGGTTTTGCCCGTACCCGTTTGACCATAGGCAAAAATGCAACCATTATAACCTTCCAAAACCGAGCTTACCAGGGGAAAAACAATCTCGTTGTAGACCGTAGTCTGAGATGAGCCAGCATCGTAGACCGCATCATAGGTAAAGACTTTACGTTGTTCCTTTTGTGAATCCGAATAGTTGGAAATCTCTATAACACCACGATTTGGATAAACTCCAATGACTTCATCATAGCCCTCAGAACGTTCTTTATTGCTCATGGGTCGACATCTTACCACCACCTGTACACATTCATTTAGCGTTTGGCTATTAGCCGTAGCAGGTCGTTGGCGTGTTTTAGCACTCATACCTAAAGGCCCACAACAACAATTAAGTGTAACCAAGGCAAAGACTTATTAATAATAATAAACGTAGGCTAATGACAAAAAAAGTGTTAAAAATCAATAACATTACAAATTCAAATTCGAAATATCTTTAAATATCTTGTAATAAAAAAAATTTTCGGGAAAATTATTACCTTTTTTTATTAATTTTAATTACTGCTCCAATTGCTTTAACCTTGTCGATATTATAGTTACTCCACAATCTTTATTACTCAATTTTTTCACAGTTTCCACTCCTCACACCAAATTTGGTGTTTTTTTTTCTTTGGATTCCTTTGTTTTATTGTTTATTTAAAATATATTTTGATTTCATCAGTTGTCTTTAAATAATGGACATATTCACATGTTGTTGTAAAGTTTTGTATATTTTTTTTGTTTGTAATTTTAAATAATTTATCAAAAAGTTTTTATTTTAGGAAAATTAACAACCAATTGGTAAAATAATGTTATTTTCTTTGCTGTTGTCAGTATATGTGTGTGTTTTTTCTCACTTATTTGTCATTCATTCACAATAGACTATGACTGTTTTTCTAATTTCAGCGTACGTCAAACTGTCATTAAAAGACTTTTTTTATAGTGGGTAATATTTTTTTGTAATTTATTAATAATATAATTTCTAATGATTTTGTTACTTTTTAATAACGATTTTCTGCAAAGCAAGCCTATTAGACCTAAGATAATTGAATTATCTTTGGTCTTCTCAAAATAGCTTTCAATATAAATGTCGGCAAAAACGATTTGGAATATATATGTACATATACTCTATAGGATCGGAAAATTATATTTTAGAAATAACATTATAACGGAATGATAAGCATAACATAAAATATGTAAAAATATTATATTAATAATAAAACTCAACAAAATTAACCTTATGAATTCGCCTTGACTATTATTATCATATTCAGCCACAAGATATATTAACTATAAGGTATAGTGTTATCAGAACAGCTGATCGTTTTTTGCTACTATGTTATAGGGTACTATAGTTGAAACGAAAAGTCGACTTTTCGACCATTTGCATTTAATGAAAAGTCGGCTTTTCGACTTTTTGCATTTTATGAAAAGTCGACCTTTCGACTTTTGCATTTCATGAAAAGTCGACTTTTCGACTTTTTGCATTTAGTCGATTTTTCGACTTTTTTCATTTAATTAAAAGTCGATTTTTCGACTTTTCGACTTCTAATATTTTATAAATAGTCGACTTTTCCGACTTTTTCCGACTTTTTTCGACTTTTTCCGACTTTTTCCGACTCTTCGATTTTTTTCGACTTTTTTCATATTTCCGACTTTTCGACTTATTTTGACTTTTATTTACAAAGTCGACTTTTCGACTTTTTTCATAGACGATAGTAGAGTTATCGACTTTTTTGGAACAAAATAGTCGACTTCGACTTTTTTCGACAAAAAAGTCGATTGATTTATTTGTCAAATGTCTTTGAAATTTTTCCCTGACAACCAATTCGCCTTCAAGTGCAGACAGAATGTTAAACTACATAGTAAAATATAACGAATTCGCTTGGTATTCTGAATTCGCCGATGACACTATCTTATATATATTTTGTGTGTGAGAGAAAGAGAAAAAAATTTCAACCATCTTTTTCTCTCACACACAAAATCAAAAGTTTCCCAGTGTGAACCAGGTCTAAATATACCTTGATTCAGCCACTTACACTTACGCCTCAATTCACCACTATATTTTTAATCATTTTCATGTGACATGGCAACATCAAAAAAAGTTTTTTTTTTCTTTTTTACAACAATATGGCAACTACCGTTATAGTTTTTGGTAAAAACATTTAAGAAATTGTTGATTTCGGAAATCAATACAGGAATTTTCCATTAAAACATTGAAATTTAAGAAAAAGTCTACTATTAATTAAATAACTAAAAATAAAATATGTTAGGAAAATAAAAAATATATAAAATAATTTGTGATTACTTTGTAAAAAATACTAGTGAGTTTTTTATATTTTGTTTTGGTTAAGCAATTGAATTGCGTCTGCTGCGCTTTATAGAAGCTGCCGCCAAACATAGTTTTTGTCATTTGCGGACATATTGTGAAGGACATTTGCTTTAGGAAATTTGTAAAACCTTTTTAGAGGCATATACAATAAAACAACACAAACATGGATCAAATGTTGAGTCCAGGTTTTTCAATACCCAGTATTGGCACGCCACTTCATCAAATGGAGGCCGATCAACAGATTGTGGCCGCCAATCCTGTGTACCATCCCTCGGCTATGAATCAACATAATCAGCATGATATTAACACTAATGGCGCGCATAATCCTAACGTATCGGCTAATAATATGTATGGTCATGATTTAAGTCACATTATGGGTGGTAATTCACCAGCACCAGGCTCGAATACACCAAATATGGGACAACATGCTCCCACACTGCCAGTACCACATAAGCAAATGCAATCATATCAACCCTCATATCAAAGTTCAATGTCATCTAATATGGGAGCACAGAGTATCGGTAGTGCGTCAGCAGCACCGCAGTCATTAATGCAACCACAGACACCACAAAGTCTTATGTCACCCATGGTACCGATGAGTGATAGAACTGATAATTTAAGCAATATACACCAAACCATGGGCCCGGCGACGCCTATGACACCCATGACTCCGGGTTCAGCAGATCCCGGTATTGTGCCACAACTACAGTAAGTTGAAGAATATGTCATGTTATGTGTACATTGTTAATATGATATTTTTGATTTTTTTTAGAAATATTGTTTCCACTGTTAATTTATGTTGTAAACTAGATTTGAAAAAGATTGCTTTACATGCCCGTAATGCCGAATACAATCCAAAACGTTTTGCTGCTGTTATTATGCGTATACGTGAACCTCGTACCACAGCATTGATATTCTCGTCGGGCAAAATGGTTTGTACCGGAGCTAAAAGTGAAGATGATTCACGTTTGGCCGCTCGTAAATATGCCAGAATTATACAGAAATTAGGATTTCCGGTAAGTAATCTATTAAATACTGCTTATGTTCCTTGTATAGTAAAAACAAATTTACTTTTCAAACTTTTCAGGCTAAATTTCTCGATTTTAAAATTCAAAATATGGTCGGTTCTTGTGATGTTAAATTTCCCATACGTTTGGAGGGTCTGGTACTCACCCATTGTAATTTCTCTTCATACGAACCGGAATTATTTCCCGGTCTCATCTATCGTATGGTGCGTCCACGTATTGTCCTATTGATATTCGTTTCTGGTAAAGTTGTGCTAACGGGAGCTAAAGTACGTGGTGAAATTTATGAGGCATTTGATAAAATATTTCCTATTTTGAAAAAATTCAAAAAACAATCTTAACATTTTACAAACTACTTCAGTTGTTACAAATTATTCTTGTAGCAAATAATAAAGACAGCTTAATAACTTTATTATTTATCTTTAAATAGTTTTTTTGTATTTTTTTTCTTTTCTAATTTTCAATTTATTTTTAAGTAGTTTAAGCTTTGTTTTTTGGTATAAAAACTAGTTGTATAGTCTTAACATTTTGTCAAAATGCCTGCTATCCCCTCTTAAATTGTAAGACGTTTTGAATATAAGTTTATTAGAATAACAATAAAAACAAGATTTCAATTTTGTTCTTTTTTTGTATAAAACACTTTGCATTTTTTATTTTACTTTGTTTTATCTTGGGGGTTTAATTTTTCAATTATTACACTCTTGTATGCAAAGGAGAATAAAAAAAGTCTGGGTATTGGAACAGAGATATATTGTTAGCTTAATATTAATTTGTTTAAATTATGGTTATGCTTTAGCCATTCATCTCTTACAAACATTGGGCCATTAAACCACCGACATTATCGAACTCAATTTTTTCTGTAATATTCTTGGTCTTGATCTTTTCATCTTGTGAAGCAACAATCACCAAATTGCCATCACGTTTCCAGCCATATTGTTTCATCCATTTGTCTAAAGTGGCATCTGGAAAAATAAAAAATAATAACATTAAAAAGAGCTAGATTTTTACAAGTTTGCTGTTTGTTGGAAAGATTCTATTGAGGAGGGTGTTTAATGAAAACGTCTTCCATGGGAATTTTTTTTAAAGTTGTAAATATACAAATGAAATGTCCCTAGAAAGCTTCATTAGAAATATGGTCGCAGAAAAGGCCTATTTCTCGAAAAGCTTTCAAAAATAGATCATAATTTTTAGAAAAGATAATCATTGAATGAAAACCTTTTCTATGGTTAACTATTCTATACACTATTCCTCTATTTCCCTTCAACTCACCCTCAATGCCGCCCAACATTTCCTTCAACAAATCCTTCTTAATAGTTTGGAAAGTAATATTCACAACATGACAAACAAATTTGCGTATCGAATCATGGAAACCCTGAATGTGACGGAAAATGCTTTTATTAACTTCAGCCCTCTGCCAGAACAAAGTGAAATCTGTACGTTCCAAAATATCAGCCAAATCGATTATAGTCTGTACGGTTTCGTTCTTCATCTGTTGAGGCAACAGCAAGCACTTGGCCATTACAAAATCGGTATGTGGCAAATTAGTCAGTGATTTCAATAGGATGGTATAGGTGATGTCAAAATTCAACATATGAGGATTGAATTGATACAATTTTAATACTGCCAAATTAGCTTCCAAATCATAAGTGTTATTCTTGGCCTGATCTTCAACATAGGCTTCTAAAATTTTCAAATGATCGGGATTGTATCTGAAAAAGGCAAAGAAAATACATCTCTTATTTATTGTAATTCGCAACATATTTTTTTAGGTTATGTTTAGTGTGTTTGGCCAGTAAGCGTGTGCTGGTTTTTGTGTATTTTCTAGCTCATACCTTTCAATGCAGCCCAACATTTCCTGTATAGTTTGGCTTTGGCCATTTTCCATTGTTACCATATGAGGCATTTTGCAAGAATTTAATGTTTTCCAAAAATTTTTCACACGAAAACAAAGTTAAATTTGTTGAAAAAATATTTGTCGCAAAACAATACCACAAAGTGACGTTTGCGAAGAGAAAGACAATTGAGGGTGTTGCCAATATGCTGAATATAAAAAATCGCTATAATAAATTTTTTATGTAACTTGAGGTTTTCCTCAAGTTACATAAAAAATTTTTTAATTAAATTTAATTTAAAAAATAACAATTTTTATTGCAAAATCTCTAGTAATAAACGGAAAAAAGTTTTTAGTGAAAATAAATAAACATTTTTTTTACATATAATGTGCTAAGAACTTCATCATATCATTAAACGTCTAAAATCTAAACTAATGATCTGCTCGATAAAATTTTGATATCATTTTTAACAAAAACATTTTGTTTTGTAAATTAATGAAAAGTTTAATTTTCGTAATAGAAAACATTAAAACTTGTCTTCAAAAAACACTTTTTTTATTAATACGCTTTCTGTCGGAAGGTTATTTGGTAGTTTCTCCTAAAAATTTTCCTCTTTAAATTTAGATGTTTTACCATAAGTTTTTTAACCCGCAAAAAGTGCAACATTAGTACAATCTGGCAGCACATTTTTAATGAAAACAAAAGTGGTGAATTAGTTAAAAGTGCGCGTTAAAATTGTTTCTAATTAGAATTATGTCTGTAATTTTAAATATAATTAAAAAACCAATAAGTTATTTAATAAATTGTTTTAGCGTATTATATATAGTGTTTATAACTACATAAAGTTATTGCCTAGCCATACGAACAGCCAATATTACTAAAGGTAAGTTTTTTGTACTTTTTTCTACTTTTGGACAATTGCATTGGCCAAGAGTCTATCTGCAAGTTGCATCGAAAAATGTCTTTAGTTAGGCATCCGGTTTGTATTTTCTTTATTCGGAGTTTGTGTTTTTTTTACTCTAAAAGTTTAGTAGGGAATTCCAACTTGGAATCATTAAAAAGCCGCAAAATATTAATGATTGAAAAATCTTTTCAATGTTTCATCTCAATTACCTACATACATACATATGTATGCATGTATGTAAATACAAAACCAAACTTTCAAGGATTTTGTGTACATTACATGCATAACTTACAATAGTTTTGCTCTTTCAATCGATTGGTATTATTAGTGATGTATTATGATTAGTAGAATTTTTCTTAATAAAACTGTTTTTTTTTTTCAATTCAAACATTATTTGGTCATTTTCCAGTGTTGAAAATATCTTTATATAACATTCTATTAACATACTATCCTCGAAAAAAACATCCCTTTATGTAAAACGAAGCGTAAAATTAAACTCCATTATGTATGAAGGAGATGATACATTTTTGTTTGCAATTATATGCATTTAATGTCTATGTTAAATGTGTGTGTGTATGTTTGAAATCTAAAGATGGCATTGTTTAGGCAGTAGGTTTGACATCGGTTAAACTCCTGCTGCGATACCACCTGGTGGGCGATTGTGGTTGGCTGTTGATATATTGCGTAATCATACATTTGTATTTAAATAGTTGGTAATGATTTATTTGGTACATTTTTAGTGAATTACTTTTTGTTTTGATATTTGGATTGGTTTGATAGAAGTTTTTTTATAGGAAAAGAGTTTTTTTAAGCCACTTTGTAAGGAGGTCTATAGTCCTATAATGGTAGTTAGTAAGAAAGATATATAGATTGATAGATAGATAGATAGATAGATAGATAGATAGATAGATAGATAGATAGATAGATAGATAGATAGATAGATAGATAGATAGATAGATAGATAGATAGATAGATATAGATAGATAGATAGATAGATAGATAGATAGATAGATAGATAGATAGATAGATAGATAGGTTTTTACATTGAAGGAATCCAACGCCGGTCTAACAAACCCTAACATTAACTACTAACCTACCGAAGACACATATAACAATCACTATATTCTTCGACTCTAGGTAAGAGAAAAGGGTTAAAATGTTTTAATTGAATTATATTTGCTAATCCTAATAGTAAATATGAATGACATGGAATCAGCAAACTGTTGCTACTTGGTAAACCATAACTCTAAATACACACATTGCAATATGTAATTGTGTTATGAAACCTTACAAAACAAACGAAATTCTCACATTTATGAAAAAGTAAAACATGAAGAGTAAACAAGTAACCGATTGTAACAAATTTTATTGATTAAGATTTATGTGAGTTTAATAAAACAATTATCTAATTAACTAATCCTTCTTTTCACTTTCCTTTTTGTGGCTCTTCTTCTTATTACTTTTCTTCTTTTCCTCATTGCCCCATTTCTTGTGTTCCTCTTCTTTTTCCTTGTGTCCATGTTCTTTTTTATATTTCTTATGATCCTCATCATGGTGACCCTTTTTGTAGTGACCCTCATGCTTTTTGTGTTTTTTCTTTTTACCCGCTTCATGTTCTTCTTTCTTTTTATGTTCTCCCTCTTCTTTGTCATGATGTTTATGCTCTTTGCCATATTTCTTATGATGTCCACCTTTATCCTCGTCATCGTAGAATTTTTTTTCTTTTTTATATTCATCTTTATGGAATTTCTTATGATGTTCCAATTCCTTGTGTCCCTTCTTATATTTCTTTTTGTGATGATCTTTACCACCTTTTAAATGTTTGCCATGTTTGTGTTCTTCACCATATTTTTCTTCTTCATCTTCGTCCTTCTTCTTTTTACCACCTTCACTTTCATGATAATGTTTATGATCCTCCTCTTCATGATGTTTTTTCTCATCTTCATCCCATTCATCGTGTTCTTTGTGACCTTTTTCGTTTTTGTGTTTCTTTTCTTTGTGTTCTTCTTCGTTGTGCTTTTTTCCCTCTTCTTCCTTTTCTTCGGAAGATTCTTCTTTATGTTTTTTGGCCAACACAACACTCGAGATGAGTAGTGTAAAAACCATAAAAACTTTCAGAGAGTAACGCATTTCTAACAACTACTGATTTAATTCCATTAAGTTTATTGACTTTTATACTAAAAAATTCGCAAATATTGCGAATAGTTTGAATGGCGGTGTATAACGTAATCAGTTGACCACAATTGATTTGTGCTATTGCCTCATTTAACATAAACAAATTGTATTAGGAAAGTGTTGGTAGAGCGTTTATTATGGTTGATTGAATTGTACGGTTTTGTGATTAATGTTTGAGTGAAGAGATAAAACAAGTCTGAAACGTTTTTGTAGCTTTTGTATTTGGATGGTTTTGGCAAAACAACCACCAAAACAACATCAAATACAAGAAGAACTCGGAAGCTCTTGATCAGGGCTACAACGAAGTCGTGCAGTATTCGGAAGCTCTTGATATCGGCTTAAAATATCAGTGCAAAATTATCATCTAAACAGTACAAAGTCTACGAGAATTCGGAAGATCTGTGCTCTTTTTTATAGAGAGCTATGAAAGGTATTGACTATACTTGGGCGGACTTCTCCTGATATCATTGTGGTTTTCACACGTATGGGTTAATATCGCGGTTAACTTCTTTAAGCAAATACTCTTTTATACAAATGATACAGAGTTTGCCTTCGGAGTATTATACGATCTTAGGTTAAACCTTATCAACAGATTTTACCCTAATTAACTTCTCGCTGTCAAGAGCTATATATATGAGTTGGCATCATATCCAATTCAATCCATTGTATACATTTCATGCCCATGTTTCCTTGATGATAGATCTTGGTGTATTGCCATCCTGGGGTATAGAGACTACCAGTATTCTAGCCTGCCGGGACTAAAACTGGTGATGTCACTTCGGCTTCTCCTTGGTATGATTTGATATGGTGTCTAGCCAGAGAACCACATAATCTCGGGATAAGTTCGGTGCTGTTGCCGAGAACAACAAAGGAGTGACTGTGGGACTAAGCGTTGCAAATGAATTGGTGTATATTGTATATGATACGGGATTGATGTAGAGGTATGCGGGCCTCACTCTACCCGTATAGCTAAATTAATGTGTCGTGTGTTTTTTTCTTATAAAAGTGTCGGATAAAATAGGAAAGTGATACCATAAAATTTTCCTTCTTTGTCTAGGTATGTTCAGGGAAAACTCTGTTCATACCAGAATTACCACACGGTGTATCTGTGAGTAAGAACTGTGTCCCTGTTTGAAGGATTCGCACTACGGTCTAACGGATATGTCTCTAGGTGCTGTTACCGACTCAACAGAGGACATCCCATCTGCGTGGTTGTAAACGAATGTGATGTCGGAAAAGCAAAGGTGCAGCAATTAGATAGCTTAAGTACTTGAGCAAAGTGCTTGTACATGGACCGGTCCATCCATGTACATAAATTGCGAACTGTGTGTAAAATTCACAAGGCATACGTGCCAGGTACTAACGTAAAGCGCTTCGACTTCCATTCCGTAAGATCTAGGACTACCGTCTGAATGCTAATGTTGTGAATAAGAATTGTTAAACTATTCTTAAGAAACTGTAAAGTTTCCTGCAGGTATTTGTTGTAAAGTTTCGCTTGACCACGATCTTAATCCAATGTTTCTTAGGTACCGACAACTTATGTTTCGGGTATGCGATCGGAAATTTCTGGTGTTTGAGTATAACAGCAAAACGCCATGAGCTATCAAATAAGTTCAATTGTACTCTTTCTTTCAAGCATACTTATGCCTTACGCTGGTGTATAACCATCCAATATGTATACATTAATTACATGTCCAATAACCCGCATTTGTAATTTCGCCTAGAGATTCGAGCCGTCCGTCTGTAAGTGCTGTCTGAAAGCTAATGTTGTGATTAAGAATAGTTAAATTTAGTTTCTGCATTTAATGTCATCCCTTTAAAGTTTCCTGCTGAGATTTGCTGTAAAGTTCCGCTAGACCACGTTTTTTATCTTAGACCAATGTTTCTTAGGTACCGACAACTTATGTTTCGGGTATGCGATCGGAAATGTCTGGTGTTTGTGTATAACAGCGAATCGCAATGAGATATCAAAGAAGCTCAATTGTACTCTTTCTTTAATGAGTTATCAAAGGAGTTCAATTGTGATCTTTCTTTCAAGCACAATCTGTCCAGTATACATTAATTACATGTCCAATAACCCAAATTTGTAATTTTGCCTAGAGATTAGAGCCGTCCGGCTGTAAGTGCTGTCTGAAAGCTAATGTTTTTATTAAGAATATTAAACTTAGTTTCTGCGTTTAATGTCATCTCTGTAAAGTTCCTTCTAGGGATTTGCTGTAAAGTTCTGCTTGACCACGATTTTTATCTTAGACCAATGTTTCTTAGGTATGGACAACTTATGTTTATAGTATGCGATCGGACACGTCTGGTGTTTGTGACTAACAGCAAATCGCAATGACCTATCAAAGAAGCTCAATTGTATTCTTTCTTTTAAGCATACGTATGCCTTACGCTGGTGTATAACCATCCAATTTGTCCAGTATATATTAATTACGTGTCCAGTAACCGGCATTTTTCATTTCGCCTAGAGGTTAGAGCCGTTGGGATGTGGGTGCCTCCTTATATCTTATTGGAAAGATATCCGGACTACATCAACCTAATCTGGAGATTTGCTTAGGCTTTGTTGCGAAAAGTTAGATTTCTGTAATAGTTGAACTTCTTGGTTAAGCCCAACCGAAAGCCGAATATAAAAACGCAATTCTCAGATTCGAATTGATAAAATGGTATTCCGAAAATTTATATTCATCTTTTTGATATTTCAACATCTATAACTTTATAATAACTTATGAAAGAAAACCAAAAAAGCTTTACTAATTTCAAACGCTTCCCTGTCCTAATTCCATCCACAAATTTAAAAAACCATTTCAAAGGCATTACCTTAAACAACAATTGTTTGCTCATTTTAAGAATTTAAATTGTTCATTTCTTCAGTAGAGCACGAAATGCACACAATATCTATTGTAGGTGTGTGGACTAAATAATCCTAAAGGATTTTCAACTAAATAACAAGTTGAGTTATTGTCCCTGGATTTAATTAACTAGCAAACAAGATTTCAATTAGTAACAAAATGATCTCAAAACATTTACCCTTCCATTGTCTTACTTCCTTTTTTTCCTGAACTCTTTTTCTCATTTCAAGCCTTTTGCATTTTCTAGTAAAAGAAGTAGAAGCAATGACAGTAGCTTAAGTTGAAACACATTTTAAGCCTAGCTTCTTAATATAGAGCTTAAATATAAATCTCTCGTTAAGACCTGCACCAGATTACAAGTGTCAGTTTCTATTATAACGACAACAAAAACAAGTTAAATCCCTGTATCAAAGACGTACGCCTTTTTTTAAGGATTTTAGGGTTAATACCATGTATTATTACTATTATTTTCTTCATCATCTGCTGTCGAGGCGTTCCATTTAGTCTAAGGTGAGAATACAAATTGGCCTCTTTATGTTGCCAATTTAATAATATATGTTACTTACAACATATTTAAGTTGTTTAGAAAACAAAAGGCCTTTTTGATTGTGTTGTAGCCTTTTTGTGCTCCCATCTAACCAATTCATGCCAAAAGGGATATGTGTAAAAGAATTGTAACAATGTTTGTGCTGTTGTATGGACATCAAAGTGATATTTTTTAAATGTTCTATTTGCTGGCTCATTGTTTTCTTTCAACAAAGTGTAGATTCATTTGAGAAAATAAAGAAAAAAAGGAAAGAAAGAACAAAAAGAATACGAAATTGTGCTACGTATTAAGCTGAGAAGAAGCGTGGGTTCCTTACAAATACTAAGTGTTCAATAATCATAGAAATAATTACCACATTTAATTTTTAATTTTTTTTTATCTTGTCGATGTTTAGACAATGTTTTTTGCCCCTACGTTATGTACATTAAGACTATATAGAGTAAATTCTTTATACAATGTTGCAATATTGGTACTAATCAGATTGTAGAAGGGCTTGTTAGCTCTAAGGGAGAGCTTTATAGCTCTAAAGGACATAAATGTTTCTCAGCTACTCATCATCATTTAGACCAATTCGCGATACCATGAATCTTCTTAGAGCAGGAGTTTGGTGAGCATTTAATATCCCACCGTCAATATCATGTGATTTGACCCAACTAATGGAAAATGGGAATCTTTAAAACAGGATAGGATAGGACAAAAATGTTTCTCAGCTACTCATAATCTTTTAGATCAATTCAAGGTACCAAAAATCTTCTGGGAGTAGGAGTTTGGTGAGCAATAAATCTCATATTCTGACCTCCAATATCATATGATTTGACCCCAATAATAAAAAATGACAATCTTTAAAACAGGATAGGACATAAATGTTTCTCAGCTACTCATAATCGTTTAGACCAATTCACGATACCATAAATCTTCTGGGAGTAGGAGTTTGGTAAGCAATTAATCTCACATTTTGACCGTCATGATCATGTGACACTGAGAGTTTCTCTTATATTTAGAGAAAAGCTAGGCACAAATTCAGTCCAGGAAGAAAATATAACAGCTATCATTGGAGAGACATCGCTGAGTAAAGTATGATTAAATAGGAGCTTTAAGGGGAAGTGAGCTGGAGGTATTTAACCTAGCGAATGCAAAATCATTCGACGTAACTAAAGCTGAATTTAAAATATAAGTGAGAGAATCGCATAAGGCCTCTTAAAATAATGAAACGGTGAGTAGAACCACAATGGTCCTAAGGTTTAACCCTGATGAAAGCAAGATAAGGAATCTTCTTAAAATGTGAAAGTCTGAGGTTACTATAATAGTATGTATTCTGAATGGGCACTCAGTATTAAAAACACATCTATACACAAATTTGGCGTGAGGATTCAGATGAATATAGAGCATGTGGAGAGGACAGTGAAACTCCGGAGCACTTTCTTTGCCACTGTCAGGCATTCGTGGAAGTGATGTTATTCCGGAAATAACATTTTTCACTAACACTGATTTTTAGGAATTACGTTTGGGAAACTGAGTTTCTGAACAATCAAAAATATTAAAAGTTGTTCATGAAAAGTAGCGCACAACAGGCACACTAGTGGTTTAGGTGATATTTAACTATCAACCTACCCTAACACACCTCCCTATCAGAAATCTAAATCTCTCCATTAAGATACCGCAATTCTTGCTTACATGTAAATTTCTGAACATCTTTTCGACTCTTACTTCTTTTCAAATTATGTTTTTGACAAAATATTTATGGAACATCTTTATTGATGTAAATCTGATTAATTTACTATAGGGTCCAGAGAATAGGACTGTATGTTAGCAATTCTTATAATCATCATTCAAAATCCTCAGTTTTTATAGAAATTAGAAACAAATGCTCACAGGTTCAAATAAGTACAGAGTTTCCTTCTGTTTTAACTCTGTATATCAGTACGAGAAAACTACAAAATTTTAGAATAATCCATTACATTAAACCGACTCAGATTTTACCTAAAAAATACCATTTAACTCTTTAAAATTATAAGTAAATAACAACAATTAATTAATAGCCATACAAGCGAAGGAAATGAATATGTAAAGTTAATAATTATAACAAAATGTAAGCATAATATTAATATATTTATGTAAACTGAATGATATACTATAGACATATATGCCTATAAGTTTAACTGAATATACACAAACTTAAAAACCAATTAATCATATTGTATATGTTAAACAATGATACCAGTTTAAATATTGTTGAAATACTTGAATATGTTAATTTGTTTTTAATATTAAAAAAATATATGTAGAAAAAAAAAAAACAACATAACGTTATTGGGCAGTTTGTGTTATTAAAAATTTAAATATAATACAAAATTTGTTAATTGCATTTTTCACATGAACACCTCTTAAATACAATATAAAATATATACACACATGCAAATACTAAATGATTTTTTTTTTTTTTAATAATCTTTTATAGGCCGCTACAAATGTGACTGAATGGTGAATGTTCGCATATATGAAATATTTATGAAGTCCTTTTTTTTAACCATTAATATGAAGGTAGGTGTTTTTTGTATTATAATTGTTAAAAAATATAACAAACATTTATGCATTGCCTTCCTAAAGTATGAATATTCACAGTTTTCGAAAACTTATCTCTTTATCATTCAGTTTTATTTGAAATATGTAATCAGCTGTTGAGTGTTATTGTTAGGGACTTTAAACGATTTTATATAAGAATTGAAACTTTAGAATTGACTAGATTTATTTAGCATTTTATGATCCATAGGGAATCAAAAATAGGTCTGCTTCTTAAGTACCTAAGTTGAGAAAATTAATCTCAAACCTCCCTTGGTTTGAGGTCATTATTAGTTCTGACAATCAATCACCTTCTTCGATGTTTAAAGAATTTTAACGATATGATCTCTGATTCAAAGAAGACTTTATCATATCCAATGTCGAGGGTTTCTCAATCACATTTAGATGACTTTAAGGACTTAAACAGTTATACGATTCATGCTAGTTTTTATACGAAGCATGCTATTCTGATCAATCAACTTCGGTGGTTTCTCTAGTTATCATACCATCCATAACTTCTAATAGTTCTAGTTGGGAAGTTGGCAAATTGGTAGGTTCAGTTCGAGGGTTGCTATTAAGTGCAATCCCGGGGTTTAAAGAGGTGGCCGGGACTGCAAAAATTGGTTAAAGTCTACTGCTTGGCTTAGTCCTTGCATAGATTGACAGAGGTCAAACCACAGCACCGTAAAATCTGGTACTACGGGTGGCTAGTTGCCCGCAGGACTATGTCCTACCTGGTCAGTTGGTTGAGGTTCCTTCGGGATCCACGTAGTGGCTGTGGTTTAAATCCAAATTCGTGGAGAGAGTAAGTGGCGGTTAAAAGACTGAGTATGATAAAGTCAATATTTCGGGAAAAGTTCGGTGCTGTTGCCGAATCCATAGAGGCCATCCAATGGTTAAATAGCTCGAGTACTCCAGGAAAGTACTTGTGCATGGACCGGTCAAAGCCAATGTACAAAAATTGCCACCTGAGTTCTTCATTGAAGAACAAAGGGCAATGGTAGACCGTTCTCAAGTCTACCCAGTGGATGAAAAATGCCACCGTGAGATGAGGCCGTTAAGACAGGTGCTCACGGTAAAACTGTCGACATTCATACATTTAAAGATGCTCCCGCAAATTTAAGTTTTGAACTGAAAATGCAGAAACAAAAGATTGGGCCATTCTTTTAAACAATAACTTTACTATATCCGATCGATGTTGAGCTTCAAACAAGAGAAAGATTCGAAGTCGCGATAAATCGTTTTCAGAGATGGACAAAGTTGTGAAATTTAAACGATAACTAAAGTTTTTTCCGATGTTTAACACCAACCACTACTGATATTCTTAAATTGTCGTGTGAGCGACATCGGTACGGTATTCGTGTCTTACCCAGTCAACGATTATCGTTCAGCAACAGCTGTATCAACCAAAATTTATTTCACCAGGAAACAACTATCAGTCACTGTCGAACTGTTACAACTTCAACAACTGATGTTTGCAAATGAAGAGATGCCGTACAATCAGACGTATTAGGCTTTTATGGGAAAAGGTGGTGAATAAGGACAATGAATGTATAAGTGCTTAAAGTCAAAACTTGTTTTGGCGGCCATATTTTACGGTGGCTTTTCTCATTAACAGGGTAGACTTGAGAACGGTCTACCACGTGCCCCTGAATCCTTCTATGAGGAACAATCACTTTGCTAAGTTACTCCAGCTATCAAATCTCTTGTCATAGTAGTCCCGTAGCAGGATAACAGTCAGCATAGGATCATTCACAATTCATACCCCACAAAGGCAATAGTGTGGACGACAAAAACATCAGGTGAAATCGACCTTCCGGATATACCAAACGATAACCATCCGTTTGATGCCATGAGAGATTCCATTCCTAAGAAAGCAACAGACATCAACTAATGACACATTTTAGTGGGTTACTTAACCTCTTAAAGACCGCGCAACCACACTTCTTAGATGACTCTATTGTTTCGGCAACAGCGACTAGAGACGTATTTGGTAGTCCGAAAACCAAGCTAATCACTTAGAATCCTTTTGTATGTAAGATAATGCACCAAAGGATGTAGTAGGGAATTCCAAAGTTAATTCGAACCCATATATTGTCCCTTCAAGTTGAGGAAACGGGCCTCAACCATAAGTTGCGTAGCATGAAACAATTATACATCCTGTTGGCAAAGGCAACAGCACCAAAGAACTTCCTTGAAGTAAGAGGTATACTACATCAGTAATAGTCTCGTGCCTTCGGGCAGAAGAGACTTACCTGATTGTTCACTAACTTACATCAGTTCCCTTCTCAGATCATTAAGAACGATCTACGGGATGACAAGCAAATAAGTATCAGCCAAGTACCAAGTATCAACCTAAAAATTCTCCAACCTCTTGCACATCTTTTCCCCGGGATATTGCAATAACACCAATATGGAGATTTCACTAAGGTTACATGCGCCTGGGCGGAGGTGAATGTGGACATACATGTCGAGGCTTTACGTGAGCACTTCGCTGAAATACTTGAGCCTTCTAATCTCTGACCATTGGATGGCCTCTGTTGATTCGGTAAAAGCACCTAGAGACTTAACCGGTGGACCGAAGTACGAATCCATCAAATAAGCCGCGGACTTTGTTCTTACACAAAGGGACACACTGTGGAAATTCTGATATGAACAGAGTATACTCTGAACATATCTGGACAAAGAAAGAAAATTCAATGGTATCATTTGTAAATGATACCTTTCAATACCAGCTCATTTCCAACGCATAGTCCCACAGTCACTCCTCTGTGAGGTATCTGTTTTGGAAACAGCACCGAACTTATCCCAAAATATTGACTTTACCTTACATCAGTCTTTTAACTGCCACTTACTCTTCCAGCGATTTTGGGTTTAAACCACTACGTGGATCCCGAAGGAACCTCAAACAACTGACCAGCCAGGATATAGTCCTGGGGGCAACTGGCCACCCGTAGTACCAGATTATGCGGTGCTCTGGTTTGACCTCTTTTCAATTTATACAAGGACTATGCCAGTAGATTGTAACCAATTTTATTAGTCCCTGCCAGACTAGAGATATTGGTCATTGGTATTTATTTCCCGGGAGTGGCATCACCAAGGTAACATGCTCCGGCGGAGGTGAATAAGGACAAACAGATATTATTGTTAACAGTTTCCAATCTCTTCAAAGAAGCAGAACGGAGTTTAAAATTAACACGAAAAAATCGAGTAGCCTAAGAATAGCCCAACTTCTTCTGTTTTACAATTGCAAATATCAATGCAACAATGGAATAATGGCTTTTCATATACACTCGTATATTTTATATTATTTATGCAATTTTTTCGGTCTTTCCCGTTTCTATAGTCCTTACAATGTAAGACTATAGGAAATTTGGTATTTTTACCATAAGTGAAAAAATGTATCATACATACACTCATCATATAAATATAAATACGAATAATACATTCATTACGAATTCGCTTCATTAACTAAAGTAAATTTACAAAAAAAAATGCAAGAGAAAAAATCGGAATATAAAAGAAATATATGTTTGAGGTGTGAAAGTATTAATTGAAAATTAAAAATGTAACAGAAATTACATACTATTTTTTGGGGGCATAAGAAAACCATAGAAATATGGAAAAATTAAATTTTGTTTAAATCATTTATACAAGATTTTATTAAAAAAAAATTTTAGAAGAAACTTTTAATATCTAAACATTATTCTCCAAACTTTACATTAACAAACTCTATTCTAAATATCTGTTTAAAATGGAGTCTAGTTAATAGTTAATCTAACAATTCTTTTACTTGCTTTCTCTTTCATTATTCTTTGATTCCCATAGTTTAAGTCATTTTAATAAAATATACTTCATTATCATCTCTTTGCACTTTTATAATCACAATTTATAATACAGATTACGAAAGGTGCTTTTAATCCTTCAATTACTTTATGGACTTCTGTCGCTACAATAAAAATCTTCAGGCATTTTTGTATTAAAATATAAAGATTGTGTATACAAAAAACTACATACTTACATAAACATTTACTGACACACATACACATGTGTATGAGAATATGTTATGTACTTATTCTATATATAAAATATATGCTGTTTTGTGTACATAGAAACATTATAATTGAAGAATACATAATAAATTATGTATGTGCAAATGTTGTAAAAACTCAAACAGATTTCTTTTGGCATTCAAACAGTTATATATAGAAATTTGACAACAAGTTTGTAAACCCAAAAAAATTAATACAACTATTGGTCATATGTTGCAAGGCCTGTTAAAAAGTTCAAAGTTTGCTTCGTCCGATTATTATTTGTCTTGTTTAATATATATCCGAAATTGTTTTATTCGTCCTTGACATAACTTCTTTTAATGCGGTATCAATAACAAACGTAATAATAAAATTTTGGGTCTTTGATAAAGAAGTATCGAATTGTAAAATGAAATCTATACCTCTGCCAAAATGTTGCTGATTCGAACTATATCTGCATTAGATCTGAACTAGAACTAGAACTGAACTAGAACTGAACTAAAACTGAACTAGAACTGAACTAGAACTGAACTAGAACTGAACTAGAACTGAACTAGACCTGAACTAGAACTGAACTAGAACTGAACTAGAACTGAACTAGAACTGAACTAGAACTGAACTAGAACTGAAGTAGAACTGAACTAGAACTGAACTAGAACTGAACCAGAACTGAACCAGAACTGAACTAGAACTGAACTAGAACTGAATTGAACTAGAACTGAACTAGAACTGAACTAGAACTGAACTAGAACTGAACTAGAACTGGACTAGAACTGAACTAGAACTGAACTAGAACTGAACTAGAACTGAACTAGAACTGAACTAGAACTGAACTAGAACTGAACTAGAACTGAACTAGAACTGAACTAGAACTGAACTAGAACTGAACTAGAACTGAACTAGAACTGAACTAGAACTGAACCAGAACTGAACCAGAACTGAACCAGAACTGAACTAGAACTGAACTAGAACTGAACTAGAACTGAACTAGAACTGAACTGAACTAGAACTGAACTAGAACTGAACTAGAACTGAACTAGAACTGAACTAGAACTGAACTAGAACTGAACTAGAACTGAACTAGAACTGAACAAGAACTGAACTAGAACTGAACTAGAACTGAACTAGAACTGAACTAGAACTGAACTAGAACTGAACTAGAACTGAACTAGAACTGAACTAGAACTGAACTAGAACTGAACTAGAACTGAACTAGAACTGAACTAGAACTGAACTAGAACTGAACTAGAACTGAACTAGAACTGAACTAGAACTAGAACTGAACTAGAACTGAACTAGAACTGAACTAGAACTGAACTAGAACTAGAACTGAACTAGAACTGAACTAGAACTAGAACTGAACTAGAACTGAACTAGAACTGAACTAGAACTGAACTAGAATTGAACTAGAACTGAAAAGTTGACTGAACGTTCAATTTCTCTTGTAACTATAAATTGATTTTCATACACAAAAATGCAAAGATAATCAATATAATGAACCGCATACATACATATACACAAAATATAATAAAAATAAAATAATGAAATTGTAGAATATTCATTTTAAAATAAATTGTTCATCTACACATCAGCTATATAATAAATCTACATATGTATGTATGTATGTATGTATGTATGTATGTATGTATGTATGTACGTGTGGATTTTACAAGAGATTAATATCAAAATAGCCTGGAGTTTAAGATTAAAAAATTAAATTAATTTTATAATCGATACATATTTTAATACATACATATTTATATGTTATATACCTTTACTTAAACAAACATCATTGCAGCACATTTTTCTATATCAAACATATATTTATTATATAAAATATTTATAAAGATTTTGTTTAATGTATTTTATCTAAATGGGTCAAATATAAATAGGTATTGATTTTTCTAAAGGAAGTGTATTTAAATTAAATAAAATGTAGTAAAAATATTGTATGGTTTTTTGGTGTTAACGAATGCAATCCCTTCCATAAGTTGAATTGCATTTTTAATAATAACACAGTTTTCCGCACTATTTTTTTTAGATTTTTGTATTAGTTCATTCCACTGTGGTGAAAATTGTCCAAGCCTGTTTTCAAAAGAATCTCTCCTTTAATGTCTTTAAGGGAATATTGATATAAATGCAATGTAAGTCATTCTTTGTAAATGACAATTTAAATAAAATAACTCGCCCTAAATGCCATAAAACTACAGACTTTATTTACAAAATAAATTTACTAATTTAATGGAGATAGATAATTGTCTGGAAAGGCTGCAAACAAAGTTGGTTTGGTATTTAAATCTACAACAAGCATTCATTTGGCAGCCAATCCAAAGTTGTTTGTACTCATCCCTTGTTGTAGTAGTCAGTCAGCCGTTTGTTCTTTCATTCGAAATTTGTTGTCATTGTAGTAATTGTTTGTTTGCTAACAGAGTTTTGCATTTTAAATATTTGTTTTTGGAAATGTTTTTTGTTGTTGGAATCATTGGATGGATGGATGGATGGATGGATGAGTGCAAATTCATAGATATTAAATTTCATAAATTACTACTACCACCATAACTATTTAACCAACGATGTATGTATAAGAACGAAAATGAGAACGGGCCACATGTACTCTAGGAAATGAGGCTTTCAATGTTTTGAGTCTATATTTATCTTGTGATTGTGGCATTTTATCGTTGTTAATAGTTCGTGTAAAAATTTACAAATATTTGTCAAGCATAAAATTTTTGTACTAGTATTCTAGTTTGTCATTAAAAATAAAACAATTCGTATGTTCAAACAGGAACAGAGAAGTTTAAACAAACAAATAAATTTATTTCGATTTAATTTTTACGGTAGCGATTTGTCGTGTTCTCGTTTGTGTGTTTGTATATGTTTATTTGGATCTTTAGGTAATATGATATGTAGTGTTTGTGCAGTAGGGAATGTCTATCTATCTATCTATCTATCTATCTATCTATCTATCTATCTATCTATCTATCTATCTATCTATCTATCTATCTATCTATCTATCTATCTATCTATCTATCTATCTATCTATCTATCTATCTATCTATCTATCTATCTATCTATCTATCTATCTATCTATCTATCTATCTATCTATCTATCTATCTATCTATCTATCTATCTATCTATCTATCTATCTATCTATCTATCTTTCTATCTATCAATCTATCTATCGATTAATCTACAAAGTAAAAATGTCCCGCAATATAAAAAACTAATTTGTTACTTTTTTCCTCATCAATTCTATTACAAATATGAAACTATAAAAAAACTTTCCCCGATAATCGAATCCTATAGAAAAATAAATGTAACTGCCTTACAAAGGAAATTGCATAAATGGAATAATTGGACATTTACATACGCACACTCTTACAATTGTAGGTATGGCTACACTATACTACGGTATCAAATAAAAATTCCAGGCAAAAAATGTACATAAACAAGAAGGAGTAGAAAGTGTTAAAAGGACAATCTGAAACTGCTTGTTCAAGGAATGCGAAGTAATGCAGTTGCGACAGTTGTGTTTGGTACTTTAAGCAAAATGAAAAGTTATTGTTTAATACCGGACATTTTGACCTTCAGGTCAACGTGGAGGCTAGGGTCAAATGAATCCCGATCATTTCGAGAATTGGAAGTATCTTTTAGGCCGACATTTGGATAATTCATGTTCATTTAACATGTTTATAAGCAGCTAAACAGTCTTCCTCTTTGGGTCAAACGAAGAGTATGTGCCAAATTTCATCCAATTATCCTGAAAATTTCGACCTGTAGCATACGCACAAGGTTTACATGCGCACACAGAAGGATGTACGGACAGGCATAGCTATGTTAATCGGCTCAAAAAGTGATTCTGAGCCATTTAGTTTACGAATAGGACAAATGTTAGACCAACAATTTTAAGTCTTATAAACATCAGCACAAAAGCTATATATCCTTCCCACTATATTGGTGTAGGGCAAATATATAAAAAGTTGTTTTTTTTTTTGTACTCATCCCTGTCTGGTTTGCATTTTCATCTTTTATTCCAAAACATGTAAATAAAATAAAAAATCCTCATAATACAAAACAATTTCATAGAAAAAGCTCAAACAACAAATATGTAGAATGTTGAATTTAAGGTTTGACCACAAAAACAACAACATCATCAATATTTTATGCTTGTTAAAAACTAACAATAGGATCGATTTACATAGTACAATTGCTGTAGTAGTTGTCTAAGTAATTGTCATTTGTATTGTGTTCAATGCATCCAATTATGTTACTTTTATCCTTAGTAGATGGACAAGTTGTCTGGATAAAGAAATGTTACTAAAAATAGAATGTTTGAGTACTGTTAAATGTTTACGAAAGTTTTAGTTATTTTTATCAAATATCTAAAGATATGAACTTTTAAATGGTACGGTCTATTATAATAGTATCAGTAATTGTTATACAAGACATTGACGCATCAATCTTTTGAAAGATTTTTGCGTGAGTAGTCCTGAGGGTCCAATCTGAACAATTCCTACATCAGCTAAGAATGAGTCCGATAAAACTTATGCAAATAACATGTGACGCCTGAGTAAAGAGAATATGAAACTCCATCATAAAGATATATACAGTAGCCTACTTACCAACCTAAAAAATTAAATAGGCGATGGAGTAAATATTTTAAATCAGTCTTTTGCATCAATAATATTCAAGTAATTGTTGTGTGAGTAGGCTTTAACATAGGCAAACTGTCCAATTAGGACAATTTTTACATCAGCTAAAATGATCGTGTGCAAATAGCATTAAGGAATTACAACTATTAATAATACGCGTGAGTAAAGAGAAAAATGAACCGCTACATAGAGGGAAAAAAGGATAGTAAAGTATCGAAATTGATACAATGCGTTGTTTAACATATAGACAACATTTAGATACAAATGTATATAAAGTTTAAATAACACCCAGTTATCAATCTAATCTCTTGCCATAGTAGCCCCGTTGCGGACTGACAGGCTGCATAGGCTCAAGCCTAATGCACACCCTGACAAGGAAAAAGCAATCACTGGTCTAAAGTCAATAGAAGGGGGTGACAAGTCCCAACATCAGGTTTAATCGATCTTCCGGTTATACCGAAGGTTTAATTCCAATAATTGCCCCGACAAATAGTCGCGTAGCATGTATCAATATATCCGGTTGAGATAGCAACAGCACCGAAGAACTTCCCTGAAGCGTAAAAAGGCATATTAAATCAGTACTAATCTCCAATATATGGAGACTTTCGCGATCGTTCACCAATTTCTTGCATCAGTTCTATTCCCATGATCATAAAGATCACTCTACGGGATGACAGGCAACCATTGAATACTAACCTGGCAATTCCCCAGCATATACCGGCGTCCCACAACCTGAAAATTCCTACTTCAAAATAATGGGTTTAAATTTAAACCTTAGGAGAATCTATATCGATAAAAGTAGCCTGACGAAAATGGAACGTGTGGTAGCGACGCTATGGTCCCGAGTGTAACGCATTATGAAAGAAAAACAGAGTTAAATTTAGTAAAATGGGAGTTATATAAAGAAACTGGTAATGTTTGCTTGCCATACCCGTCATGCGAGAGTGTTGCCAGCCATTGTAAGAAACTGCGGACAATGATCTCAGGTTACATAAGATTGGGTTTATTTGTTTAGAGATAAGTTAACAATCTGATAAGAGAAATATACTTGGTGCCTCAAGTACATATGTACGTCTTTTACGATGAAAAACTTATAAAGAAACCATGAGAATGGACGGTTAATAGCGGTGAATATCTTGTCAAACCGAAAGTGACTCGTACAAGGTCTATACTATATTACGTACTCATTTCAAAATAGACCAGATTCTTCCGACATTTAAATACCCATATTGGATAATCGTCTGTGAAGGAGCAAATGTACTTGCAGTCAAGAGTATGGAACTTGACTAAGTCAAAACTGTTCAATGTACCTAGAGCAAATAACACGACTACTTGGAATAGTAGAATGGAGGTTCTACAAAGTTCCTCTGTAAATGTTACCAAAAAATGGGTTAGAATGGAACCTTAGAAGAATCGATGAAATAAGTACCTTGAGTAAGGACAAATTAACATGGAATTTTCTTGTATCGGAGATCTCATCAGAAAAGTATACCTTGGTGCCTCAAGTACGTCTCTCTTCGTACATCAGTCGTATTCATTTCGACACAAATGATTCTAACGAATATACTTCGCATTCTTTAGAATATCTTTCTCTGACATAGTGAGGACTTGGTCGTGGGTAGATTTGAATAATATAGAATTTATATTGTACTACAGCTCTGAGAAAGATTCTAAGAAACTACTTCCAGGAAACTGAGTTTAGAATGATTGTTCAAGGACATGGAGGTTTACCGGACTAGCGGTTTCTGACAAATATTGATCATGCGAGGAGGAACACTTTATCTTTATCTGATTCGAATATCTAAGGAGTGATGTTATATTTCCCGACTGTTCAGGCTTAGTTGTATTTTTTCGGATGTGATATACGTATAGTATAAGTGAGCATTATAAGTCAAAATAAAGTGTGTGGCGAAGAGATATACATAAAAAGTTCAGCGGTATAGTTTTGTGCGTGAAAGGGTTAAAGGAGGAGCACGAGGCCAGGAGCTCTATGATATTTCAACTACTGACTTCGAAACATACAAAATCAAATTTAGATCAGTAAAATTTTTCACACCATTTTCTTTTTAATTTGTTATAATTATTTAATTTTTATTTGTTGTTTTTTTTGTTATTTTTTCATTATTTAATTTAAACTTACATTAAAAACTCACACTGACTTTGTTTTTTAATTTAACAAACATTTAACTTGCAATTATAAAAAATAAATATTTTAAATTGTTTTTTTTTTTTTTGATAAAAAAGGACTATAAAGGATTTTATCCATTTTAAAAGGAAAATAAAGAAATTTAAAGAAAAAAATATTTATTAAAATTGAAAGTTAAATGTTTATTGTAATTTACTAATACTAAATATAAATTTTAAATTAAGATAAGTTAGGCAAATATATAACAAAAAATTACAATTAAATTAATATATTATTATTTTTATATATAAAAAAACAACAAAAATAAATATTTACAAATACTTATTAGTATAAAAAGAAAAAAAAAACTTATGATTAGGCAGAGGAAGTGTTTTTTTTAAGAATTTATAATTACATTTTTTTAGGTGACTTAAAAATGACAGTTGGAATTTTAAATAAATTTACAATTTGAAAAATATTTACAAAATTTTTAATTAAAATATAAGAAATTTAACTAAAATTTATTTGTGTTTTTTTTTAAGCAAAATAATCTTATGCTACTTCCAAATCAGATTCATCACCCTCACTATAATTGGGATCCGATTTAATTTGCAGTTGTGTAACAAAATCCTCGGGCGTACATTTAAGATTGACTATACCCGTATTATTGTTGACATTACTATTGGGATTTACACTACCGCCGCTGCCGCCGCCACATTGTTCCTCTTGCAGTTTACGTAAACGTTCCTGTTCTTCACGTTTCTGTTTACGCCATTTGGCACGACGATTTTTAAACCAAACCTAAAAGTAAAACAAGAAATAAAAAGAAAAAAAAACAAACTTGATTAGTTAAAGTTTAAAGAAATAAAAAGAAAAAAAGCTAATTGTTTATAAAACTAAAAAGAAATAATAAGAAAAAAATTGCTTAAAGAGCTTTGACAGAGAAGTTATGTTGTTTATAATATGGCTTGTTACTTTCACGCATTTAATTAGATATAATTAGGCAACACTGTCCGCAGTTGAAGTGTGAAAGTAACAATACAATTTTGTTGTTTGTCAATTAGTTTTTAATTAGTTTAGGTTATGAGATTTTAAAGTGTATTTGTTTTTTTTAATATTTAAATTTATATTATGTTGAGGTGGATGTTTTTTTTTTTCTTTAAGAAATATCGTTAATAAGTTTTTACTATTATTGTTAAGAGAGTTTTGCGTAATTTTTCTTTAAACATTAACAAAGCATTATTATGTTATTTTTTTTTCTAAATATTTCTAGTATTTGAGCTTGTTATAACAAAAACCTTATAAATATGGCTTCAAAAACACTTTCATCGGTTTTTCAAATTAAAAAATTTCCATAAAACTACTTGTTATAACATATTTATATTTAACTTTCATACTCTTACTACTATTTTACTTTCGTAATATTTCTTTCTTCTTTTGTATAACATGTCGTATCTGCGTTTTGTAAGTATTTTTTCAATTTGAGGTTATGTTTCCTAATGGTGGTTAAGTTAATATATATACATTTTCTTTGTAGAACATATATAAGGTTTCGCGTTTATTTTTTTATCTTTTTTTCCTTATAATATGAAAAAAGAAATTTTTTTCAATCTCTAAATGGTTGCCTAGAGAACCACGATTTCCTTCTTATAAGACAAGCCATTCGGTTGTATATATATTATAGCTTGTAGTCTTTTCAGATTTGCTGCTTACCAAAGGTTAAACCTAATAACGCCATTTGTTTTTTTTTTTTTGTTATTTCTTTTATCGCGTATTTACTTAACAATTCTTGTTAAAGAAATTGTAAAAAGAATTTTTATTTCTTGAATTTATTTTTTTTTTCGAAACTTTTTCTTTTGTCTTTTTAGAGGGTGTTGCAAAGTAGCAACAGTTTTTATAGCTAATTAGGCTTTTAATTATAGCTAATTGTAATTAAATTTATTAAAATGTTATTGTTGTTGTTTGTTATATTGTTGGAAAAAAGAAGTTTCTTGGTTACCATCATCTCCTTGGCATAAAGTGAGTTTTTTTTTGTATTCTTAAAAGGAGTATTAATTTACTCCACCCTTTTGTAATGAGTTTTAACTTTTTCGTTTTAATGTTTGTTTAGTTAAGGGTTCATTTATGGTACTTTAATGATTTCATTTGCCCGTTTGTTTTTCTAGTGGGGTGGAGCTAAAAATTGCTTCTAAAGTTGCCACTATGTTTAATTATTAATTTGCTTTATAAACAAAGTTTGGCAACATTGCTTAAAATCAAAGTTTGTGAATGTGTTACTCTTAATCTTTAGGTCAGATTTCTAAGAAATTTGTTGTATTATTAAAAAAGAAGTAAAATTTCTAGAAGTATGATAAAAATAATAGGTTTAAAGTTGTTTAACTGAATATGAAGTATAATGGTAGTTATTAACTACATTAAAACTTATTCCGTATGTTTTAAAAATTGCTAGTTTGCTAGAAAACAGTTTAACATGTTTGCTAAATTGCTATTGTCATATTGACTCTATAAAATCTAGTTGGCAACGCTAAAAAATGGTATTGTAATGAAAAAAGTTAATATTTAAAAAGTTTTGCTTAAGAATACTAATAAATAAGAAAACCCAATTAAAGAAACAATTATTTTATTAACAATTAACTCAAGAGTGTGAAAGTAACAAGAACCTTTAAAAGCAGGGTGTGAAAATAACAATTATAATTTAACAAATATTTAAAAATGTATTCATTTACTCCTGCTCCTCCTCTGCCATTAGCTAAAACTTATTGAGAATTTTATATTTACAAATAAATAATAAACTTTAGATAATTGTTTTTTTTTTCTGAAACTCTGTAAATGTTTTCATAAATGTTTTCAATCATTATTTTTTCAATATTATTATTGTTTCAACAAGTTTTTCTTGTTATTCTTGCGCATAAATACAGATTGATTTGTATGAATGTTAAAATATAACGAATAATTACTAACAGAAAAAAAAAGAAATCAATTTTGTATATATTTACTAAACATTTATAGAAATTTGTTTATACAATAATATATACAAATGAACAATATTGCATAAATATCAATTGAAAATTGCACTTTTAAATTGTTAGAAAGAAAGAATGTATTGGAAAAAAGGGACAACAAAACTTTACCAACATAAACATTGAGTGCAAAAATTCCCACAATGTTTTATAATAAACAGAACAAAATTTTCCAAAAAAAAAAAATTAATAATAATAAAATTGTTATAAAGTAGTATTGAAGGGGGAGGCTGGGAGTTTGTTGGTTTTTTGTGTTTATTTAGCAAATCGACTAAATTTATTAAAATAACAGTCAAAGGAATTGAGTCAAGTAGTAGTGATTCCAAGTATAAAACTGATGGTTGTTTGAAAAAAAAAACTTTGTGTGTGTTTTTTTCTTCTTTCTTTCTTTGGCCATATGGAAATTATTTTGTTAAAGAATTGTGTATTATGATGAGAGTTAGATGATGGTGAAGCACTTGATCTCCTTTAACATTTATTATCCTATGATAATATAAGAATATCAAGAAATTTATTTTTAAATTTAAAAATAACAAATGTTTAAGAGCTCTATGGTATAATATAGGGAAAGGGAAATGGAAAAATATTATAATATACAAGCAGAGAAATTTAAAGGAATTTTTTTAGGGAAAAGTGGCAAGTTTAAGAATGAAAAAATTTGATTTTTAAATTAACTATTTAGTAGATTGTATATTTCCTTTCTGCCAAGTGAAATGTCGTAGAGTATTCGTTAGATGTAGAGGAATGGACAGTGTGGAACTACAGTTAAAGATATCTGAAAATGTGGCATGTGTTCGATTCCCATTGTATTACACTTCTAAAAAGAACAACAAGCCCGAAACAGGTGAATTTTTTGGAATTCCACATTCCAAATAACTAACTAACTTGAATGGATCAACAAGAGTGTATCTAGTTAGAATCCACTCTAAAGTTTAACAAGGGATATGAGACTGAACTCAAAAATCTATGAAAATCTTAAAAATAACAGATTATTTTAATCCGATTACGTCTGAACCGAATGGTTCAAAAGAATAACACCTGGTTGATTTCGTTTAAATTTGATACTATCCGATAGCTTATAATATATGGGAAAATTATATTGATTTCATTTGAAATAAATAGGTGACCGAAGTAATCTAAGAATTCAGACCTTGAATTCTATTACAAAGTTTTAATGGACTGATATTCATTATATCATATTATTATCAATTGTAATGAACTTTGTGCTTTTCACGAGAAAACATACGATTTAAAAGAAACGTCACCTATTGCTCTTGATACTATCAATAACGAGAATGAGACTGAATTCAAAAATCTGTGAACATTTCGAAAATAACAGATTTATGTTAATTCCTGACAACTCCTCAATATAGATACAACAACAAGGCGATTACGTCTGAAACGTATGGTTCAATCTGAAATTAGAGATACAAGCCGATGACAAATGTTTGGCGGCGTCGGCGACTTTTTTTAGAAAATATCGGCGGCGGCTTCATTGTCGGCTCAATTTAACTTTTTTTTAAAAAAAATTGACCTGATAAGCGTTTATTATATTGAAAAATCTCTGTGGTATGTTATATAGAAACCAGTTTTTTCTGCAGAAAATAGACATTTATAAAAGTTTTTACTATTTTAACATTAGCACAATATTGTGCAGCAATTCAATTTACCATAAGAATTTAAAATAGTGACAATTCTGTTCAAATTGATGAAACTATTTTCTGAAATACATGTGCGATTCCAATCTTTATCAGCGGCTACGTTTAAGCCGGCTTAGCTTTTAAGCCGAAAGAAGTTACGCGGCCGACAGCCGCCGCCTATTTGAGCCGTCTCGGTTTGTATCTCTGCCTGAAATCACCTGGTTGATTTCATTTAAAAGACTGACGGTCACATTGTCACATTGTGTCAAATTCTTTATATCAAATCAAATAATTTTCGTAATTAAACTATGCATTTTCACCAGATTGATTTCCTTAGAATGAACGACGGTCATTGTCACATCGTGTCATATTCTATGCATCAAACCAAAGAATTTTCCTAATTAAAACTTTAACAAATTATTCAATATTACACATACATATAAACACACACACACACACAAATCCCAGCTCTAAATCCTACACTACACAGTTCCATTTAAATAATTAACTATAAAGCTTTTTGGGATAATTAATGCACAAAAGCTGTTAGTATAGCCCAAGGAGTTATTAAACAAACCAACAAAACATTTCAACCAAATTTTCACACAAACACCTGCTTGAAAAATTAACATACAAACAGATAGACATGTTATATGCAAGGTATGACATGACCTGACATGCTGCTATCTAAGTATAAGTATAACAGAATTACAACATCTTTGACAGCACAAAAATTAAGCTGCAGGAATACACCAACAAAAAAAAAACACACCCTCTTTTTTGGAGTGTGTTTTTATTCACTAAAATCTCAACTAAGAGTAGATTTCTCTAACAAATCAGACAATAGCTGGTGAGTGTGTAATAAAACCGTAAAAAAGGGGAAAGGAATGTTTGTTTATATAGTAAAGTTACTCATACTAAAAACTTTTAAATTATATACTAATGCTTTATATACTTTTTATACATTTTAGTATATATGTTTGGAATGCTGATATCCTTGCTTTGCTATTCGTGTTTTTGATTTTTAACATAAATGCAATTTGACAGTAAATGCATGAATTGTCACAATTATTTGTCAACAAAACTGTCAAATAAATGTTGATTAAAGAAAAAATTCGAAACCCCCCCCCTAAACTTGTGTTTCATGTTTTTGCCCCTTTTTATATACGGTTTATGTTTAGTCTTTGAACTTGTCTGTTCTATGTTAAGGTTGCCTAGTAGCCAGAGTTTCATAATAAATGTCAAAGAAATTTTTAAAATTTATATTATTAGAGCTTTTTTGTGTTGGTTATTAAAGAAATTAAATTTGTTTGTTATTAAAATTTCTTAAAAGAAATATAAATAACTTTAATATTACTATAAAGAAGTTAATTTCGTTTTTTGATTAAAATCTTTTGACAGTTTGCAAAAACGGCGTTGCGGCTTGCAAAATATTAACGGCGATTAGCCGTCGCAGATTTTAGCCTTCTCGGCTTGAATCTCTCTCTCTCTGTTTGCAATAGCAGAGTGAAATGAACAATTTGTTTTGTTTACATTCCCGGTAGTGATGCCAATGATTTGAAACTATGAAAAGAATAATTTGTTTTGTTTACATTCATAGTAGTGATGCCAATAATAAGAATGTACAAAAACAAAAAAATATATGTTGTTTACAATCACAGTAGTGATGCCAATAATTAGAATGTATTAAAAAAAAACAAATTTGTTGTGTTAACAATCAGAGTAGTGATGCCAATGGTTTATCAAAAAGCACTAATTTAGCAAAACACATTCTTTGAATCCTTGCTAAAAGAGTTGTTAACATTATAATCTTAAAATATGTTATTTGTGAATCATTTTTTAAGAAACTTTTTAATGAAGATGATTAATTAAAAAAATTGAAACATGAAGTTTTTAATAAATTATTTTCTCAATTTTCTTTAAATTTCTTAAAATTTTCAAGTGCTTTTTTTTAAGAAATTTTCAATTTGATACCAATTTACATAATTAGAATTTATTATAAAATTTAAATTAGTAATCAAATTTGAAGGCGCTTTCATGACATGACATTTTTTGTTTAAAACAAAATTAAACTAATATTTAAAAATAAAAAAAACGTAAATCACTCCTCCTGCTTAAACAGTTGAAAATTATTGACAAAAAAACAAACTGCTAAATATTCTTAAAAAAAAAACAAGTTCTTAAACAAATACACACAAACTAATTCTCAAGTCTTAAGAATATTATTTAATTTGGTTCCTTTTTATATTTAATGAATTTTGTAAAAAAAACATGAAAAATTAAGAAAACAATATAAATATAAAAATATTCATAAAGTCAGGGTTTTAATAATCATCTCAAAATACTACTTGATCGTTTTGGGATTAGTTGTATTTGAATTTTAATGCTTGACCGCCACATACACATACAAATGATAATGATGACAATTATAAATATACTCTAAAGAGTGAGAGTAACAAGCATAATAAAACAAAGAGAGTTTTAGTTTGTTAACTAAGAGCTGCTGTGTGGCCAACTATTTTGACATTTCAGCTTCATCATTTAGATAAATATTGTGGATGATGTTGACGATGATGACGCTGTTGATGTTTTAATACAATGAGAATTTTAGAATTTAGTAAACAAAACAATAAATAATTATTTATTTAACAAAAACCTCTTTTTCTATAACAAGACCTAATACTGTTTCTCTTTCTCTTTTACTTCTACAGATAAGTTTGCTTAAAAAAGAGACAAAAATATAATATTTATATACAGTGGCAGCATCATGTATACCCTTTCCTAACTACTTGTATTGTCTTTTTGTTGTGTTGTTTCTAAATGTGTACTTAACGATTTTTACAGGATGATTGACTCCGCTGTTATTGTTCAGTTTGTGTATAAAGGTATTTTGTAGCCTCTTATTGTTGTTTTTTTATGATTTTTTTCGTGTGTTTTGTTTTCTTTTCTGTATTGATCTTGAGTGTAATTTATGTTAATTGTATGAGCTACTGTTTTCTTTTTTTTTTTTTCTTGTTCAAATCCCCCACAACCACTTGTTAGTTAAATAATAAAAATACTATATATGTGTATATTATTTGTTTTCTTTTTGTCTGTTCACAAAAGATAAATTTACATTTTGTTAAAGGTAAAAGAGTCAAACGATCAAAAAGATTTTCTGTAATTATTACCACTTATGTTTTATTATCAATATTCTTAAAGTCCCTTTAAGTTAAAGCAACAAATGTTTGGAAATCCAAAAAGAAAAGAAACGCTTAAGCTTTAAGTGGCCATAATATTGCTATATGCTAAATACTAGAAGCCACATAAATTAGTAATCGTAGTAGTACAATGATTTTACAAAAAAAAAAATCCAAAAATATTGAGAAAAAAAAAGAAAACCTTAAGGCTTTTAATTCTTCTTTAAAAAGAGAAAACAATCTTTTTTTCAGCATATAATTTATGAATCTAAACAACAATTTAATCTTTTAAATCGAAAGAATAAATGATTGTTCTTCAATTTGTAAAAAATAATAAAAAGAATAAAGTTTTAATTGATTAAAATATAGTGCAATCAATTTAGAAACGTTTAATTCAATGATATTATGAAAATTACTTAAAAAAGTGCTGCCAAGTAGTAGTAAACAAATAATGTAAACAAACTTGAAAGTGAGATCCTAACAACTTATTTAAATCTTAAAGAATTTTTCGATTTGCAAAAAGAAATAAAAAGAATAAAGAAATTCAAATTTATAAAAATATTGTAAAATCTAATGATTAAATAAAAAATAAAATAAATTAAAAAAAATTCTAGAATGATAGTTCAAAAAAGTGTTGCCCAAACAAAAATTTGTTTTAACAAGTAAATTCTGAATTCTTTAAAAAGTATCATATAAGTCTATATTAAACAGTGCTGCCAAGTACTATCATATTATGTTAAATGTAAATTTAAAATTTTAAAAGATTTTAAATTTACAAGAATTTATCAATTTGTAATAAGAAATAAAAATATCAAATCGCAAATGGATTCAATAATGGCATGGAAAATAAATAAAAAGCGCTGCCAAGTAGTTTAAAGATATAATATAAACAATGTTGAGAGGTATTGTGAAAGTGAAAAAAATAAACAGGCGCACAACAGGCCCGATTGTAGCCTAGGTGTATTTCTTCGGATTTGATGTAGTATTAACCTAACCTAACTGTCTATAAACAAAAAAATGCTACCAAGTAATTTGTAAAAGGAATAAAAAGAAAAATTTAACATTAAACTGAATCAAATATGATCGAATCTAATAGATAATGATAATTATTTAATGATGCCACGTTTATTAAATAAATAAGTACTGCCAAGTTTTTTAAAGTTTACCGTACAAAGTGATGCTTTTTAAACAAAGAAGTACTGCTAAGTAATTTCTAAAAATGAATAAAAAGAAAAAATTAACATTAAACTGAATCCAATATTATCGAAACTATTAGATAATGAAGTTATTCAATGATGCCACGTGTATAAAATAAATAAGTACTGCCAAGTTTATTAAAGTTTACCGTAAAAAGTGATGCCCAAATCATAGGAAGAAAAATTTTAAAACGGACAATAACACAGGTCTAAGCTTTCTTCAGCTAATCAGTTGCTCAAAAAGTGCTACCAAGTTTCAAAGTTAAATAAAAAGCAGAATCAAATAAATTGTTGAAAACTGACAACTTTGAACTTATGCTAAAGATGATTAAGAATTATTTTAAAGAAATCAAGAAATTTCCATGAAAATTTCCCCAAAAATTCTTCAATATTTGTCATACTGCAACTTTTAATCAATTTCCTGTTTGATTTTCAAAACTTACATCTTTGGAATACCAAACACAGACAATAACAAATATTGCAGCCAACACCCCCCCCCCCATGAACACAGTCAACAAAATGTTCACCAGTTGTAAAACTATGATAGTTTTCTAGATATTTTAGGTTACAAATGCAAAACCAGCAGCTATACAAAGTAAAGCCTACATTATTAGCTTGCTGCTGCTGCAAAAAACGAGCAGGTAATTAGCATTGTTGGTTTGTTTGTGCCTCTCTACATTACACTGTCATGGACAAAGTAATCAAATGACATGTGGTGGGATTAACGAAGCGCAAAATTTTGATAATTTTCAACAAAACATGTTTTTTGTTTGTTTGTTCCTTTCTAATGGGTTCATTATTGTGAACTAAAATATTTTGTTTGGGAGAAAAAAAGTTAAAAAAAATTCCATTTTACAAACATATACAATAATGACTTATGCATTTATGGTTAGTTTAAGTTGCGGGGGATGGGAGATGTCAAAAGTGGGTGAGTGGATGTGAAAAATAATATTTGTTTGCTTAAATTTTTCATCTTTCTGAAAATGGTTCGTGTTGTAGTTTATATACATGGCCATGGGGTCAGTTATTTTAAGCCATATCCATACATATGTAAGCGGTTAGTTTTTAATCCCGTTTATACTATAACATAACCCTTTGGGTGGGATTTTTATAGGTTGGATAGTAAAGCATTTTTATAAATTTTGATGATGCTTAAAACAATTTTTTCTCTCTCTGTTATTTTTGGTAGGGATTTATTGTTGTCTTTTTGGGAGGAGGATGTTGGTGATAGGTGGTGTCTGATGTTGAAGTGAAACTTTGCATGATGTTATGTTTTTGCTGAATATTTTGTCAAAAGTCTAGGTATTTTACAATCATGGATAAACAAGCTCTATGTATAGGTATAACAGCAGTTTGAATAGATAAAAGCAATATTTTTATTAAGATTTCAGTTATAACATGAATGATTTAAGAGAATTTTGGTAACATTTTGTTAAATATGAAAGATATTTTAAAAAAAAACTTTTGAATCCATAAAAACTTTGCTTAATATAGTAAAAAAATGGAAAACGTTATTCCCTTTTAGCAAGGCTGCCAGAGTAATATATACTTAATAATATATCAAAAACTTGGCAGCACTATTAAAAAGTAAATAAAAACATATGGCCATACTTCATTATTCAGAGAAATGTATATTTTTTAAACATTTTTGAACAATTTCAAAACTTTTAAAAGAAATCTTTTAGTTTTCCATTTTATTTTGAAAAAGTTAAAAATTTTGTTAAAAATTTCCACTATTACCTTCTCCCATCTTACATAAACGCTTTCTGTTCTTTAATAACTATATCCTCTTTAACCGAAGATCTTTGTAATAAACAAAAAAAAAAAAAACACGTTAGAACATGTAAATATACATGTGTTATGTCTGTATGAGTTTTATAATACTATCAAGGGTTTCTGTAACGAATGTTAATTAAAAATCAACTGCTTGTGGCATGTTTGTTTTATGGATTTCATGCCACGGACTTTTTGTTATACAGAGGCTGGCTGCAATATTTCACTGCAGCAGCATCATCATGTGTTATTGCTGAAACAGCGTTTTATAAGCTTTAACCCTTAAAAAACAAAAAAAAAAAATCATAGATTTTCATTTTACTTATTGGTTTCACTATTTACTTTAAAGTATTACACATACATATTTTCTAATATATTTTTTTTTGAGATCATTGTCAAAACGTTTAATTTTTGTGTTTATTTAATTTTTCTAAAAATTTTCTATTATTTTTTGCATAAGTTTATTTAATAATAAAAACCACGTGTTGGTTGGTTAAAAGTGTTTATTTTAAAAGCCTGCAGTTATAAAAAAATGAATTTTAAAGGTAAAATTTTTAGTTTTATATTGTGCTAAAAAGTGGTGTCTACTTTTGAGTGACTAAAATTATAGGATTAGTTTAGTTAAAACACGTGGCGGGCTTTTAAATAATAACAAATTTGAAAGCTAAAGTTTTTTTTAACTTAAACTTATGTAAGGGGAGTTTAAAAAAAACATATACAACATGTTTTACTAGTAAAGTGCTGCCAAGTAGTTTAAGTAAATAATAATGTAATGAATCTTAAAACGAAGCAAATGAGAGATTATAAGTGCCGGTTTACACAGGGAAATTTAAGATTTTTTTGTGTAAGAGAAAGATGAAAAATGAAATATCAACAATTTCATTCTCTTACACAT
This sequence comes from Lucilia cuprina, assembly GCF_022045245.1. Taxonomy (NCBI): domain Eukaryota; kingdom Metazoa; phylum Arthropoda; class Insecta; order Diptera; family Calliphoridae; genus Lucilia; species Lucilia cuprina. Next base: position 28,008,565 of record NC_060950.1, on the reverse strand, counting down.
AAAATTAAGAGTTTCCCATAAAAAGTTTTCCTATGTGAACCTGCACCCACTAAACTAATATAATCTATAAAGGTGCTGCCAATTAGTTTCAGAAACCTATCTTTTGATTTTATTCTTTTTACAAATGGACGAACAGATCAAAAAGTGCGAACAGTTCAAAAAGTGATGCTGCCACTTTGAGCAAGTGACATAAGACTCAAAAGCAAGGATTAAACATTTGCTAGACAATTATATGCTTAAAAAGTGCTGCCAAACAGTTTTAAGACACTATATTCAGTTCTAGTTCAGTTCTAGTTCAGTTCTAGTTCTAGTTCTAGTTCAGTTCTAGTTCAGTTCTAGTTCAGATCTAGTTCAGTTCTAGTTCAGTTCTAGTTCAGTTCTAATTCAGTTCTAGTTCAGTTCTAGTTCAGTTCTAGTTCAGTTCTAGTTCAGTTCTAGTTCAGTTCTAGTTCAGTTCTAGTTCAGTTCTAGTTCAGTTCTAGTTCAGTTCTAGTTCAGTTCTAGTTAAGTTCTAGTTCAGTTCAGTTCTAGTTCAGTTCTAGTTCAGTTCTAGTTCAGTTTTAGTTTAGTTTTGGTTCAGTTTTGGTTTAGTTCTAGTTCAGTTCTTGTTCAGTTCTAGTTCAGTTCTAGTTCAGTTCTAGTTCAGTTCTAGTTCAGTTCTAGTTTAGTTCTAGTTCAGTTTTAGTTCAGTTTGGTTCAATTCTAGTTCAGTTATATTTTAGTTGTAGTTCATTTCTGGTTCAGTTCTAGTTCAGTTTTAGTTCATTTTTGGTTCAGTTTTGGTTCAGTTCTAGTTCAGTTCTACTTCAGTTCTAGTTAGGTTCTAGTTTAGTTCTAGTTCAGTTCATTAGTTTTCAAACTAATTTTAAAACAATGCAACTAATATAAAATTCGTCAAAAATTGTTACTATAATAAATTAAAATTTTAATTACTAGCAACAAATATAAGCTAATAAAACATAGTAAACTTTGACCTTCGTCAAATGCAACCCTGCCTCCACCTCAAAGGTAATTCAATATTATAATTTTCATTAATAGCTAATTAGATTTAGTTAAATGAGTTTTCTGCATGTCGAGTGGCTATTTTTTGCAATTTTGATTTTATTTTAAAAATATCAAATCAAGCGTTAAATGATATTAAAATTATAATTTAAATATGTACATACATACAACAAACATATGTTTTTGCCATGTTTTTATATGTTTTTGTGTATTGTTACATAATTAAGCATATGTAAAAATATTTATACAATTAAGACCCAAAATCCGTGCCATATTGAAATTTAGTAAAAATACATACATATATAAACATAATGTATTATTATTATATTTTTAAATATAAGTTTAAATATGTGTTTATGTGTTTTAGTAATAAGTAAATTTTTTCATTATTAAATTTTTTTCTGCTTTGCTTTTATATTATTAGTTAAATCAATATAATTATAAAATTTTAAATCTGTTTTTATTATATAAAAATGAGCAATTTTTCAAACAAACACATTTTATACAAACAAAAACAAATTACTAAATGCGTTTAAATACTGAAATATTGGCATTACTTTTTTTGAATTTCTTAGCTCAGTGTGAAGTTAACATTTAAGTAATCAACAAATTTAACACCCCTTTTTTCAGTTGCTGTATGTAAAGAAAACAACAAACATTTAAATGTCACTTATAGGGTTTTTTTCTAATATGATGACAAACAAATTAAAGTGACAAATTTTTTTCTCAAGTGATAATTTATTTAAAACCTTTTTTTAAATCACCCACCCTTTTAGCAATATTACCTATAAAGTGGGTGTTGTTGACTATGTTATGGTTGTTAAGTTACTTAAGCTTAAAGCCAAATACTTAAAGCCTTAAACATACATACATATGTTGCGTTTGTTGTAGTATTAATACTATATGACAATATTGGACATTTACTTTGGTAATTAGGCTTATTAACTAACGGTAACATTGAAAATCGGAATGAGTTTTCCTTTTGCCATAATAATAATATTAATAGCAATAATAATGCTGTTACTGAGCCTCAAGCACCCTGAGGCAGGTTAATATGTGTGGACAATAGTGTTAAGATTTTGTATTATGTATAATTTTTGGAATGTTGTAGGTATTGTAAAATACATTATAATGTTAATAGTTACAAATATTACTAAGAGGTAGTGTTAGAATTTGCCTTAGGTTTTCTGGGTTATTAAGTGGGTTGGGGGGGATGAAGGATGGAGGGGGGAATGTTGTTTCAAGTACAATTTAATTTAAGCTGTTTTTAGTATTTAATATAGTTTTTTAATATAAATTTAATTGAGTAGTTACAAAAGTGCTGCCAAGTTATTTAAACTAACCGTGTAAACAATTTAAGTAATGTACAGTTATAAATAAAAAATGTAAACAATTCTTAAGTCGAGCAAATAAGAAAAGAGAAAGCAACAAAATCTAATTATTTTATTTGTAGTAACATTCTATAAAAGGTGCTGCCAAGTAGTTTATCTAATAATTTCCAATTTTAAATAAGTTTAAAAGAAATTTAAGTATTTTAAAGGAAATGTTACATTATTTAGCGTTTTTAAGAAATAATTTAAGAAGAATAAACAAAAACAACACATACATAAATTTTGATTAAAATTTTGACGTTTGTTTATACACAAGGCGAAAAGTTTATAAGTTTAAGCCATTTCATATTGCGGCGAATTCATTACACTTTTTATGTATGGAGTTTGACAGTGTCGGTTTTGGGAGAGAATTTTTATACCCTAGTGGGGTAAACCCATCTTTAAGAATACCAATCGGATCAGAATCGTTTTCTGATTCCATTTAGCTATGTCCGTCCGTCCATGTAAACCTTTTAATCGAACTATAGGCCGCAATTCTGAATATCATTCAATGAAATTTGGTACATGATCTTCTATTGACCCAGGGACGAAGCTTATTGAAAATGGTTAAGAACGGTCCATTATTTCACCTAGCCCCCATACAACAGAACTTTGATGTTTAATACTTATTGAAAAAGTGTTACCAAGTTTACAAATAAACAAAATTAAACAATTTTACTTTGAGCTGAAGACAATAACAACTAAACTAGGTTTAATAAAAATATCCATAAAAAAGTGTTGCCAAGTTTTTTTAAATAGGTTGCCAAACATAAAAAATATTGTTTTCTGATGATATTAGTAATAAACATAATTTGTATATCTTTTTTGCAATTTACCACTTATAAGTTGCCCTTTTTTGCGCAAATATCACCCTAAAATTCTTATCACAGAAAAAACACTTTTAAAGTGGTTTGCTTTTGTTTTTTCACAAATTGTTTATTTAACAACTAACTAGACTGAATATGAAAAAAAAAACAAAAACAAGGGAAAAAGAATTCCATATTAACAAGTGTTCAAAAGTTGATGATTGTTTTTAACATTAGAGGGTTGTTAAATAAAATTTTGTAATGAACATATCGCAGCCAGACCAAAACAGGTCAGGCCCTTAAGGCTTAAAAGTGTTGGTTATAAAAATATTAAATCTGCTGATTCCACTTGATTGCCATTTAATTTTGATTTAATTTACACAAAATAAACAAAACAAAAAATAAATCAAAACAATAAACATATAGAGAACAAATTAATATGGAAAATTCTTAAAAATAAAAATAATATTTATTTTAAAGTAATGAAAATTTTAATCTTTATAACAGACCACCTAGTTTTCTTTTTCCTAAAGAAATTTTCTTCCTTTTATTCTTTTCGCAATTATGTTTTTTTTTTTTTTGGAAATCTTTTTGTCGGCTTTTAAAAAATATTTATTTGATTGTAATGTGTTAATAGTTTTCAAAACTAAATCCTTATATTGTTTAACCTTTTTTAAGTAAAATAAAAAATTGTGTCATTTTGTTGAAGGATAGAAAAAAATGTTATTTTTTTTCCTTTTACAATGATAGAGCAGTTTTTAGGGTAAAAATATTATTACTATTATGATGTTGTAATAATAACCTTTTTTTTGGAATGGTTTGTTTACTTTCAAGGCGGCATTTAATAGTAAATGGTGTCCTTTTTTTTGTAATATTAGAGGGCTATTTAATCGACAAATTTAGTATGTTGGCTTAGTACTTATTTAAGGGCTAAAGCAACTGTTTAAGAGTTAATTGTTTACGCCCACGCTTGTGGAAATGAGGCAATAATTATTTAATTTTTAGCAGCTGTTTTCAATTCAGAACGAAATTATAGTCTAGTCTATAGTCTAATCTTTAGTCTGGTCTGTAGTCTAGTCTAATATATATTCTAGTCTATAATATAGTATAAAGTCTAGTCCATAGAGTCTATGGACTAGTGTATAGTCTAGTCTATAGAGTCTTTGGACTAGTCTATAGTCTAGTCTTTAGTCTATAGACTGGTTTGTGGTCTAGTCTTTAGTCTAGTCTATAGACTTGTCTGTGTTCTAGGCTTTAGTCTAGTGTTTAGTCTTGTCTACAGACTAGTCTATAGTCTATACTCTAATCTACAGTCTAGTCTATAGCCTAGTCTATAATCTAGTCTATAGTATATAGTCTATAGTCTAGTTTATAGACTAGTTTATTATCTAGTTTTTTATATAGTCTAGTCTATAGTATATAGTCTAGTCTACAGTCTAGTTTTTTATATAGTCTATAGTTTAGTCTGTAGTCTAGTTTAACGTCTAGTCTATAGTCTTTAGTCTAGTCTATAATCCAGTGTATAGTATATAGTCTAGTCTATAATCTAGTTTGAAGACTAGTCTTTATTGTAGTCTTTAGTATAGTCTTTAGTCTAGTCTTTAGTCTAGTCTTTAGCCTAGTCTATAGTCTAGTATATAGTCTACTCTACAATCTAGTCTACAGTCTAGTCTAGTAGACTATTCTTTATTCTTGTTTTTGGCCTAGTCTTTAGTCTAGTTATTAGTATATATTTTAGTCTAGTTATTAGTATTAGTATAGTTTTAAGTCTAGTCTTTAGCCTAGTCTATAGTCAGGACTATTGTCTAATCTATAGTCTTGTCTATAATCTAGTATATAGTCTACTCTACAATCTAGTCTACAATCTATTCTATAGTCTAGTTCTATAGTCTAGTCTATAGTTTAGTCCATAGTCTAGTCTATAGTCTAGTCTATAGTCTAATCTTTAGCCTCGTCTTTAGTCTAGTCTTCAGTCTATAGTCAGAACTATAGTCTAGTATATAGTCTACTCTACAATCTAGTCTATAATCTAGTCTATAGTCTAGTCTATAATCTAGTCTATAGTCTAGTCTATAGTCTAGTCTATAGACTAGTCTATAGTCTAGTCTATAGTGTAGTCTATAGTCTAGTCTATAGTCTAGTCTATAGTCTAGTCTATAG
>NC_060950.1:28000342-28003127 GCF_022045245.1 Lucilia cuprina | reverse complement strand
TAGTTTAGTCCATAGTCTAGTCTTAAGTCTAGTATATAGTCTAGTGTATAGTCTAATCCATAGTCTAGTGTTAAGTCTAGTCTATAGTCTAGTCTATAGTCTAGTCTAGTCTATAGTCTAGTCTAGTTTATAGGCTAGTCAATAGTCTAGTCCAATCTGTATTCCAGTCTAAAGTCTAGTCTAAATTCTAGTCTATAGTCTAGTCCAATCTGTAGTCTTGTCCAGTCTAAAGTCTAGTCCAGTATAAAGTCTAGTCCAGTCTAAAGTCTAATACAGTCCATAGTCTAGTCTGTTGTCTAGACTATAGTCTAGTCTGTAATCTATAGTTTAGTCTACTGTCCATAGTATAGACTCTCTACACTAGTCTGTAACCTCATGTCTAGTATATAAACATTTTTGGTATATATTACAAAATTTCAGTTGTCCATGTCTGATTTTATCCGCCGGAACATACAAACAAACTCGTTATCAGCAGAGATAGTCATGGCGATTATAATGCGCATCATAGCAAATATTGAGTAAAAGGGAAGTATTTATGTATATGTGAATTTCCTGTACTGAGCGCCATTCATCATATACAGTGACATTTTTCTGTTGGATTTTTTGTAAATTTAATGAATGAATTTATCTCAAATCAAACAACAACAAAAGAGGGCGTTAACCGTTTTCAACCACCCTTAGATTTTACACAAATTATATTGGTAACACCAGGTAGGCAAGCAACATTCTCTTTAACATACATAGAGAGAGAGAGAATAAAATAAAAAAATATACTCACATGTAAAAACAAAGCATGCAAGCAAGCAGCTATGTATGTTAGTATAAAGAGAGTGATTTATTACTCTAACACTTGAGATATTTTCAATATGGTAGCACAATCTGTAGCTAAAATGGGCGTGTTTTGTAACAAGGAATGGTGTTTAAGATATTAAAGTGTAAGTGTTTTTGAAAAAAAGATTTTAATAGACAAGTTGTTTGGAAGTGCGTAAATCGAAGGCATAACACAACAATTTCGGATTTCAAACCAGCAGGAAGTAGCGTGTGTTTAAGTGCGTGTGAAAAAATTTGAATAAATCTGAAAATAATAAACAAGATAAAATTCTTTAATAAAATAAAAAATCATATTAAAACTTAATTGAGAGAAAAAATAAATATTAAAAGAAAAACAAATTAAAACCGATTATAAAAATTGTGCGTGAAAAAGTGTTAACATTTTTAAACATTAAACTTAAATTTTTAAGAAAAAAATTAACAAAATTCTGTCCTCACTGTGGCCTGCTCCAGACCAACTTGTTGGTACCTTGGAGCCTAAACTAGTAGCTAATACGGCTAAATTTAAAATTACCGTTATACGCAGCCCGGCAAGCTCACCGCCTCCCACACCACCTTTGGACATAAATTCCCTTAATCCCTCTAAACTTAATATTAATACAAACAAAATGGTGGAAACCACCTCACCTCCTAGTGGATTAACCATTAAACGTTGCCCCTCTAGTCCTTTAAGTGATCATCATCATAATCTGCAGCAGCAACAACAACAACACCTCCAACAACAGCAACAATTGCAACAATTACATCAACAACATTTACACAATTCCATGAGCAATCAAAATAATCCTACGACCCGTCAAAGTCCTCACAGTCCTGCAACACCAAATGCTGCTTATCTCACAACCGCCATGCTTTTAAATTCCCAACAATGTGGCTATCTGGGACAACGTTTACAATCGGTATTCCAGCAGCAACAACAACAACAGCAACAACATACCCAATCTCAAACTCCCTCCTCGGATGATGGCTCACAATCGGGTGCCACTATAATCGATGATGATCGTATTACTTTAAGAGAAACAGCCGTCGGTTCGGCTACTGCCACAGCCGCCGCGGCTGCCTCTATCTTTAGCATCGATAGTATTTTGGGTTCCCGTTCCGTTAATCATAATAACAATAATAGCATTAACAATAATAATATCATCAATTCGAAACGTTCCGATTCGCCCACTTCCCCCAGTTCAAATTCTAGTTCGGCTGCCTCAAGTCCCTTACGGCCGCAACGTGTACCAGCCATGTTGCAACATCCTGGTTTACATTTGGGTCATTTAGCTGCTGCTGCAGCTTCTGGATTTGCTGCTTCACCTTCGGATTTTTTAGGTAAGTTTTGGTTTTTCAACGGGTAATATGATATTTTCTTGATGCTGCTGCTGCTGGTGATGGCAGAAGGTTACCTTTAAAGGTTTAGTTAAACTTACAACTCTTTGTTTAAGAAGATTAAAAGTTTAGTTATTTGGAAAAACTTTAAGGAAACATGTCGTACAGAGTAGAAAAATGGTTAAATTTTAAAGAAAACACTTGGTTGTAGCAGTAGAAAATCTTATTTAAACCTAGTTTAACTAGGAGTTATGCTTTAAACGCTGATTGCCAAGAGAAGATTTAGACTAAGTGTATGATTTATTGACTATAAAACGGACTATAGAATAGACTAAAGACTAGTCTGTATACTAGACCATAGACTAGACTGTAGACTAGACTATATACTAGACTATAGATTAGAATATAGAATAAAGTGTAGACTAGACTATAGACAAGACTATAAACTATACTATAGACTAGACTGTAGATTAGACTATAAACTAGACTATAAACCAGACAATAAACTAGACTATAGACCAGACTTTATACTAGACTATAGACTAGACTATGGACTAGACTATAGACTAGACTATAGACTAGACTATAGACTAGACTATAGACTAGACTATAGACTAGACAATAGACTAGACTATAG
>NC_060950.1:27998340-28000242 GCF_022045245.1 Lucilia cuprina | reverse complement strand
GACTATAGACTAGACTATAGACTAGACTATAGACTAGACTATAGACTAGACTATAGACTAGACTATAGACTAGACTATATACTAGACTATAAACTAGACTATAGACTAAACTATAGACTAGACTTTAGACTAGACTATAGACTAAACTATAGACTAGACTATAGACTAGACTATAGACTAAACTGTAGACTAGACTATAGACTAGACTATAGACTAGACTATAGACTAGAGTATAGACTAGACTATAGACTATACTATAGACTACACTTTAGACTATACTATAGACTAGACTATAGCTTACACTATAGACTACACTATAGACAAGTCAATAGACTATAGTGTAGACTAGACTACTTATAGAGAAGACTATAGACTAGACTTTCCCAAATATTAGACTATAGAATGACCTGTTGTAAACTTAATTTTCCATCCCTGGTGAGGTTATTTTCACCATTAAAATATCAATATTGTAGGCGTTGTATTTGAATAGTTTTGTTTTTGGACTGTCTCGTTATTGAGTGAATTTTGTTTTGGACTTATATCCACTCATAAGGGAGCTAACTACGAATGGGGGTATTTTTGTTGTTGCTGCTAATGGAAGATTGTAATGAAGTGGATGTTCGTTTTTATTCACACTTGAATATACGATTATCTTATTTAGACAAAGTCAACGTAGGTATCTATTTTGTATCTCTGTCAGTCCTGCTTATATTCTTTGACGTTTTTTATTTTTTGCTCTCTAATCTAAAGAAATTTTTGTTTATATATTTCTCTATATATACAGTTTTTTTTATTATATTTATATATATGAGTATATACATGAGTTAATTTTCACACCCTATTTTAAGCTTTATATATAGTAAAAACATTTCTACTCCCCTTACTTGTAAGCAGTATGTATATAATTTGGTTATTTCTTAATGAATTATCTAAAGCTGTTAATGACAAAATTAATGCTTTTATTTTGTAGAATTTTCTTTTTCATTTCTCTATGTTATTTTATACCATACAAAAAATATTACTTAAAAATCTTTTCACCCTATTTGGGAGGTTACCAACTCCTCTCAAATTGGTTTTAAGTATCAAATTGTTTTCATTACAAATACTCTTTTTCTATTAAGCGTAACGAGTATTTTTTTGTTGGAAGTTGAATTTTTTTTATAAATATTTAATAATAATTGTCAGGGTTATTAATTTGACATTTACATGATTGACAATTAAATCGATATTATATGTGTAAATGAAATATTTTTGTATATTTAGCAAGACAAATGTCATATTGTAACCTTTAGATTACTTAAGGTTAAATACACTGGAATTTAATTTATTATCATTTATAGATTTAAATGTCTTTTTGGGCAGCTTTGGCAGCTGTAGTTAAAACAGTTGATCCACATCATCAAACATCGTTGCTGATCCGATTAGACCATCGTAGTAGACCACCGATTAAATTTTGGACTAGAGTATAAATTCTGCTATATACTTTACTATGAACTATTGACTAGACTGTGTACTAACCTATAGATTACTCCAAATATTCTATAATCAATAATCAAGTCTTAAGTTTAGACTTGATACAAAGTTATAGATTAGTAGACAATATATTAGACTATAGACTGGACTATAGAATATACTGTAGATTAGGCTATAGCCTATACTCAATACCAACTGTAAACTAGACTACAGACTATATATTACACTATAGGATAGATTATAGAGTAGACTATAGACTTTATATTAGACTATAGGATAGACTAGACTATAGACCATATTATAGACTATACTATAGACTATACTATAGACTAGACTATAGACTAGATATAGACTAGACTATAGACTAGACTATAGACTAGACTATAGACTAGACTATAGACTAGACTATAGACTAGACTATAGACTAGA
>NC_060950.1:27995781-27998240 GCF_022045245.1 Lucilia cuprina | reverse complement strand
GTTAGTTTGTTAGTTTGTTAGTTTGTTAGTTTGTTAGTTTGTTAGTTTGTTAGTTTGTTAGTTTGTTAGATTGTTAGTTTGTTAGTTAGTTAGTTTGTTAGTTAGTTAGTTAACTAGCTAGCTAGTCAGTTAGTTAGTTAGTTAGTTAGTTAGTTAGTTAGTTAGTTAGTTAGTTAGATAGATAGATAGATAGATAGATAGATAGATAGATAGTTAGTTAGTTAGTTAGTTAGTTAGTTAGTTAGTTAGTTAGTTAGTTAGGTAGTTAGTTAGATAGATAGATAGATAGATAGATAGATAGATAGATAGATAGATAGATAGATAGATATATAGATAGATAAATAGATAGATAGATAGATAGATAGATAGATAGATAGATAGATAGATAGATAGATAGATAGATAGATAGATAGATAGATAGTTAGTTAGTTAGTTTGTTAGGTTGTTAGTTAGTTAGTTAGTTAGTTAGTTAGTTAGTTAGTTAGTTAGTTAGTTAGTTAGTTAGTTAGTTAGTTAGTTAGTTAGTCAGTTAGTTTGTTAGTTTGTTAGTTTGTTAGTTTGTTAGTTTGTTAGTTTGTTAGTTTGTTAGTTTGTTAGTTTGTTAGTTTGTTAGTTTGTTAGTTTGTTAGTTTGTTAGTTTGTTAGTTTGTTAGTTTGTTAGTTTGTTAGTTTGTTAGTTTGTTAGTTTGTTAGTTTGTTAGTTTGTTAGTTTGTTAGTTTGTTAGTTTGTTAGTTTGTTAGTTTGTTAGTTTGTTAGTTTGTTAGTTTGTTAGTTTGTTAGTTTGTTAGATTGTTAGTTTGTTAGTTAGTTAGTTTGTTAGTTAGTTAACTAGCTAGCTAGTCAGTTAGTTAGTTAGTTAGTTAGTTAGTTAGTTAGTTAATTAGTTAGTTAGTTCGTTAGGAACTAATTCAGCTTCATTTTTAATTACTTCCAGTTCATCCTTTGTCGCTCATCGGATGTGAGAGATACCTAAGTGAAAATCTAATTAAATATTAAAATATAACTTTCAATCCCTCAACCCTTTCCAATATTATTAATTAATATTAAAATGTTTAAAATACTTAGCATAGCATACTTAATCACTTATTTGTATCACTCAACTCTCCCTCTCCTCCCACACATCTGTTTCGTTTTGCAAAAAGGTTTATTCATCATTTTACCTGTCAAACATATTACATATAATAATATTCATAGTTAATTAAGTTAATAATTATAAAATTATTATTTAAGTCATTTTGTCGAACAATTTAACCCATTAATTAAAATTTCTCTTGTTTGTTTTACAATATAAATATTTAATTTATTTTATTGTTCTGTTTGGTGGCTTTTTTCCTGTAAATACTTTTTTTCGGTTTTGTTTCAATCCACTGCCAACGGGCGTAATTTCTTTTTCCTATTTACTAAAGAACATAAAAAACGGAAAAAGCAGCACCGAAGCCCATAAACAACTAAAAGCCAACGTGTTTAATTGGTAACAACAAAAGTTATATACTTTACTTCATCATCGTTCGTTTTTTTTTAATTACTTAATGAGAAAAGTTGCGTAGAAGTAAATAATTATGCAGAAACAGGAGCAAAAGAAAAAAAGATGATAATGACATTGTTTGTGGAATAATAATTAAAGAACTTACGTATTTCTAAGTTACAAAGAGAAAATTAAGCTTTCGAATCGGGAGATTCCCGAAATTGTTGCAGGCTAGAGAACAGATCGTTTATCATGTAGAAAATTGTTTAAATTTTAAACCATATTCATCAAATGCACTAAATGTTAAGCATTCCACACACAATTTCCTTATAATAATTCAGCTATTCAACGCTAAAGGTTATTTATTTGGTCTTAGTATATTTTTTTTCTAACATTTTATACTAACTAAAGAATTAGTTACGTTATTTATACGTAAATCTAATAAGTCTATTGTTTAAAAATATTTTAATCTAAAGTGTATATAACTACGACATATAATCACAATGAGTACACAGTTGTTTTAGATGGATGAATGGTTCTCATAAATTCATATTCACATATACATCATACATACAAACATACATATGTGTGCATGTGTAAAAGAAATATTTTTGGGGAATTTATAAAATTGAAATTCCCTATATCCATCCACAATATAAACGGTGACAAATCCTTTGCAACCATATAAGTGAAAAAAGGAAAACACACACATATACACACCTATAAAAGTTTGCTAAAAATATAATAAAAAGCCATAAGGAGTTTTGTCAAGAGTATAAAACCCTTTTTTAGGTTGATAAAAACTTTTGCAGAAGTTTAAAAGAATACTTTTTAAAATATTTCCAATGCAAATTTTAGATATGTAACCAGAATGATAAGATAGATACATAGATAGATAGATAGATAGATAGATAGATAGATAGATAGATAGATAGATAGATAGATAAATAGATAGATAGATAGATAGATAGATAGATAGATAGATAGATAGAT
>NC_060950.1:27989195-27995681 GCF_022045245.1 Lucilia cuprina | reverse complement strand
TAACAAACTAACAAACTAACAAACTAACAAACTAACAAACTAACAAACTAACAAACTAACAAACTAACAAACTAACAAACTAACTGACTAACTAACTAACTAACTAACAACCTAACAAACTAACTAACTATCTATCTATCTATATATCTATCTATCTATCTATCTATCTATCTATCTATCTATCTATCTATCTATCTATCTATCTATCTATCTATCTATCTAACTACCTAACTAACTAACTAACAAACTAACTAACTAACTAACTAACTAACTAACTAACTAACTAACTAACTATCTAACTAACTAACTAACTAACTAACTAACTAACTAACTAACTAACTAACTAACTAACTAACTAACTAACTAACAAACTATCCATCTGCATGTATAGAACCCCAGTTCTTGAATCACATAAGCGTGCCCAACGAAAAATAACTTCCAAAGAAGCTAAAAAGAACTAGAATTTACTTCATGGAAGCACTAAAAACCCCCGAAAAAGTCATTATTTTAACACAGGCTTATCATAGGAGGTATGTCCTTTTTATTTAATTCCAAATTCACTTCAAATGTTATTATATATATAAAAGAGTAGCGTTACTGACTGACTGATTCATCATCGCATAGCCTAAACGGCTGAACCTAGAATCATGAAATTTTGACAGTAGATGTGTTTTTGGTTATGTAGTTCCACTAAGGAGGGATTTTTGGAAATTTGTACATTTACGGGTAAAAAGGGGAAAAAACGGGTAAAACAGATTTTCTTAATTATCTTACACAATATTATTGATACAGAGAAAAATTTTAAATGCACCTGTATCTACTTTTAAAATGAGCAGATGGCTGTCTGGCACTTTTTTTAAATTCGTATTTTTAAGGGGTAAAAATTATAGATATATGTGTAACAAAGTTGATTTTGGTACCTTTTTATTGGCCCTTTATAACTTTTGAACTAATTAACATAATAAAATTTTTCTTAATTTTTTGGATACATCTCCCAAAATTATGAGACACCTGTTTCGTACTTTTTTTAAAATTAGTCCTTTTTGGATGTAAAAGGGAGAAAACTGTATTTATGGAACTTTTTTTTAGCACATTAAGAAAACTTTTTCGGTTTATTGAATTATTCCTATTAAATTACGGACTAACTCTGTAATATTTATTGTAATAAAATGTTTGCTATTTCACTGGGGAAAAACTACCAAAAAGAAAAAAACGGGAAATTTAATTTTATTCAAACTCATTGGGCCAATTTTTATAAAATATGATAAAGTAGTTTATTTACTCACATAAAATAAGCTGTTGGTATATTATTATTATTTTGTAATTCAAGTACTATGGCCTATATAGGACCAAATTCAAGTAAATTGTTTGGTACTTTTTGAAAGCACTATTTTTCTGGAACAAATGAATGCAGATTTCGATTGGTACTTTTTCTTCCTTCAAATGATACTCTATGTATGTTCTTTAATATGAACTGAAAACACATGATTATTAAACATCACGGTCCTCATTGAATAAGATCCTTTATGAGACAACTTTTTAGTACTTTCATCACATAAATTGTAGTTTTTTTAATTTTCTAAAATATTCAACCAAGGAACATTAATTTTAACATACATGGTCTTAACTGAATAATATTCTGGTAGTGGGAACTATTTGATACTTTTCTATTATTTAAACGGATTCTTTATAATGGTTAACCGGAACACACGGTCCTTATTAAATGAGAATTTATTGAAAGAGATCTTTGTACTTTTTCGTTTTTCCGATGGTACTTTTTGATATTTTTACGATATTGAACATAGTTAGGGTAGCGAAGCACCCAGGGTATGCTAGTTTTAAATAAAAGAAAATTAAATGAAAATATTACGATCCCAATAAAATCTTGGCATTCACTTATTTAACATGACAACTTACTTTGACAATGACTACTTAATCACATATACATTACCTTTAACTAGTATACATATAATAGATGTATTTGACAGTTGTACACAAAAGGCCAGACCTGTCTGATAGCATAATGAAAACTGAAATTCATCGGAACTATCAAATAAGGACTCGTCCAGAATGAATCGTAGGTGCGACATCAATAGCGCTGAAGGATATATTCAACCTCTCACTGATCAAAATCATTATTTTAATCTAAAATAATACTATCAGGCGGTATAAAGTTTTAACCGAATACTGTTGATATGGTAAACTCTGCATTATAGAGAATACCAGGCCAATCGGTAATAATCGACAAGTACTTTCCCTTAAAGGAAGGGACAAGGACTTAGCGAATAATGGAACGATTGATAGTGTAATATCATACTAAAAATTGAACTAACGAATTTAGAATTCAATAAAATGCTTTCCTTTTATGACAGATTTTTGAGAAATTTGCTCCAAGTATTATGAACATACATTCTTCAAAAACTTATATGAAGAAACTCAAAGGAATTACATCTAGGAAACTTAGTTTATGAACATAAAACGATACTTTTTTAAAACGATATACATATAAACATCGGATAATGATAATTAATATATGTATGTACATACATATGTATTTCTCTTTTTAATCCTCTTGGAACTAATTTCTTAAAGTTCACATTTTAAAGAAAAAAATCTGCCTAAATTATTAAAATATAAAATAAACAAATTTGTTAACGAAAATAAAAGAGAACAAGAAAATCGACAGCATCAGCAGCTGTCGAATTAATGGCATCATTCTCATTGTTAATGTATGGAAATCATCATCTTTATTTGTCTTATTAACAAATGATATAATTTTTATGAATATACAAATGTACATACATACATATTTATTTAAATATGTATGTATATGTATTTAAACATAAAATCATGTCTTTATGCCATATTACAAACACACACACATTCTTATTATGATCTTCAACATAATTAAACACACCAAAGTAAAAAAGGACAAAGATCTCATAAAGAAGAAAAGACAACAATTCGCATAAGAATATATGTGGAAAGAGAAAAAGTATGGCGATGGAAATAGAACTTTGTTTTATATTATTATTAACACCTGATTCAAGAATAAATCAGCACTGGAATATAAATGCACCGGAAGACTCCATTTTTTTTTTTTTTTTTTTTTTTTTTTGAGGTTACACTTCTTTTGTAAATATTTATATGACGACATATTTGTCATTCGTGTTCAATATAAGACTCGTGCTAACAATTGAGGTTACACTACACTGCTCTAGCACTTATCTCTTACAGTTTACTAGCTAGCTGAACATTAGTATTCTTTGCTGAGATCAAGAGCTGTCGAATTCTAGTTCAGTTCTAGTTCAGTTCTAGTCTAGTTCTAGTTCAGTTCTAGTTCAGTTCTAATTCTAGTTCAGTTCTAGTTC
The DNA here is from genome assembly GCF_022045245.1 of Lucilia cuprina. Lineage (NCBI taxonomy): Eukaryota > Metazoa > Arthropoda > Insecta > Diptera > Calliphoridae > Lucilia > Lucilia cuprina. Next base: position 27,992,310 of record NC_060950.1, on the reverse strand, counting down.
AGTTCTAATTCTAGTTCAGTTCTAGTTCTAGTTCTAGTTCAGTTCTAGTTCAGTTCTAGTTCAGTTCTAGTTCAGTTCTGGTTCAGTTCTAGTTCAGTTCTAGTTCAGTTCTAGTTCAGTTCTAGTTCAGTTCTAGTTCAGTTCTAGTTCAGTTCTAGTTCAGTTCTAGTTCAGTTCTAGTTCAGTTCTAGTTCAGTTCTAGTTCAGTTCTAGTTCAGTTCTAGTTCAGTTCTAGTTCAGTTCTAGTTCAGTTCTAGTTCAGTTCTAGTTCAGTTCTAGTTCAGTTCTAGTTCAGTTCTCTAGTTCAGTTCTAGTTCAGTTCTAGTTCAGTTCTAGTTCAGTTCTAGTTCAGTTCTAGTTCAGTTCTAGTTCAGTTCTAGTTCAGTTCTAGTTCAGTTCTAGTTCAGTTCTAGTTCAGTTCTAGTTCAGTTCTAGTTTTCTAGTTCAGTTCTAGTTCAGTTCTAGCTCAGTTCTAGTTCAGTTCTAGTTCAGTTCTAGTTCAGTTCTAGTTCAGTTCTAGTTCAGTTCTAGTTCAGTTCTAGTTATAGTTCTGTTCTAGTTCAGTTCTAGTTTAGATATAGTTCAGTTCTAGTTCAGTTCTAGTTTAGTTCTAGTTCAGTTCTAGTTCAGTTCTAGTTCAGTTCTAGGTTAGTTCTAGTTCAGTTCTAGTTCAGTTCTAGTTCAGTTCTAGTTCAGTTCTAGTTCAGTTCTAGTTCAGTTCTAGTTCAGTTCTAGTTCAGTTCTAGTTCAGTTCTAGTTCAGTTCTAGTTCAGTTCTAGTTCAGTTCTAGTTCAGTTCTAGTTCAGTTCTAGTTCAGTTCTAGTTCAGTTCTAGTTCAGTTCTAGTTCAGTTCTAGTTCAGTTCTAGTTCAGTTCTAGTTCAGTTCTAGGTTAGTTCTAGTTCAGTTCTAGTTCAGTTCTGGTTCAATTCTAGTTCAATTCTAGTTCAGTTCTAATTCCGTTCTTGTTCAATTCTAGTTCATTTCTAGTTCAGCTGTAGTTCAATTTTATTTGAGTTCTAGTTCGTTTATAGTTCTGTTCCAGTTCAGTCTAGGTTAAGCCGTTGGAGACTTTGTTATCCCAAGTCTTGTCTATAGGAGAAAACTCATTCAGCCAATATATTTTTAGAAAATCTAACATTTAATTTAGTCATTATCAGACTTCCGCAATTAGATTCAGATATTAAATTCTTCATGAATGTAATTTCTGAAATACCATCGATTTATTAAAATAAAAATGTGCGTATTATTGATTTCGAGAAATGAGCCCAGGTTGTGGTATTTCTGTGAGGCTATGCGAAGTCACTAGTATATGACAGATGATCAACAATGCTCGATTTAGTAAATAAAGATTGGACGTCCAGTAACCTTAAAATTGCAATTTATTGAAATTATTCTTAATTTCTTGAATATTTTAAACATTTAAATATACTAAGTCACTAAGGCGTGCGTCATAATATGTAATTGTATATCATATTAATAGGTGTTTAATAATGATATCTTAACATATTTATCCTCTCTACCTTTAATATAACTACAACTCAATAATATAAAATTTAACATTTATGAAATTCTGCTGCCTGTGTGCGTAAGTTTTGTACAACGTCATACGTACTATTCTATGGTATTAATTGCAAAACGCCTTCGGATTAATGTCAAATACAGGATCAAACGCATGTTTACCACTAAATTTACGCCTCAACGATTTAAAAATCGTTAAATGAAATTTTAACATCAAATAAAACGATGACTGAGTAACGGAGAAGAGATGGTGATTAAGATTATAAAGTTGATGGTCGATATTTTCATTAACCGTTGATTTCATTATTGCAAATAAAACAACAACAACATTATAGGGTAATAAGAGAAAGGGAAAGATATACAGCAAAATAGGGTGTGTTTATAAGTAAGTATTTGTGTGTGTGTGTCATTTGTGTGTGTCATCATTCTCTCTCTCACTCTTTCACTCATTTATACCTTAACTTCATTCAAACATTCTCAGATGAATGTATTTATATACAAACCATACGTTGTTTCATTCAAATTCAGATTATCTTGATCCGTTGATCCTTCGTGTACCGTTCGTTTTAATCGTGTTCATATTTTATATTGTTTTGTTGTTTAACGGGGATAAAAATATCAATGTCATTGCAGGCATGTTTTCTTTTTCGTTCTTTTGATTTTAAACAATTTTATTTTAATATTTTTGCTTTATTTTCAAATCCCTTGTTCGTATCAAAACTGGATTGATTGGTTTGTTATGGAGTTTTCTTTTTCCTTTCGTTTTTAGCTAGAAAGAACACGTTATTAAGCTATAAAATAGCTTAAATACAATAAAGGGTGTTTTGTAGATTTTACTAAACTCTGCTCACATTTACGACGCTGCGATATCCGCATTAATTTGTTCAATCTCACAGATTATTTGAAAAGCATTTTCAAAAGGTGTACAGAGAGACTGGTTTTTGATTAGAATAAAAATCGAATTGTAAGAAATTGTCACATTAGCAAATTAGAATTAAAATGCGATTTTAAGTATGTTGTTTTGCTATTGCGTTATATATGGTTTTAAAGCTTAAAATGCTGGTTTTTTAGATTAATGTATATTGCATAAATTTACAATAGTTTTAAATAAACTTGAAGCTAATTTTAATCGTCTTTTAAGCAACTTTTTCAAATTTAATATGTTTTTAATTCAGTCCCCTTTGTCTTCAATGGCTTTATATTACAACTGAACAGTTTTGTTTCTGTTTTGAGTTCTCTTATTCAGATTAGACTTGGGACAACATAGTAACGGGAATTCTAGTCTATAGTCTAGTCTTTAGTCTAGTCTATGGTCTAGTCTATGGTCTAGTCTATAGTCTAGTCTATAATCTAGTCTATAGTCTAGTCTATAGTCTAGTCTATAGTCTAGTCTATAGTCTAGTCTATAGTCTAGTCTACAGTCTAGTCTTTAGTCTAGTCTATTGTTTAATCTATAGTATAGTCTATAGTCTAGTCTATAGTCTAGTCTATATTCTAGTCTATAGTCTAGTCTATAGTCTAGTCTATAGACTAGTCTATAGTCTAGTCTATAGTCTAGTCTATAGTCTAGTCTATAGTCTAGTCTATAGTCTAGTC
>NC_060950.1:27958796-27989095 GCF_022045245.1 Lucilia cuprina | reverse complement strand
TAACTAACTAACTAACTAACTAACTATCTATCTATCTATCTATCTATCTATCTATCTATCTATCTATCTATCTATCTATCTATCTATCTATCTATCTATCTATCTATTCGGTAAAAAATTTAAAAAATCATGTCGCCTTTTTAGGCCAATTCTATCTTTGGGTAGGAGCTCAAGTTTTTGTTTTCATTCGAAATTGAAGGTAATGATCTATGCTTTAAGCTTGTGTTCATCAGCTGTAATATTTGATCAGAACAACACTCCAGAAGTTCTTTCAAAAAGAGGTTTGGGATACCATCAGGTCTCGAAGTTTTCTAGACTTCAAATTTTGAGATGGTGTTTTGGATTTCTGTTAATGTAACTTCCGGAAATTGGGAAATCTCTTGGGCGTTCATTATATACATATACCTACAAAACGTATACTTTTACGTATTTCTAACTTCAAGGCGTTTCTCTTTTGTTTAGTTCTTACATAGCGTCTTCTTACTTTGATAAGGCGAAAAAGTGGACAGATTTGGATTATTTCCTTTGCTCAAGAAGATCGTGTAGACAATTTTATCAAATAGTCTTGAAAATCGCTTTGTGTTCCGGCTGCGCAAGGTTTACATGGACACACAAAGATAGACTGACGGATCCATTGCTATACCTTTTGGCTGTATAGCACAAACCCATTGTGGTGTAATTAGGTTAAAATTGTTTTAAATTTATTGTTCTAAAATAGAAAGAGTAAAATGAGTAATATTTTTATGTCCAACGCTGTCAAATAAACACTACACACACATACAAACACAATAATTTGTATATCTGTGTTTTCTTCGTTTCTTTATGCATTTCGAAGGGTTTGGTTCCAGTTCTATATTTTCTTCTATTTCTCTTATTGCATATTTCTATGTATACAATACAAAACAATAAACTTCGAGGAACTGTGTGTGTGTATGTATGTGTTTATATGTATTTCATTTGGTCCTTTTTAACTAAAGGCATTCTTTGCCAATTTTTTTTTTGTTCATGTTTTGCGTTTCTCCTTTAACTATGTGAACGCTATTTGCAATATTTTTTAACGTTTTACTTTTTTTTGGTTTTGAAATAAACAGCATAAAAAAGTTTAGTTCCCAATCCTAAAGTTTTTGTTTTAGTTCTGAGATTGAATTTTAAAATAAAAATTAAATTAACTTTGTTGTTTAGTATTGTTTGTAAATGGATTTTTGTGTTGTAAGTGAAAATAGGAAAAAAGAAAAGAAAGTTGTTGTAACAACTTTTCTATTACTTGTTTTTATGTGTGTGTGTGTTTTTTTTTGCAATACTAAAGGGAATAGGAAGTGGTTACATGTATGTATTTCCTGTACAAAAAAAAACATTACAATTTGGCTAAAGATTTAAGAGAAAAACCTTAATATTTTTAGAGTAGTAGGGGCAAGTGTTGATTGTTTAAGTTTAAAGGTCTTGAACTGTAATCTGGCTATGAGTAGAAAAGTTAGAAGATTATAAATATTTATTAAATTTTAAAAATAGCCACATACACACAGAAAATTTACTCTAAAATTATTAAAATGCTTACAAAACTAATTAAAATGTTTAATAATATAAAATTTCTGTAAGTGTATTTATCTTATAATAACTAAAGTTTAACTTGCTCAGCATTTAAGTGCTACTGCTGCTGATGATTTCAATAAAGTCAAATGTTTGCAACCGACAGTATAATAAGGTTTTAAGTGGAGACCATTTGCAGCTTTTGTTCTCTGACATATGCCGCGCTGTATTGGGAATATACTATAGTAGACACTGTTGGATTCTTTAGCGTTTAAATCACCACCATCATCACTTACGTTTCTTTACAAATACATTTTCACACCCTTCAGTTGCTCTTTTATGGTTTGATTAAATAAAAGGGAGCAGCTCTTTTGGTTGGAAATTATCTTGCTTTGCTTTTTCATATTTGACAGGATTGTAATAGACAAATTAAAATTCAACAACTTGACTAAATCAACAATTGTAATGGAATACTATTGAAATGTTTAAATCATCATTAAATACATTTCCGGTTGTATTGGGTTGCCCATTTAAACAAATATTTCCGTTATTAATTTGGTGGTTAATTGGTATGGGTTTTATTATTATTATGTTTTGTTATGGTAAAGGATATTTAATTATTTATCTAGAACTGTAAGTGATAGTATAGTATGAATGGGAAGAACTAGATTGAATCTTAGATCTATATCTCAGCAAAAAAACTATACATGTAAAAAGTTAAATCTAATTAACATATACCCTGATATGTTGCTTGGATTTAAGAGATTCCCTAAGCCTTTCGCCGATCAAAACTTTAGAAATATCGCTGGACATTCGTCTGATCGAAACGCATATTATATACAAGGCTGCACTCACAGTTGAGTTACTCTAATATATTTTATAAAGCAAAATCTGTTGCAAGATACCTCATCAATGTATACTGGACATACCGGTTGGAAAGAGATCGTTGTTAAACGAAAAATTAGAGAAAACATCTGCAGCATTCAATTTGAAGTTAACCCGTCGATTACATTATCGTTCGAAGCAACTTGACGTTGAAACATGGGTGAGAGAATCTCAATTGCAATAATTGAACGGTTGGTAGGTCCACCAAAATCCTATAGAGTGACGCCAACCAGAGCAGGCATTGGTCTCAGGTAGGTGATCATGTTCAAGCGAAACGTTAGAGGAAACATTTGCAGCAATCAGTTAGTAGTTAAACCGACGAATGCAAAACCTTTCGAAGCTACGATCGCTGAATTAAAAACATGATAGAGAAAATCGCACTTGAAATAATGGAACGGTTGATAGGACCACTAAAATCCTTTGGAGTGACGCCAACCAAAGAAGTCATTGGTCGCAAGTAGGAGATCGTGTTCTAGCGAAAACCTTTCGAAGCAACGATCGTTGAATTAAAAACATGGGCTAAAGAATCGCATTATACCAATGGAAGGGTTGGTAGGACCACTACCAACCAACCAGAGGAACATAGTCTTTGGGGTTTTCTTTCAATTCTGAATAATAAACTCCCTGAGAGTTCTCTTTTCTATAATTAAAGCATGTAAAAGGAAAAAAACCTCCCGGCGAAAAATTGTACCTATTTGGCCTTTGTATGTAAATCAAAATCAACACATTTCTTCAGTTTTAAATATAGAACACAATCGTTGAAAGGAGCTGTTTCAAAATTTTCACGATCATATGTAAATCGTGAGCTTGTGACTCGATCGCAAACTTAGCATAGGCAATATGTTTATTTTCTTCCTAACGGATACGAATACCCTAACATGGCCATGCGAATATATATGTCAAACAAAAATGTTTGGACTTGCTTAGACTTCCATCGACCGCCTTCAATTGTCAAGGGAGACCTGATCCTTTATTGCCTCAGATACGGAGAGAAAAACGGATTTTTTTCCATTGGAGTGTCGTGGAATTGACTCGTTATTATCTTCATCATCTTCCTCTTCTGTACTCCAGAAAGCCGTTTTAAGTAACAAGCTGTTTTATATTTATAGGAACTTAGAATTCTCTCCGAGTACATCTTTTTCTTTCACCCCAATGTTTTTGCCACTGGCACGCTGTACACTTGACATCATCTACCTCTGCAGTAGTATTTTGTTCACGATTACACGATGACGACGACACATGACTCACAAGTAGATCAAAAATTGCCGTCGGTACCGCGCTAAGTAGGAAAACCTGCAAATATACACCGCGAATATGAATATAAAAATGTCAAACTTTTAACATTTTTAGCCATGATCGATGTATAAACACCTTTAATTGTTGGGATATTTTTGTTAATTTATAAGTATTGCTGATGGCTGGCTGAGAGTTTATAGTTTTTTAGTTAGGTTCGAAGTGGTCGAAAGCTTAGTGCAAGAACCAGATTGATTTTTCATCAGCAATTTATTTCTCCTTTATATGATATAACATCGTTAGAAAGTCTTGGTGTTGTTAGAAAAGTTGGAAAATTAACTAAGTTCTCATTTCAATCGCGATCGGTTACATGATCAAAGACGAGATGTATATTGGGTGCGGTTGAATGCTCTCTATTTTCATGAGATTTTAAGGATTTTTAAAGAGAAAATAGAAATTAACTGAGTTAGCTTTTCAATTACGATCAGTTGTATAGAAAAGTACATCATTTTACACGACATTTCGTCTTTAGTCGTGTAAAATGATGCACTTTTCAATACAATACGAATTCAATACGATCGTGATTGAAAAGCTAAGTTTGTCAAAAAGAACGTGGAAAGTAACTGAGTTCGCTTCTCAATCACGATCGCTTGTGTGGCAAAATACATCCTTTTACACGATCAAAGACGAAATGTATATTGGTTCGGTCTTTATTATCATGTTTTTGTAAATCTATAAATATTACTGAAACTTTAAAGGTTTTCAAAGAGAAAGTTGGATATTAACTAAGTTTGCTTTTCAATCACGATCGGTTGTATGAAAAAGTACATCCTTTTACACGATCAAAGACGAAATGTATATTGCTTTCCTTTTTCTTGATTTTGTAAATCTCTTAGTACTACCGATGGCTGGCAGAGACTTTGGGGTTTTTTAAAGATAAAGTGGAAATTAAATGAGTTCGCTTCTCAATCACGATCGGTTGTATGGAAATTTACATCCTTTTACACGATCAAAGATGAAGTGTATAGTGGGTTCGGTTGAATGCTCTCAGTTTGTTATGTGTCAATATTATATTGTATCCTAGAATTAAAATTTATATATAAGCTCTCACCATTACAATTAACTTATTATTACGAGACACTTTTAAAAATTTGTAGACAAATCAATAAATTATTAAGTAATATATCATGTAAAATGAAATTAATCACTTAATTACTAAAACACAAGAGTTTAGTTAAGCTCTACAGTCGATTTGATTTAGAGAAATAAAGTTTTGCTTGGAGACCTTTTTTTTAAAGTAAATAAATTATATATAGGAGACCGACAGACAGACAGAAAGACTGTTTAAATATATTTTCAGTCAAAACATAATTGTTGTGACTTGTCTATTTTTATTTTTCTTGGAGAAGAATAAAATTAGATGATATTTTTATTTCGATCCACTTAGAAACTATTATTCTATATTTATCTTTAAACATACAAATTTTCAAAAGAAGACAAAGAATAGTAAAAAAAAAATCATATTAATTAAACAAATGATTAACAACAACCCTACAATAAATAAACAAATATTTTAATACTTTTATGGCATCAATACTTAATAAAAATTCATAAACATTGAGACGTTCGTCAGTACGTCTAACCAGACGTCCATCCGTCCGTCTGTCCGACCATCCATCTGTCTGTCTATCACTGTGTCAATATGTAAATAAATATTCAAACCTACAGACAGACAGACATTTTATTTACAAAACTAAAAACCACAGATTCATCAACTCTTCATCAACATATTCGTAACGAACTCAATTCAATACAACACAACACAACAAAACACGAAAAAAAACCCTAAATTCAATATTTGTTTATTTTAACTCTTTACACTGATATTTCAGCTTTGGCATAAAGGCTTGTTGTACAACAATACAATAACTACAATTATTGTTGTGATTCGATTTGATGAGATGAGTGATGTTTAAGTGCCACTACTACCAGAGGCAATAGGGTTACTTTAGGTTTACAATTTACAATATTTTAACTCTTTAATGAAAAGAGGAGTACGAACACAAACTCTCGCCTAATTTTGCTTCTTCATTTCTTTTTTTTGAAATCCTTAAAGTGTAAGCGGGTAAATATTACAACAAAGGATTGTTTGCATGTTGTGTGTGTTAGGCATGTGAAATAATTTAGAAAGATTTTACCAAAAAGAAAAAAATTCCTAAGAAAATAAACATTGGCTTAAACACAAAATAAATAATGAAATCAATAAATATTTTCTACAAAGATTTCAATAAAATTTGCCAAATCGTAAAATGAATTCTTTTAAAACTACATCAGCTGATTGAAAATCTGCCAGATTCCTGAACTAAAAGTGATAATCTTACAAATAATTAACAAACAACGGAGAATAGTTTTATTTTTTCTTATTGTTAATATCCTTTTTTTTGGAGGTCCCTGCAAACACAATATGTCTGTCAGTTTATTCTACAATTTAGCTCATGCCTCACAGGTATGATTTTGGTAGAAGGTTTAGAATAGCTTTCTACTAAAAATAAAACGAAGTACTTTCAAAAGAATAACATTTATCATCACTTAAAAAGTAGCGCTAAGTGAAATTGTTTACCTTCTGTGGAAGTGATGTTTCATCACTTCCAAAGAAGCGAAAAGAATCCAATTTTGTTTTGGAGTTGATAGCGTGTAATTTATTTATTATGCCCTTCACCTTCGTGAGAAGGGTATGAAGTCGAAGTGCTTTACGTGAGTTCATGGCATGTTGCCCTAACCACTGGGTAAGTAAAAAGTAAATAACTCACCACTGCCCCTTTGTATTTCTTACACGCAGGTTGCAATTTTTATACCCTACACCACTATAGTGGGGAGGGTATTATACGTTTGTGCTGATGTTTATAACATACAAAAATATTGGCCCAATACCCACCTTAAAGTATACCGATTGATTCAGAATCATTTTTTTAGTGGATTAAGACATGAAATTTGAACCAAGCATGTTTTTTGGCACAGGGACGAAGCCTTTTGAAAATGGTTGAAATCGGTCCATTATTTCACCTAGCCCCCATACAACCGTACCGCCCGATTTGAACTTTTTATGCCATAATTACGTCAAATATTCTATTATCTCTCTAAAAATTGGCACAAATAAGTTTTACATAAGTATAAATGACACTGCATATTTTCGTAAGGATCGGCCATTATTTGACCCCAGCCCCCATACAAACCCCCCTTCAAAAAATGTTTTAAACGTCTAAAATTGACTTGTAACCATTTGTATCGCAATGAAACTCAACAAAACTAACTGTTATTTAAAAATATATCCTCCTCCCAAATTTACCGAGGATCGGCCCATATTTGACCTATATAAAGCCTTATTTAGAAATTTTAGTTTTTATATAAAGTAAAAATTTTAAAAATATACTCATGGTGTAGGGTATTATATGGTCGACCATGCCTGACTACACTTTCCTACTTGTTGTACATGGATATACCGATGTACAAGCACTTTGCTTACTTTGCATAGTAGTCACGTTGGGGAAAGACAGGTGTCATGAGCAAGCTCAATCCACCCCAACATAATGTCGCCCAACCACACTACTATGGCTCTGTTATTTCGGCAACAGCAATTAGAAGTGACGTAATTGGTAGTCCGAAACATGGATCATATTAATCGACAAGACTTAATTTCAGTAGTCAAAGAGACCCACTGTGATAAGTTGAGCATAAATTCAACCATGTAGGAAAATCGCCAAATAAATCAAAGAGAGGGCAGTGACGACCTTGCATCTCTATCCGTCAACTGTATCAGTTACTCCGTTCTCTCTAAAGAATGCAAGTAGACATCAGAAAACATCAGAAACTTCAGAAAACTCCGTATCGTATACCCAATCTTTTCATTATTAGCTCAAATTCAACATTTTATTAATCCACAGTCATGCTCTGTAATTCGTACCGCTCCAGGAACGATAACAGATATGTATCATCAGCATTTTAACCAAGCAACCCTGTTTTCGCGATTTGGGGTTTTAACCAGAGCCACTACGTGGATTCCGAAGGAACCTCAACCAACTGACCAGCCTTGACATTGTTGTACGAACTGACCACTTAACCTGCCAATTGTGGTGGCCCCTTGCCACCTGACTATCCAGGTGACTAACCATTTTGAAATGGGCATGTTCTAGGAGGAAATCATTCGTCACTCTATAAAGCGACAGTCAAAAGACTGTCAAAAATAATCAAAGGATGGTAATCTCCAAATGGGTTCTTGGAAGTCAGTTACACTACCAGCTATTTAACTGGCGCTACTTTTCATGTTATAAAACTTTAACATGGACGTGTTTTAGAATAGTAGCGATTTATTTTATTCTTGATGATTGGCCCATAACAAGCGAATTGGAGCCAACAGGTGGTAAGATACTAATGGAAATAAAGGTTAACAATGTCAAGTGTCTACTCGCTAGAATACTATGGGATATCAATGTGACGATTGACCCGAAAGATATAAATTTGAGTGAACCAGATGGTGGCATATTAAAAGAAAGTAAAAATCATTTCTCCAAAGATGAATTAAATAACTACATTCGGAAGTTCAATGAAAAGAAAACCACTTTTAAGAGTCTAATCTCTAGATTATATGGAGACAGTTAAGAGACGATTGCCTCCGCTCCCGCTTACAAAGAGGGCACTCAAGTGACGGCTGTCTTCATTCTCGATTACAAAGGGTACATTTGTGACGAATATGAAAATATGAACGTGTCGTGGGAACGGCTTTTGTAATTCTACAAACGTATAAAGAACTTAACTCTTCCCAGCAGTTCGACAAAGAGTCAATGCATACGAAAAATACAGTAATTTCCACTAATAGTTACCCACCTAAATGATCGTAATTCGTATGTTTTGGGTCATTCGTCACGAATGCACCCTTTGTAATCGAGAAAGAAGACAGTCGTCACTTTAGTGTCCCCTTTGTAAGCGGGAGCGGAGACAGTCGTCTCTTTACTGTCCTCAAGGAACCTAGAGATTATACTCTTAAAAGTTGTTTTCTTAAGGTTGACATAAATTTATAACTTTTGAGTTAATCGTCACATTATTGTACCATAGTATTCTAGAGAGTAGACACTTGAAATGTTTAAATTTTAGTTCCATTAATATCTTACCACCTGGCTGACTCCAATTCGTATTTTTATATTGGTCTTTCGTCACAAATAAACTCTTTGAAATCGAGAATGAAGACAGTCGTCACTTTATTGTCCCCTTTGTAAGCGAGAGCGGAGGCAATCGTCTCTTTACTGTCTCTTTGTTGGGTGTAGAGTAACGATTGACTTCCTCGTAGGACAAGCCTATGTTACAATGGTCGGTCATCTGGGTATTCAGGTGGCTAGGGGCCACCACAAGTGGTAGGTTAAGTGGACAGTTCGGGACTGTCACGTCGAACTGCTGGGTACTATATTAATTACTTTTTACTACACATTTATTCACATAGTACCTAATTGTGTCATAATGTTAACAAGCAGCCATTTTGTAAATTTTCATGTAAATACCATGTTATCTCTCCCCCAGAACAACATGTTTTAAACACTGTTTTTAGTTTTTTTTTTTTGTGTAGAAAAACAATTGATCTATAGTCATACGGCAAATTTAAAAATATGATCTGCAGCCATTTTCAATTGACCGTTAAGAATTGTTTTACCTACAAAAATTTATTACACTCGGTTGGTTGCCACTTTAATGAACAACAAGGCTAAGACCGGATTATCTGGTGTACAACTGTAAAACATTCATTCATTCATGCATGCATGTTGTAAAATTTTTTTTATTATGGCAAAACAAAACAAAAAAAAGCAATCAGTATATTTTTGGGCAAAAAAAGGCCAGATCACTTGGTTGTTTTATTGTTTTTTTAGTTTTGCATGAAAGGAAACTAAAGAAATTTAAACAAAAAGTAAAAAAGGAATATTTTTTTCTACTACTTCTAATCTCTATTAATAAATATTTGATTGTTTTACTTGGGGTTTCTTTTCGGCTCTCTTGCTAAAAAAAAAATAGAAAAACGATCTTGCCAATTGTTTCTAACATTTCTGCTCTTTTTGCTAATTGTGTGAAAAGATGTTTAAAAAACAAAAGCAGCTTAACATATGATGATGAAGTTGTTTTTTAACAAATTATTTACGTATGATTGCTTTAAAATCATCTTAGGGATTTATTTAATCGTTTTGCAACAATTTAGTTTGAGGTTATGTTACATATTGTTAATGGGCAAATGAGCAAATGATTTGTGAACTTCTTGAAGACTTAATTTTGCAGTTTTAGCAGTATTTTCATATAAAGTCCAACACAATGGATACAATATCAGGTTAGGAAATTTGCATCTTAAATGTGAGTTTATTATCAGAGTTTAAAGTAAAAAGTTCTACTTATATGGCAACTCTTGATGTTTGTAATCTGAAGTGATAGACATATAAGGAAATTTAAAATTCTTTAAAAAACTTAGTTCAATACTAAGCAACAAGTAGGTAAAACTTTCCCTAATATAATATATTTTTATTTTACATATTTATCATAAGATTTGAAAATTAAGTATTCAATTTTATGGCTAATTTCTGCACCACTCACCCATCTTCAAAAAGTCTCTTAGCATAATTTGTTTTGATTGCAAAAATCCTAAGACTATTTTCATAAAATTGTTTTTCTATCCTAAAAAGTTCAGAGAATTTTATAGCCTACTTATACATATATTTTTTAATAAAATATATGCGTATTTTATAAGTGTTCTATTAAGTATTTGTCTCTAGCGGAATATATTAAGTCACATATGAGGAAAATAAAAACAGAAATTTAAAGGAATGATTACATATTTATGAAATTGGTTATCCATAAGAGTGTTCCTTTTAAACCTACTTTTGTATACGAATGTCGAAGTGCTTTACATGAACATCTGTCATGTCGGCCGTATTTCACGGTGGATGGAACTTTTGCAAACGTCTCACCTCCGGACAGAGATACAAGCCGATGTAAAATGATCGGCAGCGGCGGCATATTATAGAAAATATCATCAGCGGCTAAATTGTCGGCTCAATTTAAACTTTTCTTCAGAAATTGACCTTATAAGCATTTATTATATTGAAAAATCTCTGCATAATAGTCTGTATAATAGAAACCTGTCTCTATATAAGTTATTTCTGCAGTAAAACGAACATTTATAGTAGTTTTCACAATTTTAATATTAGCACAATATTGTGTGGCAACACTTTTAAATTTGCAATAATAATTTAAAATAGTGGCAACTCCGTTCAAATTGGTGAATTTATTTTCTGAAATACATATGTGATTCTTAGCTTTTGAGTCGAAAGAAGACGGCGGCGGCGCGGATTAAAAAATGTTACCGGCGGCCAGCCGCCGTCGATTTGAGCCGTTTCGGCTTTACGTATATGGAATTTCCAGTCACGTGGGTGATTGACAGGTGTCATGAAGCAAGCATAATGGATCACGTGATAAATATTGAACGTGTAGCATGTTTTGAAATATCGATCACGATACATTTGTAAAATTCGGAAAAATAAATATAATAAAACGAATAAAAATGAAATATCGTTTGGAAAGTTGTTAAAAAATATAAAAGAAAATTACTTTTTTCTAAATTTGTGTTATTTTGGGATTTTCGCGGCATTTGTTTAATCATCCTCAGACCCGTATACCATAAAATATTCCAAATACTGACGTAAAAAATATTGAACGTGTAGCATACCCGACGTATTCATCAATCCATTTAAATGCGTCGTGATCCAAATTGATCAATATATATTGAACGTGTACCATTGCCCATAGAAGGGGTGGATCCAACATCAGGTGAAGACACCCTATTGGCTCTTTGAGGAATGTCAAACATTCTCATCATCATCTAAAGATTCACTCCAGTGCATTGCAGGACCTTATAAGTCGCATAACCGGTCGGCAACAGCACCTAGGGGACCTAATTGACAGTCCAAAACACGTTTAACAAATCTCTTTCGTCACTCCAACAATCACTGCATTCGACTAACTTAGGATACAACTCAAAATCCCTCTAATAGCGTGTTTCAATCTTTCAACCAAACAGCCCTTTCCTGTAAGTTTAGGTTTAAAACACAGCCAGTACGTGGATCACGAAAAAACCCCAAGCAATTGACAAACCAGGAAATTGTCCGGCGGGCAGATGGCCACCCGTAGTACCAGATTATGTGGATTATAATGAGATGTACAAAGGACTAGCTGAGGAGTAAAGTTCCATCAAATTATTTACAGTTCCCGCAAACTAGAGGTACTGGTAGCCCCTTTTTACACCAGGATTGCAATCACATCAAGGAAACATTCCGCGGGGGACAACGTTTTTATACAGTACAAAGAAGTAATAATGTCGAGGGAGCTGAGAATTATATGACAAGTACGTTCTTGGTCAAGTCACGGAAATCCTTATAACAAATCAAAAGACATTAAGAAATCAAGCTAATATCAGATTATCAGACTGACTACGTGTTTACATTAGTGGGGACACACTTGGGACCAACCATCCAATCCCTTGTTTTAATTATTAACTCTATTCAAGAAATTTACATATTCGAAATATCAATTCAGCATTATTAGTCACATTTTAGTTCAGCAGCAAAGATTAAGGGCGGATCAATTAGTTTGTGGTGAGAATACAAATTGAAACTTCAGAAGACCGCCCTCAAAAAACAACCTAGATTAAATTAAGTCTTTTACAGGCCCTACAAGGATTAAACTATTTCTTAACTTTTTGTCTTCGTTATTAAAATCTCTGCTACAAGTTGAAAAAGCAGCAGGTTACATTTGTTTTGAGATCAATTTAAAGACTAATTGAAATCTGTTTAAAAATAATTAGATCCTCTGACTATACTAAATTGAAAAAAAAGGTTTAAAATAAAGTATTAAAAACTGGTTAAAATTTTTGAAGAAAAAAAAAAACAACTTTTAAGAAGGATTTTAGACTGGTTCAATTTTATGGTATGGCTTGAAATGTCATTGTTTTCAAATGGAAAATATAAATTTAAATCTTAATATTAGTATATAGTTCGAATATACATTTATATGTATTTGTCTGTAGTTAGTTTGTATATAGAATTTTAAGACATGTTGAAATCACAGCATGACACGTTTGTTTTGTTAGCAATTTGTAGACTAATTGAAATCTTTTTTGAAAATAGTTACAACCCAGTTGTTGATTGAAAATATCGGACTGAGGAAAAAGGTTTTAAACTCGAGCTTAAAGAAAATTAGAACAATAGAATCTGGTTTAATTTTATGACATGGCTTGAAGTGAAAATTTATAATCATTATATTAGTTTATTGGGTGTTTTAAAGGACTTTTTCAGTTATAGTTAGAAAGTAGTTGGTTTTTTATAGATCAATATATATAGATAGATAGATAGATAGATAGATAGATAGATAGATAGATAGATAGATAGATAGATAGATAGATAGATAGATAGATAGATAGATAGATAGATAGATAGATAGATAGATAGATAGATAGATAGATAGATAGATAGATAGATAGATAGATAGATAGATAGATAGGTAGATAGATAGCTTAGGTAGATAATAGAAATATTATAATTATGAAACATATGAAATTATTGTTTACTCACACTAGAAATCTTTAACGATCGTTTAAATTTAACATAAAAAATTTTGGCCTGAAGTTTGTTAACGACCACAGAAGTTTCTGTAGTAGATCGGAAGAATATTCTCCGGAATATTTGGTTTTAAAGATCGCTAACGATCGCCACAATGTTCTACTGTATGGAAAATATAGCTCTCATGATCATTAACTAACTATAAAGCCGTTAACGATTGCTTAACATTTCCTCTAATGATCATTAATGAAAAGCACTAATGATCGATAAAATTTTTCTTTACAAAATGTTCAAATAATGTTAATGATCGATGTTAAAGGATAACCAATTGTAATACTTAGAAGATCATAGATGAATATTTTTTTTGGAACATTTGACTCTAAAGTTCCTTTATGATCATCAGAAATTTCTTAAAGAAAAGTTGCATTTTGCTTGAAATTTTGGAAATGTCCACTTTATCTTGAATGAATGAATTAATTCTTTAAAGGATTTCTATAATGCTGCTGGTAGTTAAGTACCACACTCTCTATCTAGCTTTAGCTCATATATGTGTCCTTAAACCGTTGGCAGGCAGTTGAGAGAAAAACAAGGCTGGTTGGTTGGTTGGTTGACTAGCTGGTGTGAATAAAACAACGTGCGTGTGTCATTTATGAACACACTCCCAATCCTTATAAATACAAGTGCGAAAATGTTTTCAATTGAAAACCATTTGGGAGACTTGTCTTTATTTCACTTTCATTGTATCACTAATATTAAAAAAATATCCTGCAGCAAGGATTGTCTTCAATTTATGTTCATATAAAAGCATACATACTCATATATGAGCGCTTGTAAGTAAGTGAATGAGTGTGTGTGTGTGTGTGCATTATTTTTAAGTGTAAAAATATCAATTTTTAATATTTCGCATGTACTTTGTGTGTATGTGTGTGTTTCTTTTAAATACTTAAACGAAAATATCAAATAATGGAGATAATCTTATGAATTTTTATTTAATGTTTTTTCTTGTTGTTGTTTTTTATATATCCTTAAAGTAAAATAGCACTTAGACGAATGCTAGTATATATTTTAAACTAGTCTATATACTAATATAAAGATTAAAATATAAATTTCATTAAAACAATAATAAATTTAAACCTTTTTCTCTCTTTAAATCTTAGTTTCAAAAAGGATTTAAAACTTTTCCAGTTTACTTTTATTTGAATTGTAAGGATCTAATTATTTTTAAAAAGATTTCAATTAGTCTACAAATTGATCTCAAAACAAATGTGTCATGCTGCGTTTCTACTTAAGGTTCAGTATGTGAACTTCGGAAACAAAAGTTAAAACTGGTTTTAAGCCTTTTTTTCTCTCTTCGACCAAAACGAAAGAGTACAAGTAGCACTCTTAATCTGCCTGCTTTTAGAAGGCGGTTTTATCAGGTTTCAATTTGTATTCTCACCACAAACTAATTGATCCGCCCTAAATCTTTACGGAACTAGAGATCTAGGAAAATGAGCAGCTGATCGACATCTATAAGTAGCCGGCTCAAAATTAGTGTAGACAACTTTTAATCTCTTTCGTTATGATCGAGTTACTGAAACTGCAAAAGATCATTGATTTTGTAAATTGAAAGGCTAAGAAGGCAACTGCAAAGGGTTTTCGTGTTCTTCTTCTATTGCTAGCTAAAGAAGTACAACATGTATGTAAATTCTTTTTTCTTTTTTTTGTTGTCTGTCCTTATGAATATGAATATTAAAAATTGATCTTTCCCTTTCTCAGTTTGAGCGGGAGGATCTCATTACCTTTTTAAGGGATTTTAATTAAGTAGTAAATTGATCATAAAACAATTGAAACATGCTGAGGCCACTTCATGGCTGTTGTAAAAGGACCGACAAAAGGGATATTAGTAGGTATTGAAATTGTATGTCCTGTAGATGTGTTTGTAAATAATAATCCTTGGTGGTTAGTTAGTACATTATGAAGGAAACCAACAGGCAATATAACTAATTCGGCAAAATCGTAAATTTATAAAAGTTTTATTCAAGAAATGATCTGCAACTCTTTAATGGCGAGGGTATAACGGTTGAATGTATTATACCAACCTTAAATTTTATCAATAGTATTAGCGTAATTTTCTAAACCAATTCTTCCATGTTCCTGCTGGACTATACCCCAAGACATAAATAAGGATGTGTTATATGCTATGAACTAGACTATATACTACACTATCCACTACACTATAGACTAGGCTATAGACTAGACTATAAACTATACTATAGACTAAACTATTAACTACATTATAGCCTACAACAAACCTTAAAGTATATCCATAGTATCAGCATCATTACCAGATCCACGTCCACGGAACTAGAGATCTAGGAAAGTGAGCAGCTGATCGACATCTATAAGTAGCCGGCTCAAAATTAGTGTACACAAATTTTAATCTCTTTCGTTATGATCGAGTTACTGAAACTGCAAAAGATCATTGATTTTGTAAATTGAAAGGTTAAGAAGGCAACTGTAAAGGGTTTTCGTTTTCTTCTTCTATTGCTAGTTAAAGGAGTACAACATGTATGTAAATTCTTTGTTTTTGTCTGTCCTTATGAATATGAATACTAAAAATTCATCTCTCCCTTTCTCAGTTTGAGCGGGAGGATCTCATTACCTTTTTAAGGGATTTTAATTAAATAGTAAATTAATCATAAAACAATTGAAACATGCTGAGGCCACTTCATGGCTGTTGTAAAAGGACGGACAAAACGGATATTACTAGGCATAGAAATTGTATGTCCTGTAGATGTGTTTGTAAATAATAATCCTTGGTGGTTAGTTAGTACATTATGAAGGAAACCAACAGGCAATATAACTAATTCAGAAAAATCGTAAATTTATAAAAGCTTTATACAAGAAATGATCTGCAACTCTTTAATGGCGAGGGTATAACGGTTGAATGTATCATACCAAACATAAATTATATCAATAGTTTTAGCATCATTTTCTAAACCAATTTTTCCATGTTCATGCTGGACTATACACTAGACTACATAATACACATAAATAACTAGTCTATAGACTAAACTATTGACTACACTATAGACTACTACCAACAGTAAAGTATATCAATAGTATTAGTATCATTTCCAGAACCAATTCAGCCATGTCCATACTCGATTGTAGACTAGACTATATACTAATGGGATATGCTATAGGCTATGGACTAGACTATATACTACTCTATAGCCTAGGCTAAATAATACACTATAGACAGCAATATAGACTATAGACTAGACTATAGACTAGACTGTAGACTAGACTATAGACTAGACTATAGACTAGACTATAGACTAGACTATAGACTAGACTATAGACTAGACTATAGACTAGACTATAGACTAGACTATAGACTAGACTATAGACTAGACTGTAGACTAGACTATAGACTAGACTAGATACTAGACTATAGACTAGACTATAGGCTAGACTATGGAATAGACTATAGACTAGACTATAGACTAGTTTTAAACATGGAAAATTATCTAATAAGATAATGACACAGGAAAATGAGGAAATTTCTAATTAATACGGTGCTGCCATCTATAGTTTACTTATATAACTATTTTAAATCTTTAACGTGCATTTTAGCTACCACTCACACACAAGTCTGGCCACTGCTTGCAATTGGCATTTCAAGTGGCAACATTATTACAACCATATGTTTTTCATTATTTATCTGGCAGCCAGTATTAAATTCACCACAGTTTTTGTTGACATTTGTTTAAGAACGAAATTAGTTTTATTTATTCCAATATTATTTTATGAAAAATGTAAGAAATATAAGCAATTTTATTACTATTATTATATTTATTTTAATTTACAATTTGATTACAACAGGGCGGACTACTGGAAATCAAATGAGCGTAAATATTGTGACTTTTGTAAATGCTGGATCAGTGACAATAAAGCGGTAAGGAAAACGTTTACTTATGAAGGAATTAAAATCTATTAATTCGTATTTTCTTTTGTACAGAGTATTTCCTTTCACGAAAATGGCAAGCGACATAAGCTGAATGTGGCGAAACGTATAACAGACATTAGTCGCAATAGCGAAAAGTCTGAACAGGAAAAACGTAAAATGGATGCTGAAATACGCAAAATGGAAGAGGCGGCTATGCGTTCCTATGCCCACGACATACACAGTAGAGGAGATTTGACTGCGCGCTCTATAAATGCTGTTATGACAGCCGGTGTTGGTCCTTCAACAAGTGCTGCGGTCGGTCCCCATACAGCTAGTAATAACTTTAAACAAGTTGATCCCATGCGTTTGGCTGGCAACTCAGATGATGAAGATGAAATGGGACCTCGGGTTGGCATACCGAAAGTTGATCATAGTGCAGTGCCCAATGCCTCACTATGGGTAGAAGGTGTTAATGATGAGGGCTATTCTTATTATTGGAATGTCAAGACTAATGAAAGTGTTTGGGAAGTACCAAAAGAAGGTTATCTCTCGTGGAAGGAATATCAACGTATTAATGATTTGGCTATCAAACAACAGGAAATACAAGAAGCCGAACAAGCTAAGAAGTTTCGTGAAAATGTCAATGAAGAAGTGGCACGTTACAATCGTGAACGTTTAAAAATGTTTAGACCACCAGTTAGCAAGCAAGAACAAAAAGCCGAAGAAGAACGCAAGGAAAGTTTTAAAACTGAAGAAGAAGCTAAAGCACCTGAAATTGGACAATGGCAAGTGGTGGAGAATAAGTAAGTTAAAACAATTTACAAATTATATCAAGATATAGAATTAATATGTTATATTTTAATTACAGACCTCCTGCAGCTCCAATTGATTTAGAATTACCAGCTATAAACAATTATTATGCTGCACCCGTTGTCTCAGATATACCTTATGAACCACCAGTTAAACGTTTTAAAGAGAAAACTATCGAAACGTTAGATGCAGAAGTTACCAACAATACGTCAACTTCTTTTAAGAAACGTAAATTTGCAGCGAAAGGAAATGCACGTAAACGTTTGGATAATGATTAATATATTCCAAAATATAAGAAGACTTTAGGCTTAAGGTAAGCTTTAGTTTAAATTATTATAAAAGAGTACAAATCAGAATAGTCCATTTATATTGAAAGTAATATAAACCGATTTTTGAGTGAAACCATAATTATTAGAGATAGACCGAAAACAGTGAAAGTATGTGAGTGAGTGAAAACATAAAAGTCCATTTATCTCCATAATTATAAAATATAGAGCGAAAACAATGAAAACTTGTGATCATCTTGATTCTAGGCGAAAAAGTAAATAAAATTAGCAAATTAAGATATTTTATAAAAGTTTTTTCTTATTAAAGATAACTCATGTTATCACTTTATTATCACTTAGAAAAAAGTGTTATATTTTATTTTGTGATAGCATAATACTTAATTAAATAGACTAAACAAATTTATAACAATTTCTTCATTTCATTAAAAATCAGCTTTTCAGCACTCACATCTTATCTTATGTTGAATTTTGTCATATTGTCATAACTTGCCTCCAGTTTATTTAAATCAAACAAAAAAAAATTGCCCCTGTTAGCCAATAAACTATCAAGTATTTATATTCTTTTATCTTTTTTCGTTTTTTAAATTTTAATGAGCCAGAAAATCGTATGTCGTAATTTATGGTCGCTAATAAATGCCACCAAGTTAGCGGCATTTTTATTATCATGACAATTAATCAGAAATTTTCTAAACAATTTGTTTATAATTTAGAATAAAAATTAATTAATTCTTAAAAGAATTGAAAATTATCTAAACGGCAGTATAAGTATGTGTAAAAACTAGTGTAGAAAATAATTCTTAGAAGTTTTTTTTTAAAGTAATATATCAAAGAATACATTTTATACTTTTAGTGATATGTGTGGTTTGGTTAAATTTTTACTCGGATATCTTTGATTATAAGGTGTTAATTTGGATAACCCGAAAAGTACATATCAGAATAGCAATAAACATTGAAAAAGTACAATTTTCAATTAAATTCTTCAAATCAATTCATAGATTGATTGTTAGATAGATAGATAGATAGATAGATAGATAGATAGATAGATAGATAGATAGATAGTTAGATAGATAGATAGATAGATAGATAGATAGATAGATAGATAGATAGATAGATAGATAGATAGATAGATAGATAGATAGATAGATAGATAGATAGATAGATAGATAGATAGATAGAAAAATAGATAGATAGATAGATAGATAGATAGATAGATAGATAAAAAGATAGATAGATAAAAAGATAGATAGATAGATAGATAGATAAATAAATAGTTAGATAAATAGTTAGATAAATAGTTAGATAGATAGATAGATAGATAGATAGATAGATAGATAGATAGATAGATAGATAGATAGATAGATAGATAGATAGATGGATAGATAGATAGATAGATAGATAGATAGATAGATAGATAGATAGATAGATAACTAACTAGCTAGTTAGTTAGTTAATTATTTTCTTACTTTGTGCTAAATACTCAAATTCCATTTCCCTACTACTCTGATTCGTATAATTGCCCAACACTATTGACATAACCACAGTCTCATGAAATTAAATGATAATTTGCTCATCTTTTGTTTTTCTCTCGCGTTTGAATAAAATTTTTAATTGTGTCTTTTTCCCCACTAAAACATAAACAAAATTTTTTGCTTTTAGTTCTTGTTGTTGCTGTGATTTTGGATTTTCTTTTTTTGGCTTTTTTCAAATTCCAATGCAGACACAATGGCAGACAAATTAATTGAAAAAAAAAACGAATTTATACGTGAAAGTTAATACATGGAAATTCTGAAAATTTTACATTTCTTAAATTTGTGTTTTTTTTTGCCTTTTTCTCATTATCTTTGTAGACGTAATTAGCGATTTTCTATGAAAACCGAACAATATTCACGTTTAAAAATATGTTCAAAAGTACGTTGGCCAAAGTGATATGAATTTGTTTTCTTAATGAAAAATAAAAAGAAAAATTAATTGATGTTTTTTTCTCGTTTTGTTTTTGGTTAAACAAATTATTGTTAATTAAGAGGAAATGACGGAAAGAACATATGTTTTTGGGTATCAAAGTTGGTGTTTAATTAAAAGGGGGAAATTAAATTGTTTAAATTAATGCCTTTGACTCTTGTCGAGAAGGCTTGTGGGTAATCCAGTAATGCGTTTTTCTAATTCGTTGGGACAAAAACTTCATATTTTAGGATATTAATCCATTAACACTAAAGTTAGAGCTTTAGGGACTTTAGATATTCGCACAGTTTAAGTTTTCAGGCATGGAGGTTGGTTTATTTAGCGTGGATTCAAAAAAAAACCTTTTTATCTTTCGAGAGAAAAGAGAGAAAACGGTCGGCGTATTAGTACACTTCGACCTAATCACTCTGGTTTCCTATACCGAACCAGTTTGTCGCATGAATATAGGAATCTATCTTCCGGATATCAACCTCCGATAGATCCGCTAAGTCATGCAGAAAATAGCTACCTAGCAGGTCCATTCTGTGATCAGTTAGGGCGGGGCAATGACAGAGTAAGTCAGCTGAAAGCTCCTTCAGAAGTCGTTACTGGGTAAGTTTAGTCTTCTTGCATGGATTCTGAAAGACCAGTGGCCAGTTACCACTGCCATTAAGTTCCGTAGATTAGCTCTCGGAATAAGGAAAAGGGCATATGATCTTTGTGGGTTGTAAGATTCCCATATGATCCTGCGCAAGCTAATATAGGTTCGATATGCTCTCTTGCAAACGAGGAACCTAATTTGGCAAGAGAGTCCGCGATGGTATTACCAGGGATTTGTTTATGTCCTGGAATCCAATACAGTCCTATTGTGGAATGTTTCGCCATCTCGTCAAGGGATGTCCGGCATTCTAGGACTATGTCGTGTAGACACCACTTAGAACCTTAACGGCTGCCTGGTTGTCGTTATAAATTCGAATATTGACACCGTATATTCGATAAAACCTGAGCCAGTTTGCAGCCCGTTTTATGGCTGATAGTTCAGCCTGAAGTACGCTACTTTGGTGAGAGAGCTTAAATGATACTTCCGTTCCCGAATGTGCTATGTTAAAGCCACTGCCTACACCGTGGTTTGATTTTGAGCCATCGGTGAAAACCTTATACGATCCGTCATGGAAGATTGTTTCTATCACATTTGGATCGTGTTGGATATTCACTGAAAAGCTTCTATCAAAAAATGGTTTGGCGATGCACTAGTCGATATTGTCAGAAATTTCTTGTAGACAATTGAGAATGGTAGAGTGACCTGACTGAATCATATGCAACATACCAATTGTATTGAGTCTAATGGCCGCTTTTAGGACAACATTATTAGATCAATAGGTAGCCATCCTATCATTACAAAGAGAGCCTTTGATGGGGTGGTGCGGAGGGCTCCCGTTATCAACAGAGCTGATGTACGAAGGATTCAACATAAAAAGACTCACTCTCATTTTGCTATTTATTCCATGGTCATGGTACGGATGATAACCGAGTTTAACAAGCAACCTAAATCCAAATTCTCAACCTGCATACACATTGCTATTAAAATTCATTTTTTGCACTTGGCTGAGTACAATTTTGTAGTTTAATTGTCCATACAGCAAGAGTCAATTAAAATTAATATAAGGGAAATCTGTGATAAATACTAGAGTTGAAAAAAAGAAAGCATAGAGCCAATGATCAAACTATATAAAAGATCATAATACAAACTTACGGATTTTAATTCTCAACTTCATAGAAGAGCAGGATCTAAAGCAAAACCCTCTAAGTAAAACTAAAGTTGTTTTTAACTTAATCCTTATGATATTAGAGAAAGAAATCTTAATAAAATCCTGGACTAAAGTAAAAATCTGTATAAAAGTTTACTCGTTTAAATGCTATCAATAACTTAACAGTCCTTAATCTCAACCATTTCGACGAAGAAGTTTATAATATGTCTTAATTTAAATTTCGTTGCTATGATTATTTATGATTATTCCTAATAGACATATGAACAGACGATTGCAAATGTACTATTTTTTTTTTCATTTTATATCATTATTTTTTCCTTTTGTTGTACAACATTAATTTTCATATTCAATGTGTGTGTGTGTGGGTTTTTTTTTGTTTCGCTCATAAATTTCTAGACAATGTAAAAAAAACTATTGTACTGTGATGATAATGACCGACCTCCTTCATTCTTTATCTCTAATCTAAACAAGATAAAGGAAAGAAAATCAAAATAGCATAAAAAAAAACAAATTGTATGAAAAGAAAAAAAAAACCAAAAACATACTGGACAACATTAGTAAATGTCTCGTATTACAGCTGCTGTGTGCACATACAATAAGAAAAATTCAAACAATTTATAAAATAGTTTTTTTCTTTTTCGTATTAATAACAATACTACGAATATTTTTCATAATTTTGTGTTGTGGGAGAAGACTCATGACGACGAAGACAACGTAGACAACTGCTGGCAAGAAGACTCCACAACCAATTTTGTTCGTAATTGTTGTGTCTTTCTATGCCCTATTAAATGGGTTAATATGATTTTCGTTGATAAACAGTCATGTGCACTGCATACATGTTGTGGGCGAACATGTTGTACATGTGACCAACTTTGTTGTTAGTTAGCACTATGGGCCTAGGTGTGGTGTTAATTTGTTTTGCCGACAAAAGTGTTTAGAGGCTTAAAGAAGAAAGTGTTTAGAGGCTTAAAAAAGAATTTAATTAGAATATAACATCAGATCCGAAAAAACACCTATGCCACTTTCGAGTCCGTTGTGTGCTCCGTACAATCTTTAGAATTGACATCGCTTACAAGAAAGTTTGATCTAGATTTGATGAAAACTTGGCAGTGTTCTGTCCGTCTGTTCTAAATTCGTTTGTATCCGTTTATCCAATTTAGTATAATGCAGTATGATCTCGTTTTGGGAAACTGCACTCTATAAAATCTATGTGTCTCTACCGATCATTTCATAATTACAAGTGGCTTTGCTGGATGCTCTCGCTCATGTTTTCCGACCTCGTTGTATTGAACATTTTCCCCTTCGTCATGGTATTGGAAGAATAAAGATTTATTCTTTGGTTTTGGTTTCGTTCGAAACTCGATAGATAGATAGATAGATAGATAGATAGATAGATAGATAAATAGATAGATAGATAGATAGATAGATAGATAGATAGATAGATAGATAGATAGATAAATAGATAGATAGATAGATAGATAGATAGATAGATAGATAGATAAATAGATAGATAGATAGATAGATAGATAGATAGATAGATTGATTGCTAGATAGATAGACGTCAGGTTTATTTCCTCTTGTTTTTCCCTTATAGAGTGCTATTTCAGAGTCGGCCGATATCCATATGGTGCAAAACATGCCTCTGGAAGACTATGCCTTTAATATACTTTGAGATCAGTGCAACAAAATTTCGGACAAATTTTGTTTATTTCCGATTTTTAACTATGCCTTTAAGGCTCTCTCACAGTCTAACAGTGTGTTATATTTAACCTGACCGTGGTATTTTACTTTAAGATCAGTGCAACAAAATTTCGGACAAATTCTGTATATGTCCAATTTTTAACCATCTAATATTACCCTTTTACATTGCTATCGTGTTCGCTTAAAGAGCCGTTCAACTTTAAGTTCTGCCTCATTTCTGATATCTCGATTCGATTGGGGAAATATAATGCAATGTTTCTAGAAGTTTGGCAGAGGTATTGCTCATATATTTGGTTCGAAAAAGTCCCATTGATCCTATCTTCTATGTAGTGTTTCCATTTTAAATCTCGCTCAAGGAGTACATCTTAGTACTGAGTCAACACTGAGACGTGTTCGATTGAGTTGTTCAAGTGAAAATGTTGGTTTTTTGACCGATCGGTTTGATTGCTTTCTGTAAAGGATACTTCACACGATCACACTTTGCGTACTTAAAGTCTATTGAAAAAGTAAAATGAAATTCCATCCGTATAACAAAAATGAGAATAACAGCTGCTTCACCTTTTTTGTACGTTTTTACATACAAATACATCCCTGATTTAATGTCATTTAAAAAAATGAAGAGAGCCATAAGATTGGCTCGTATTTTTTCTAAATGTGTGCTAGTTTCATTACCTTCGGCGTATAGAAGATCCCATCGGTACTCTTATACCCAAAAATTTTGACAGATCATATTACGTCTGTGCTTGTGTGATGCCGGCTTAATTGGACAATAACGGTCATTAGGAAATTCGGATGGAAATGTGATTATGATGAATGGTTAACGCTATTGAGATGGAAAAGGTTTTCTTTGCTTCGCAAAGTTGTGAATGTTATAAAAAGAAGTTATTTTTATATTTATAACTACTAAAGATGAAAAAGCATTTGTGAAGCCCTCCAAATCAACGTCATAGCCAAATATCCCTGGGTGGAAGGTGTTGAAATCGTGGTGATCAGTACTGAATACAATTCAATCGTTAAAAGTAGGAATTAGCAGACATAAAGCCGTAATGGCAACACTCTGCAAAATGTTGTAAGATGAAAATAGTGGAACATGGTCCCGTTTTGATGGATGTAGATTAATCTCACTGGAATAGGCTTCACTTCAGAACAGAGGATACGAAATTGGACTGATTCGTTTAGATGTTTTGCTGGGAAATATATAATGAATGATGACAAATGCACATGAAGTGTTTATAAGTTTCGAAACAGTTTCAAATTTTTAACTTGATTTAGTTTTAAGGTCTTAGTTTAAGTTTAATTTGTAGTTTCATTATTTATTCATTCTTTATATTTATGTATTTTAACTCTTATCGCATATTTTTCAAAACTTTATTTTTAGATTAATTAAACGAACAACATTTAATAGTCGTGTAGTATATGTAGGTTTGTACTATAACTATGAAAAGGCATATCTTTTCTTAAGATATGCATAAACGAAACTGATGCTATTTGGAAAAGACGCACAACTCAGTGGTGTTAATACAACGATGCTGCTTATTAACTATTTAGTAAAATTTAGTTATTTTTTTATGTAGAACTAAATGTGTCAATTTAATTTAAGATATTTTATTGTATTCCTTTAATAATAATAAATAATAATTGTGTAATCAAAGAAAACAACAATAATTTGCATTTTAATTACAACCCAGCAAAAACTTTCATTACCTAGTAAGCTAGAAAGTAATCATGAAATCACGTGGAAACTAATTACTCTTGGCGACGGGGTTCAAAAAATATGTTACCTAATATGTCATGTGATAGCTAGTTATTTTGTAAAAATGTAATCAGACGGGTCACTATTCTACAATGCGAGTCAGTCCCTCAAAACTTTCCTATATTGTGAAGTTTTAATCTTTCAAGTCTGACCGTTTTTTAAACGAATCTGTTGTATTCGCAACTCATTTTCAGCTAGCCAGTAGTATTGAGACAGGTTTCACATACGATCTGTTGTATTCGCAACTCATTTTCAGCTAGCCAGCAGTACGTTAGCGTTATGGATATTTGATTTTGTCACGAATCGGTTATTAGGACGCTTTGAGTTATCGTTTTTTTGCAGTGTAAAAATAATTTTCTTTTAAAGCGTTTATGCTGTATTTACCATCGCCTTTCAAGATCTTTTTGCTACAATTCGTAAACGAACTTCCCTGCTTTAAGATACGTCCTACAATTTGAGATTACTGCTTGAGTTATTTTGTAAGCTCTTGTTGGGTTTTACAACAATTTTCTGAACCGTACAATCTATATCATATCATATCATATCATATTTTTTTCCCATCGAAACGAGTGATTGCAATCCAAAGGAAAAAATGTACCTCTAGTTTGCGGTACTATAAACTGATAGTTTCCAATGAAATGATTTATCCCGGGGCCGTAACAGAGTAACTATCTTATCCAGTACCACGGGAAACGGTAGTCCATAGGGACAAAGTTTCAGATTTTGTCTTGTCTAGGAGGTCACTTCGTCGTGCAAGAATGAATGTGTTGGTTGACATTCTATGGGAGGGTTAGGTTGATAGGAGGATGTATACTACATCAAATCCGAAGAAATACACCTAGGCCACTATCGGGCCTGTTGTGCGCTCTTTATCATGAAAAAAAAAGGGAACTGAATGAGTTATTTTTCAGTGTTCAGAAACTCAGTTTTCTGAACGTAATTCCTAAGAATCTTCCGATCAGTGTTAGTCAGGAATGCTATTTCCGGAATAAAATCACTTCCAAGATACTTGTTCCTAACTTCGAGAATGCCTGGTAGTAGCAAAGAAAGTGGTCCAGAGTTTTACTGTCCTCTCTACATGCTCTACATACGTCTGAATCCGCACGTCCAATTTTGCATAGATGTGCTCGTAATCCTGTGTGTCCACTCAGAATACGTACCATCATACTAACTCTCATCAGGGGTAGAACCACGAAGATCCTATGGGGTGAATCTTCGTGGTTCTACCCACTGTTTCATTATTCCAAGAGGCCTTATGGGATTCTCTCACCCATATTTTATGTTCAGCTTTTGTTGCGTCAAATGGTTTTGCGTTTGTGAGGTTAACTGCCTCGAGCTCCCTTCCCTTTGAAGCTATTACATTCGCTTTTTCGTTACCGACTGCTCCCGAGTAGGCTGGTACGCATAAGACGTGAACCTTTCCTCTGGGATAGTATTCAGTTAACGCATTTTTACAAACCAATACGGTCTTAGATTTAGTTCTATTATCTGATATCACCCTAATTGACTTCTTTGACAAGCTTGGAAGCTTGTGTTATGATTTGGTAAACGGTGGTATATTTCTGCTTCTGAATCTTCAATATATAACCCCAGCGCTACTTTATCTTCCAATTTAGAGCCATTCGTGTAACAACGGATTCGGTTCTGTTAACAACAGACTTGTTGTAGAGTGTATTGCTTCGTAAGTAAGAACTTGTCTTTGGTTTATTTCTTGATTTGTATTTCGGTCTACATTTACGTCTCCAGGTGCTGTTACCAACAGAAAACACCTTATCAACGTGGTTTCGAGAGTAAGTGATGTTTTTCCTCTCGAAAGTTAAGCAATGGCGCAGCGATGATCAGAGATTAGATAACTATGTACTCGAGTAAAGTACTTGTACATGGACCGGCGAAATCATGTACAAAAAGCAACGATGGTGTGTCATCTCTAGGTTACCATGTGATTGATAAAGTTTCACCGTGAGCTAGGAGTTGTTATAGGATTGGATCGTATTAAATGTGTGCTGTATGCTGATCAGATGTCCACTAGAAGTATATTTTGATACTATCGATTGAAATCATATGTGCACAAAGAGTACTCTCTTTAACATCATTACTAGAACCTAATTTTCCCAGTTCCAATAAACTACATAAGAATAAATCTAAATATATATGTAAGTTTCACCATGTTGCCGAATAATGAATGTCGAGAGTTTTATGTGAGTACCTGACATGATGCCCTACGCCACGTGGTCTTTTTAATCTACTTAGTATACTTGACAACGGCCTACCATCGCCCCTAAATCCTTCAATGAAGAACTCAGGTGGAAATTTTTGTACATTGAATTTGAACAGTCCATGTACAAGCACTTTGCTGAAGTACTCGAGCAACCTAATATCTGACCATTGGATGACCTCTGTTGATTCGGCAACACCACCTAGAGACGTAATCGGTGGACCGAAGTACGAATCCAACAAATAAGCCGAGGACATTGTTCTTACTTACAGGGAACTCTGAACATATCTGGACAAGGAAGAAAAATTCAATGGTATCATTTGTATATGATACCTTTCATTCATCATACAACCCAGCACTCATCTCATTCTTATGCACATTCATGAGAGAAAAACATGCGTCACATTCATTATAGGTAGACGGGTGGGGTGAGGCCCGCCGTACCTCAATTTCATTGCGTACCATTTACAATTAATACCAATTAATTTCCAATGCTTAGTCCTACAGTCACTCCTCTGTGGGGTATCTGTTGTTTCGGCAACAGCACCGAACTTATCCCGAAATATTGACTTCTAACCGCCACTTACTCTTCCCGTGAATTTGGCTTTAAACCACAGCCACTACGTGGATCCCAAAGAAACCTCAACCAACTGACCAGCCAAGACATAGTCCTGCGGGCAACTGACCACTCGTAGTACCAGATTTCTATCTATGCAAGGACTAAGCCAGGCAGTAGACTGTAACCAATTTTTAGTCCCGGCCAGACTAGAGGTATTGGCCACCTCTTTATTGCAATAACACCAGGGTGAAGGCTTCACCAAGGTAACATGCCCCCGGGGGATGTAGCCAAATAATACAAGTTGGAATCAAAATTCTTAAAAGGACACTGCACTAAAGAAATACTTGTTTCATTTATTACCTAAACAACCCCACTGTACTCTATTGCCGCCTTACAAAACAAATTGTTCTTTCAACCCCCAAACGAAAAACCCGCTAAATACATATACGTACATACATATTTCTATGATGTGTATGTATGAGGGGTGTTGGGTTTGCTTCTGGTTCGATGACACGTTGGTTCGTTCGGTGGTTGCTTGCGACCTGGTTTGATACGATGTTATGTTTGCTTGTTGTGTTGTTCTTTAAATAAGAGCAGGAAATTAATGTTTATCGAGTTTCCTTTAGAACAGTTTGTTATTAGACGACTACTTTGCTGGTGATGATAACGGGATTATTTTTCTTTTGTAAAAAATCAATTTCAATAATACAAAAATTTTGTGGTCGTGTGGTGTAAAACAACAAAAATATTTAAACAATTTTGTGCATAAAATCTTAAAAAAACAAACAAACATAAAAGTGTAAGAAAATATACAAGATTAGCAGAGTGACAAAATATTATTTCTTTTTGATTTTTAAGTTTTTTTGTTGTTCTTTGTTTTTTTTTTGTCGGTTTTGTTGTTTATGTTTAAAAAGAGATTAAGACCAGATTAAGTTGGTATTACCACAACAACAACATAAATATAAATATAAATGAACGTGTTTGGTTTTCTTAATGAAATAATTTAATTTTCAAAAAATTCTTATCAAAACCTTAGCCCGTGGGTCACTTATACAGTTAAAATCAAATCATTAAACAACCAGCCGGCTTTTTATTAAAATCTATGAAATCAAATCAAAATCACATATTAAAGTGTTTAAAATTAAATTTTAAATTTAAAATTAAATAAAGCAGGAAGAAAAAATAAAGAAAGAATGAAAAAATCAATCAATTCTGCTTCAAAAATGTTTGTATTGTGTTTAGCATAAATTTGTCTATAACATGTTGGAACGGCAACAAAAAGGATATTCAAATATTTCTTACTACGACAACAACCACCACCACCACCATCAACCGCTTCACCACTACCAACAACAATAACAACAATACTACTGCTACAATAATTACGGTTATTTAGTCGAAGGTTTTCAAACATAATTTCTGGTTAGTATTTAAAAATTATATTATTTATACAAAATAAACTACAAATCTCCTTGAAGCCATGACATTTTTAACATTTGTCAAAATATCTCATTTAATTATATTTAAATTGTAGATACTTAACCTGTTGTCCTTTTAAATATAACGGTAATTATTAGTTTTATTCAAATTTACTATTTAAATTAAGATTCTAATAGCTGTAATTTATTGGAATGCAACTACAGTGGAACCGTGTTAAATTAAACTAGGAAACGTTTAGCATTAGAATGAGTTCTCTAAAAATTATTTCCTAATATAATTTAGTCCTTAAAGTGACTGTTTGGGATTTGATTAAACATCTAAAAGAGGTTTGGTTTGGTAGCGTATGAATGTCGAGAGTTTTACCGTGAGCACCTGCCTTGACGGCCTTATCTCACGGTGGTCTTTTTCATCCACTAAGTAGACTTAAGAACGGTCCACCATCGCCTCTTTTTCTTCAATGAAGAACTCAGGTACGACCCAAAGCCGAAGACATTGTTCTTACTCACAGGGACACACTGTGGTAATTCTGATATGAACATCATGCATCAGTCTTTTAACCGTCACTTACTCTATCCGCGAATTTGGGTTTAAACCACAGCCACTGGAG
>NC_060950.1:27891296-27956296 GCF_022045245.1 Lucilia cuprina | reverse complement strand
TTATTCGTGTAATTTTTAACTTCCCTGGGTTTTGTTTGTCATATAATTTTTATATTTAAAACAATCGCATTGTTTTGCCTGGTTCTACTATAAGTCTTTATTATATTTGTTGTCGAAGTTGTTGTTTTGTTTTTTTATTTACTATATATGTTTTTGCTGTTGTTGTTGTTGTTGTTGTCATCGACGACATTGTCGCTTGCAATTATTAAAATCATAGAAGCCCAGACATCGTTATTATTATTGTATATTGTGTGTGTGCGTATTTCTATGGTTGTGTTTAAAAGTATCCAGTAATTTTGGGTGACTATTCTGATGTAGGAATGTAAGATAACATTTGGTCCGTTTATCGTTTTCTATATATTCCAATTTTTATGCTTTCTATGTTTCTACATTTGGTTCGTATTTCTTTTTTAATGAATTCTAATTTTTATGCTTACGCTTCATATATCTTATAAATTCACATTTTTTCCAGATCTGCTGGGTATGTCTTTAGATATGTATATATATAAATTATAATGCGACATGTGTTGCCAGATTTAATTAAGGCAAAAAAAATAAAACTTTTAATTTTTGCTATAACAACTTCTTCTTAAAAAGGATAAAGTTAAATAGTAAAGAAATTTTAAATATATTGTATCACAAGTTGTGTGTGGTTAATGTTTTAGTTAAAAGAATAAGTTGTAATATTTACGAAATAAAGTTTCTTACTTTTTCGTTGAAAAGTTTTTATACAATTCAAACAGTTTTGCGGGAAACACTTAAAGTGTGGTTATTATATTAGGTTTCATAAGCTCTTTACCCACAGTGGGTAAAGAGCTCGGGATTTTGAATTTATATAAAAAAATAATAAACTTGAATGTTAATCTCACTATAAAGAAGGCTTCGGAGCTTATCGGTAGTTATTAAACCAAATATAAACTTTATCTTTGTTTTCTTTATTCCAACACTTCTAGAGCTTGGTTTATAGCGGAAAAAGTGTCTCGGAACATTGAAATTGAACTGTGATTCTTCCTTTAAAGTTATTAGTTAAAAGACTGTCCAATTGATCCATTAAGTTGACACTATTGAACTTCCTGTTTTATGTTTTTAGATCTGAAAATTCTTCACTATATGCCAGGTACATTGAGGGAAACCCGATAGAAAAGTACCGAAATTGATCCAATACGTTGTCAAAAGTAAGCTTATCACGTTTGTTAACATTTAGGCAACGGATGTGTATAAAATTTAGATAACACTCAGTTATCATTTTGACAACCTCAACGGTGTTTACAATGCATCTCTGTCATTACAGGAACACATTATTGCCATTGCGATTATGTTTTGTGTCATTTTTTTAATGCATCGTTGTGACTTTGACAACGAATCGTTGTCAATTCGACAACGCAACGTTCTGTTTGACGACAAAGTGTTGTCACTTTAGTAACACATTATTATTGATTTGTTGTTAATTTGAGAACTATCCGTATATACTTTAAAACTGGATGTTATTGGAAAATTATAAACACTTTGATGTCAATTTGTTACCAGGCCTGTATAATTTTAAAACTACTTTTTCCTCTCTGTGTATCAAATTTCGGAGATGATCTAAAAGGAACTCTATATATTACTTAAATAATATTTGCATGAATATCTGGAGGCTTTAAAAAGACTTCGAGATATTCGATCATAATTATTATATTGCATTGCTGATGCATTGACTGAGAAGTTATTAGGGTGTATGTTTCCGATATAAATCAATTTTTGGCGTTTCTTTCTTATCTTTTACGTCAGTATGTTTATACGATAACTGGGGCCCTATAGTGCAGAATGTATTCGTTTTAAAAACGCCTATAAATATACGAGATGCATTCAAATAATCTATACATTTATATCTAGGAGTCATCATAATGATGACGATAAAGAGAAGCGGGCGATGCCGATCAGTCACAAATTTTACTTGAATATCACGGACCAATAAAATTTGAAAAAAGTCGATACTCTTAGGCTAAATACGTCTTTGACCTCAGACTTTCTCAATCACATCTGGGATTTGAGATATCGTGTCTTGAAATTTAAAACAAACGTAAAATGTTAAGCATTTCATCATTGTTCAATATGACCCAGCGTTGGTCATGTGTCGGGATCTGTGTCAGGAGCGGATCGATGGGGGGGAAGGGAAATTTACCCCTGCCCTCCAAAAACCGAAAATTGTTCATACAAAATATATAAATTAGGAAAAAAGGGAAACAAAAACAAATGTCCCCCTCCAAACACTCGAGCTGGATCCGCGGCTTACCTAGTCAAAATAATCTACCAACCTGTACACTTGGTGGCCCTGTTCTTGGTGCTATTGAAAATTTATGTGTGTTTACTAGTAATACGAATAAATTTATCATTTTAATGCTGAAAGCTCTGTGAACCTTATACTTTGATCTAGTAGAAAGGTCCCCCCATGTTAATGCTGAAAGCTTTGTGAACCTTATACTTAGATCTAGTAGAAAGGTCCTCCCATATGTCGATTCGTCTTCTAGACATTATTCATATTAGAGCGATTGATTGAATTCTATATAATTTGTTAAAAATTTGCTTTTATTTAATAAAACCTATATAAACTTTTTAAA
Organism: Lucilia cuprina; assembly: GCF_022045245.1. NCBI lineage: Eukaryota > Metazoa > Arthropoda > Insecta > Diptera > Calliphoridae > Lucilia > Lucilia cuprina. The sequence continues at coordinate 27,953,696 of NC_060950.1, read as the reverse complement.
ATTTAATAAATTTTATTTTAATCAACAATAATTCCATTTTCTAAACTTAATCAGTTCAAAATGTATTGAATTCATTTAAAAACATTAAATTAAAATAAATTATTATTAAAAAACACTGTTTTTGTTTATTTTGTAAACAATGCATTAAACATAAGTAAATAAGCTATCGATCGATCAATCAATCAAAAAATTGTTTTCAATAATTAATAAATGTTTTTTTATTGAAGAAAAATATAAGATTTTCTAGGAAATTTAATTTTTATGTTTGAGAAAAATAACTAAAACTTTTCTTTATTCGACAAAAAATATAAAAATAGGTCAAGTCAAAATCTTGTCATTAAAATACGTGTTTTTTTAGGAAGAATTCATCTTTACGGGGATCTACCTGTGTAGTGTATTACGGCTTTACTTGGGTCCATGTTGATCCCTTTGTAAAATACGGGGATCATAGTTAAACATATAATGGTGGGAGCATTAACAATGTAATAGGTAGATGTTATTAATTCGGATTTAGTGAAACACAAAGACGATAGTTTGGATTATCGTTAATGATCATAGAGTTCTCTCGTATCCCAAATAAAAAGAATGCGTCAAAATCTGTAGATCCTTTAAATTATTTCTATATATTTAACAAAAGATATCATTCAGTTCCTAAAAATTTCTGTAGGTGATTCTTCTTAGAGTGTAAAATTTATAATTAAAGACATGTTGGCTGCTGTTTGCCAATTGTGTTGCTGTTGTTGCTGTTATTTTAAATGTCTTGGTAGTTTTCATTGGTTGCATTTCATTTAATTCATGCAACAAATCCTATTATTTTGTATATGATGATCGACACAACAGCAGCAGTGGCAACAATAAGAAACATTCATTCAAATGTATATTAATGTTTGTACTTTGTACAAAAATCTACAAAGCTACCTAAGGAATTAGGGTGCTACGTATTTTGAAAGGAGAATCGTTAAATGATTTCGAAAATTCGTTGGAATTTCAATCGATAACGATGAATAATTTGATGGTTTTGTGTCGATTGAGGTTTTTCACTTCATAACATTCCATATTAAAAAGCTAATGTGTATCAAGTGGCCCGTCGTTAGTAGACAATATACCGTAAGGCCCACATTTAAATATCTGCTGCTACAACGGTGTTTTCGAAACCACAATAGGATGCAAAATAGATCGAACATATGTCGTTTTTGATATCAGTGAAACAGAACCAGTTTTACCTTTAAACAGTTACCATGAAGTTGATAATCGTTGCTCAACTGAGACTTAAAACGTTCCGAGATGAAGAACCTTTTTAAAGAGAAGAAAATCTCTGACTACAACTTTTTGTATCATAAAGTTGATAATCAAAGTATATAATTGACACTTGATTAACAAGAAGTAGATAATCAATGGAGACTTGAACTTTCCGCAATAGAGAATAACTTTTCATTAGAGAAAATATCTCCTTAATCTTTAGTATACAGAGACAAGTTTTCAAATGACACAGTTGTACACTTCCCTCAATAAGATCTGAAACGTTGACATTCCTGAAGTAAGTTTTCAGTTGAAACACTTAATTATCAAGAAGTTTATAACCCAGCAGTTCGACAAAGTGTTAATGCATCCACAAGAACAGTTATTTCCATTTACGTTATTGTTGTAACAGTTTGGCTGTAACTGGATGTTGTCCCTTGGGGGAAAAAACTTCCGGTTGATACAACTGTTGCTGAATTGACAATCTTTGCCCGATTGAGAATCGCATCGTTCCGGAGCGGAGATTTAATTGTCGTGAAAACGCTTGCACTTACGTCTAACCACCTCGTTGGCTCTATTTCGTCTTTCGTCACGGATTTACTCTTTGTAAACGAGGATAAAGAAAATAGACACTTTAGTTTTCCCTTTGGAAACGAAAGAGTGAAATCTGCTTTTCGTCAATGTTTCATGAACTCCTTGAATAATTTATTTAATCTGGAAGATTTAGATTTCTATTTGGTCAAACCTTTGAATATCTACATATTGCATATCACTAGCAAGATGCTAAAGTTCAATGTCATCCCACCCACTTTTGTTTTATATAAAATATATCTATCTTTTCTTTAAGTGTTTCGGACATGCGCTTAACAGTCCTTGTTTTTGCCAAGCAATTATTATGATTTCGGTGCCAAGACAGGGGAAAGTAGAAGCTGAAAGTATCATTTGAACTCTTTTGTGTACTGACATGGATTAGTAGTTCAACATGATTGGCGAAAAATCTCACTCTGTCTGGTTTTCACTTTTTGTATATTCACCAATATCGTCAATCATTATTTCATGTGAAATATGTTCGCTTTTCACTTTATCGTTCACTTACCTTCTTTGTTGTGAAAAAAATTCGCCTTTTGTGAAATTTATTGATGGAATTTTGTAAACATTGAACAGTTGTTCCATACAAAATCAACTATTGTGAATGAATTGTTCACTACAAGTTCGCGATAGCAAATTTTTCCTTCAAGGGAAATAAAAATTTCAAGGGAACAAAATTTTTACTTCTATTGGCGATAAGGTTGATTGATTTACTTTCCATGAAATGGGTCAATCCGTGATAATTTATATTGAAGCCTTTATAATGTTATTAAGGATTCTTACTTACTGTTGGTTCTATTAACAGGACCTATCAAGAACAATTACAGTTTTTTTTAACAAATATGTTTAAAAACTATCACTCAAATGTCATATGTTTTTTGTCAACAAATTATTAACTATTTATAGATCTATAATTGTAGTATAATTTCTAACCTATATTTGTTTTGAATTATTTAATTATGTGAAAATCAGCATGTGTCACTTGACCACAGAAAAGTAAACCTATAATTATTTTTAAAGTAATTATAACTTTAATAGTATTACTCACTCTTTAAAGCTCTTTAAAATTATATTACTAGCAATTAGGAACCTCCCTATTAAACACTTACAGTCTTTACACATCATACAAATCATGCAAGAGTAAAAAAAAATATATATATATTTAAAGTTTCTGCAGTGCACCATTTCTTAATGTACAAGTATTACATGAGATTTTCTTTAATATTTTTCGTATTTTATTTTTGATACTTATTACCAAAAAGAAGAATGTTATATTGATTTTGTTATAACGTTGGCAACACTTCTAAAATGATTGAATTTTGTTTGTATTTTTGTTCAGTTTACTTTTAGACCCTATTTGCTTTCTGTTGACCAGGCAATCAACTGAACAAATTGTCCATCAATACGCCGCAATGAATGAAAAATCTGAGGACAAATCTGGACCGTTAAAAAGTTTTGAAAGAAAGTTGATTTTATATTTAAGTTTTTTTTTATACACCATCCAAAATAATGAAAATAGGAAAATCTGTCCTAAACTTTTAAAGGAATATATATTCCAGGACTTGGTAAGGGTTTAAGATTAACGATTTTTAATCAAAATATATAAAAATCATTGATTAGACCCTACTGTTTTTGACACAATATGGAGTCAGATTCAGAGATACAAGCCGATGCAAAATGATCGGCTGCGGCGGCGTAATCATTTTATGTCGGCGGCTTGTTATAGAAAATATCGGCGGCTGCTAAATTGTCGGCTCAATTTAACATTTTCTTCAGAAATTGACCTCATAATCGTTTATTATATTGAAAAATCTCTGTGTACTCTGCAACACTTTTCAATTTGCAATAATAATTTAAAATAGTGACAACTCCGTTCAAATTGGTGAATTTATTTTCCGAAATACATGTGTGATTACAATCTTTATCAGCGCCTACGTTTAAGCCGGCTTAGCTTTTGAGCCGAAAGAAAACGATGGCGGCGCGGCTTGAAAAATATTACCGGCGGCCAGCCGCCGTCGATTTGAGCCGTTTCGGCTCAAATGGAATTGTCCGCGGACTAATTTTAGATAAGTTTATTTACTATTCTATTGACTAACCCACTAACAAGTCTACTGGCTCTTGTATTGACTAGTCTAAGAACTACTCTTTGGACTAGTCTATCTATTGACTATTATCGGACTTATCAATTACTACTCTACGGATTACTCTACTGATTAGTCTTCTAGATTAGTCTATTGTCTATGAACTAGTCTTTAGACTATTTTATGGACAAGTCTATTGACCAGCCTATGACTAGTCTGTTGACTATTCTACGGACTTATATATTGACTATTCTACGAACTATTAACTATTCTATTGACTAGTAGACTAATTAGTGTTCTTTTAACTCTACGGACTAATTTCTATGAACTAGTCTTTGCACTATTTTATTGACCAGTCTATGAATAGTGTATTAACTAGTATATGATTAGTCAGTCTACTATTATCGGACTAATTTACTATCATAGGGACTAGTCTTTTGACTAGTCTACCGAATAGTCAATTGAGTAATCTATTAACTAGTGTATTGACTAGTCTACTACCTACTCTATTGATCAAACTATGAACTAGTCTTTAGTTTATTTTATGGTCAAGTATATTAACAAGTTTATGACAAGTCTATTGACCATTCTATGACTAGTATAGCCAACAGACTAATGGACTAGTCTGTTGGCTATACTACGAACTTATCTATTGACTATTCTACTGACTAGTCTATTAACAATTATGTTGACTGTTTTTGGCTAGTCTGCTGATTAGTCTTTTGAATAGTTTAGTCAACAGACTAGCCTATGACTTATCTATTGACTATTCTACAAACTATTAACTATTCTATTGACTAGTAGACTAATAATTGTACTAGTAAATTAACTTATCTTCATTAGTTCACGGTCTAATTTCTATGAACTAGTCTTTGGACTATTTTATTGACCATTTTACTTACTTATTTTTTTTTTTGACTATTTTAGTGACTGGTCATCCTATTGACTAGTCTACTGAATAGTCTATTGAGAAATCTATTGATTAGTTTATTGACTAGTGTAGTGACTAGTCTATTGCATAGTCTATTGATCAAACTATGAACTAGTCTTTAGTATATTCTATGAGCAATTCTATTGACAAGTCTATTGACTAGTCTATGGACCATTCTATGACTAGTCAATAACCTAATCTGTTGACTACTCAATGGACTAGTCTATTGGTTATACTACGGACTTATCTGTGGACTATTCTATTGACAAGTCTATTAACTATTCTGTTGACTACTGTTGACTAGTCAGCTGATTAGTCTACTGACTAGTGTATCGAGTAGTCTACTTACTTATTTATTGATTTATCTACTGTCTTGTCTACTAATTAGTCTATAGATTATTCTACTTACTAGTTGACTGACTAGTCTATTAACTAGTCTATTTCCTAGTGTACTGACTATTCTATTATCCAGTCTACTGGCTAGTTTATATTCTAGTCTATTGTCTAGTCTATTAACTAGTCTATTTCCTAGTGTACTGACTATTCTATTATCCAGTCTACTGGCTAGTCTATAGTCTAGTCTACTAACTAATTTGATTGATTACTCTTTTAACTATCCTACTACTCTATTGAATACTACCTTTCTTCCCTGAAGGGTATAAATGTTTCTGTATAACCGACATGTTTAACATTTTTTCTTTGTGTACATATTTATTTTTCGTCTTGGTAACATTGAGATTTTTCGTGTTAAAGAAATAAAACATGATTTTTAGCTGAAAATTCATACATATTTATGTACATATTTTGTTTGTACTCGAATTAATTTATAACAAAACTTTCTCAGCTATATAATATGTATTACGAAGCATTTTATTTATTACAATTTATATGTTAAATGAATAGATTTTGTGTCAGTAATATTTCATCTAGGAAAATCTATTAAAAGATAATTTGGCACAAAATTTTACTTGTGTTTTTTTTTTTTGGTTAAGTACACTTTTTTGTTTCATTTAGTTGTATAAATATTTTAAGTGAGATTAATGATTGATAAGCAAATGACAAGCAATTTTAAAGGGCGTAAAACACTTTCTTCCGTTTAGCTGAATTTGGGGGTAAACAGCTCTTATAACAACACCCTTTTAATATTTCAGTTCATATAACAAAATTTTAATTGCTTTGAAAAAGCAAAAAAGAAAAAAACATATATGGTTTTATTTTATTCTCAACAAATTAAATCAACTTTACCCAATTATTACAAACATGTGTAAAGAAGAAAAACATTCAACGTTCTTCTAAGTTTTACATATAAACAAATTAATTTTGATTTTTTTTTCGCAACTTATGGATCAATAATCCAAAACAAATCATTTCATGCTTCAGTTACATTCATGGCTTCTATTTGTTGTTGTTTCTATTTCTTTTGTAGAGTGTGTGAATGTTTGTCTGATTTAATAAATATCTGCAGCAGTAAATAATAATTTTATGTTTGAATACGTCTGCACAGATATTTACAAAAAATTAAAAAAAAACTACTACTACAACAACAAAAACAATTTTAAATAAATAAATATAAAATTATTAAAATTGTTCTGTTGTTTATGCATGTTTAACACAAAACACACAATTTTAACAGAAAGAAAAAAAAGAAATATTTTTTTAGAATAATTATTGAATTTACCGCACGTTATCTCTCATCTTTAATATCAGACTTAATACATTCAATATGAAAAACGAATGTTGTACAGTGGGGAACAAAAGTGTACAGATTTTTCTTAAAAAACAAAGAAAAAAACTATTAAGAAAGTTGAAGAGGATTTTATTGATCTTAATTAATGTTCAAGCTATCTAGAAAAGATACTTTCTTAATAAAGTTTGAATTTCCTTTAAGATCGGTTATTATCGGATCGGATCTATTAACCTTTCACGCACAAAATAAATGACTTCACCACAAACTTTATTTTTATACCCACTTGAGGATATTATCCTTTTTAGCATCTAGTGACATCAAATTTTCAAAAATAGCTTATTATACCCTTCACCTTTGTGAGAAGGGTATATATATGTTTGTCATTCCGTTTGTAATTTCAATAATATAATTTTCCTCATAGATAGCGGAGTTGATTAAGCTATGTCTATCTGTGTGTTCTTTGTTAAAATCAGTTTTTAGAGGACCCTAGATATTGGCGAGATCCAAATCTTCAATAATTCTATTAGACATGCTTTCGAGAAGATCGCTATTTAAAATCAGCAAAATCGGTCCATAAATATCGGAGATATGAGCAAAACTCCGAGACAACCTCTGAAAATTTCATCAAAAATTAAAATTTTTTTCAAACACAGACAGAAAAGCATGTTGAGCACGAAGAGAGTGATTTAAAAGAGGACTTTTTGATACTGACTGTTTTTTAAGACACCATGGTGAAGGGTATATAAGATTCGTCATAGCCGAATATAGAACTTTTAATTGTTTTTCTTTGGAAATAACCAATTAGTGTAGTTGTGTACTCAAAATTACGCTCAAAATCGAGAAAAATAAAAAAATCTTGGGTCACCGGTGTTAAAGAGTTAAGATCGAAAGAGGAATTAACTTTTCTAATTTTCTTATTCAAAAAAGGAAAATGACATATTTTTCAGAATGAAACCACTTCACATTTTTAACGTGAAATTGTCAGTAGTTTAAAGTTATTATTTTTTAAGTTTTTATCAATTTATTTAGAAGTTGCAAGCCCACTTCCGATCGGAATGGAACTCTGTGACAGGCCGGTATATAACAGAATTAGGAATTTATGTTTGTACTTACCGGCTTGGGGGCATGTTGTTAATAAAATCTCTGATTTGTATATAAAAACTTCGTGGAGTCTTAAAGTCTTTAAAACCTCAAGCAGAGGCCATGTTTCATGTCGGCCAATATGATGTATATTTTATGACCATTTCTGAAACGCCTGGAATAAAAGAACCATTTCAAGGATATATACCAAATCCAGGAAAGATCGGAATGTCAAAAATATCCTCTCGTAATTCCTTTACTCTAATCTCTATATCACAGAGATTAGTAGAGATTAGCTAGTTTTGAAATGGAATTTTCTTCTAACGCTCAACAATATTATAGATCATGGAGATGTGTGTAGGGATCAATCTGTTAATGATCGATTTTGGGTCGATGGTCGTAAAATGAATCAAAAACTAGCGGAGAAAACTTCTTTTCAAGAAACACACTGCTTACAGTACTGTAAGTATCCAAACACTCGAACTCTTAAAATCAGAAAGAGAAATTGATCAGTTTTTAATGGTATTAATTGAAAAGAGAAGATGTCAATCAACATTAGTTTTTACAATGTATTAAGTGTATATCTTCAAATACGGGATTCACAACATATAGTCCCTCGAGGCCATGTTATCTTGATGAAAGTGTTGGTGTTATTGCAATTCCGGCCAAACGAGGTGCTGCCAATATCTCTAGTTTGTCGGGACTATAAACTGGTGATGTCATTTCAGTCCTCGAATATTTCATGGAATGATTTGATATGGGTTCGAACCAGAGTTCTACAAAATCTTGTGTGGTCAGTTGCCTGCAGTACTGAGTCCTTGCTGGTCACTTAGTTCAGGTTCCTTTCGCGGCTGTGCTTCCAAATTCGGATTTACCACAAGGTGTTCTCTGTGACCAGTTACGTCTTTAGGTGCTTTTGCATACTCAAGTGAGGACATCCCATCTGCGTGGTTGTAATTCGAAGTGACGTTTTTGCATATCGGAAGTACTTGAGTAAAGTGCACGTCTACTGGGACGGATATGTTAATTGCCACCGGAGTGAAAGAAGTCCGATGAGACGGTGATGAGCCGTTACAATGATCATCCAAAGGTAGAAAAATATTACCGTAGTTATTAAACATTTTAAACGACAACATTTTGTATGGTTCAAAATATCGAAAAATTTGCTTTACATATTTTAGAAAAACAAAAGTGCTTTGTGGAAGACATAGAAAGTTAAAATATTAATCAAAAGATCAAGAATTTAAGTTATTACTAGATGCTTTTAAACTCAAAAAGAGAGACTATTGAAAAGAGAGAATGAATGAATGATGAATCCGAGTGACCTTGTATGACGATTTTGAATAACTGAAATGCTGCTTGAACGCAGTGATGTTCACATATGATCAGCCAAATCGAATTCAAGTCCAAATATCAAAGGCACCAAGGTAATGCGGGCAATATCCATTAAAAAACGTTTAAAGTTCGGCAACAGAAAGCCTAGATAAAGATAAAATTTAAACTCAAAAAGAGAGACTATTGAAAAGAGAGACTATTAAATGAATGAAACTCAAAAAGAGAGACTATTGAAAAGAGAGAATGAATAAATGATGAATCCGAGTGACCTTGTATGACGATTTTGAATAACTGAAATGCTGCTTGAACGCAGTGATGTTCACATATGATCAGCCAAATTGATTTCAAGTCCAAATATCCAAGGCACCAAGGATGCGGGCAATATCAATTACAAAACGTTTAAAGTTCGGCAACAGAAAGCCTAGATAAAGATAAAATTTAAAGCTTGAGCTTTAACATTTTAATCTTGAAATAAATGTTAGTGTTGTGAAAGTCTCAAGTATTTTCAGATTTTCAAATATATTTGAGAAACTTAATTTTGTTTTAATCAAATCCATTAATACTGCTCAATGCTCTCGCAATCTTTGGGGGAACTTTAAATGTTAAAGAAAAGGGCCTAAGGGGTTTCAAGTGTACTTCTTAATAGAAATTAGATTGAATTCTAAGATGATCCCCCTCAAAATTCAACAAAGTTTATTTAAAATTTCTATTTATTTCAGTAAAATATTTTCAAATTTTAGTAATGAGTATTGTAGGATATGTAGTTATTTCATACATTACTTGGTAATTAGTTCTCGTTATCAATAAAATAAATTGATTTTTTTGAATGAAATTTGTAGTCAATTGTCTATAGTGCATGTCTAATAAAGAATTAGTTAGTGTTTCTAACCGTAGTCGATTTTGGAAGATGAATAATTTACATCCCTTGAGAGCAAATTTTACCTTAAACCTAAAACACTTTTATAACTCTTACATACTTTTTGCCCATTACTGTACTCTCATCCCGTAACCATACATTTGTGTATGAGTAATTGCTATTTAGCCAAGGCAAACCACACTCGAAATATGTAGGTATGTGTTTTTTTTCGTATAAATGGAAATAATCTTGTAGTTTTTCATTTTCTAGGTTGAAAGAAAATTTGTGAAAATTGGCAATGGTTCATGACACCAGATATAGACATACATTAGTATACGATTATTATTTTAAAACAAATTCTAAATACTACAAGTGAAACAACACAAACTTTTAATTCAAAATAATTTATGCGTACAACTATTACAAAAAAAGTACGTTAAAATTCAAAAATCCCAAAAATTGCAAAAGCTAAAAAGTTTTTGAAACTTTTTTTCTTAGTTTCGTTATAGTTGCGAAAAACTAATTCAAATAAAAATAAAACAGAACCTAATTGCAGAGTGTGAAATATAAAATTGTCCGTCCGTTATGGAAAATACACTTCACCTTATCGCCCGGTGTCTATCTTTCTAAACAATTGTTTATTTCCTTTTAACATTAACAATTAAAAACGTGTTAAATACACATTTTTTTCTATAGTATGCGTTGCCTTCTAATTTATTAGATTTTATGAGTTTTTTTCGTGTGTTGTTTTTTTTTTATTATTTTAATATATATTTTTCTTATTTATGTGTTTGTTTTGTAAACATTCTAAAACATTTGTAGAGTAAAATTCTATGTCTGTCTGTCAGTTTCTATGTTTGTTGGATCTGTCCATCATAAAATCAAATCGCGTTTTATGATTCATAATCTTGAGGAAAATTACACTACTCAGGGCAAGAAAACAGCATCAACATTTCAGTTGAATGTAAAGTTTAAAGAACCTTAAATGTATACATTCTTTGGTCGATGGAAAGAAGAAAAAACAGACACTGTTTTCTTCAAGTATTTAAATATTTATGTAAATGCAATAAATTTTCGTAAATATTTACTGTTGGAAATAAACAAATTGTAAGAAATTCAAAAAAACCAAATAAATATTAAGTTGAAAAATAAGATTTAATATGATTTTACGTCTTATTTATAGACATTTAGCTTTAAACGATTGATTAATTAATAAAATGACAGGGTGTTAATTATATCATAAAAATTTTGGACGCATGACCAATGTCTAGTTGCACTTCTTTTGCAAAAAAAAAACTCAAATATTTAAATCAGTGTTCTAAGAAAATAATTTTATCATGGAGACATCTATGCATTCATGGCTGGTAGAAAATTGACGAAATCGGAGACATACATGAATGAATGTAATCTTAAGAATAACTATTCCCAAATCGCGCAATAAAGACTTACTAAGATAAAGTTTATTAACTACGTGGGTTAGGCGCCATGACGCTCAACATTGCGCTCGGCTGCACGACAGTGTGTAAAAGCCCTACGTGAAAGAGTTTTGTGCCGTTGGGGATCTGCTGATAGTACACTGGAAGAGCCCAACATCGATTATTTTTCCAGCGTAGGAGGAGGTGCGGATGAGGAACCCGACATAAGGGGCGACGATTTCTCTTGCACAAGGGGGCACATGGGAAATACATTTGTCACCCGAAGGCATTGAAATGGCTGACTTTTGATCAGCTAGGGCAGCTTTCGCAGCAGCGGTGGTAATTGCCGCAGCAGACAGAGGTGCCTCGCCGCTAGAGACCTTCCCCACAACTGAAGGTTTGGTGGGAGGGATAGGTTTAAAAGCAGCCAGCTTAAGCCGACTGCTTGCGGGTTTTGTTGTTTTTGTTGCTCCAAAAGCTTGTGAATTAAACAGGCCCGGTGCAACCACCTGACCAACTGAGCCGTCGAGGGAATAGGGTCTCTGGAAATTGTTAACCCCCGAACCGGATAAGAGGAGCATTCTTTTAGTGTTCTGTGGTTTGCGCTTTTTTTGCCTACTGCCAATACAAAAAGTGCCGTCCCTCTGGGATCAAACAGATCATCAACCCGCCCAATATGGAAATAGATGCTTGATAGGTTTTGGACATGCACAGTTAAGTGCTGGAATCCACTAGGAATTCAGTCGGACCGCTCTATCGATTGCCCTATCTCAGTGATAGGAGAAGCAATCTCCGATGGCCTTCTGTTAGACTTACTTGTCGCTTTAGATGTTGTCGCTTAGATAGAAAGTAATCGGCTTTACATTCTACTGATGCGAGAAATAAGGAAATTTAAAATTTTTCTAGAGAATATTGACGCCTATGATACTTAAAATCCATTGAGATCCGTTTTGTAGATATCGAAAATATCTCCCATGTCCTCTTCTTAGATTTACTTGCCGCTTTAGATGTTGTCGCTTAATGTCATTCCATATTCATTGTACCTTGCTAAAAGTGATACCTTTCGGAAACATCTACCTATAAGATGAAACTACATATGAATAAATTCTTTCAAATCACACACTTTCAGGCAACTAGCAAACGATAAAATAAGCTTAAATTTATTTTATTTATACATTTTATTATTTTAGTTTTTTTTTTTTCGTTGAAGAAAATTGTAGTTTCACAAAGTGAAGTCGTAGACATGAGTAAAACTTTTTTATACGTTTATAATTTTAAAGCAATTTTTTATCTTTTATGCAGCAAATACTACGTCAGCCAAACATTTTCTTGCTCTATCAACCATCACAAACACTATTGCAGTCATACACACACGCATTCAACATCCAATATACATGCATAAGTATATATTTCAGATTATGGCAGTTCCCTAGCAAAAGGGGGGTTTACGTACGCGGCAAGTGGTTGGCTGGGAATATTGACACTCAATATTTTATATTTTTTTTCTTCACATTTGGATCAACATCAAAGTGTGCTAAAAGTTCTTTTTGATTATTTTATATATTTTTTTTATATGTGCTCTTTCTGTTGGGTTCATTACAAATGTTATGACCGCCAAAAAAGAAATATAAAATGTTTTATGACCCTGAACTTTTAACTGCCAAAGGAAAAAAAGCCAAAAATGTAAAATGAAACATATAAGTTTGTGTAGAGGGGTATGGCCCGACTAGTAGTACCCTACTGGAGATATTCATATAACTTTTATCTATCTATATATCTATATATCTATCCATCTATCTATCTATCTATCTATCTATCTATCTATCTATCTATCTATCTATCTATCTATCTATCTATCTATCTATCTATCTATCTATCTATCTATCTATCTATCTATCTATCTATCTATCTATCTATCTATCTATCTATCTATCTATCTATCTATCTATCTATCTATCTATCTATCTATCTATCTATCTATCTATCTATCTATCTATCTATCTCAAATTATAACCTGTAGGACAGCGAAGGTACCCCTTACAGACCGTTTATTTTTGTATGTTACAAACATCAACTGAAAAACTCAATAGTTTTGTAGAGTATACAAATATACGATAAAATACTGCATATTGTTATCGTAAAATTTTTGTATTTATAATTAATTTTTAGAAGTATATTAAAAAAACAGCGTTAAATGAAACATCAAAAAAGTATGAATTACAAACGGCTTAAAACTTTTTAAGTGAATTTTAATCTTTTACACGAAAAGTTTTAAGCTTCTTCTAATATGCGATTATATGCTAAAAGCTGTAGCTTATTATCTGTATAACATTTCTATCATAAAATAAAAATTTAAAAAAATTTACAAAAATTAAATAATTTTTATTTTTAAAAACAAAAAAAAAAAAAATTAAAACGTGCACAGCGGAAGTCAACGCAAATAATTAAATATTTAAAAATTAATTTTACAAAAATAAGGTAAAATAATGTATATGTCAGTATCAGTCATACTTCCTGTTTTAGTTCTTTCTAATCCTTTTCATATTTATTTAAATTTATTATTGTTTATTTACCAAAAATGTAACAAAAAAAAAAAAATAAATAAAATACAACAACAAATTATGTTATAGCATGCGGTTTATTTAATTGTTGGCAATGATTTATAATTTTTCATTTGTATTTTTAACAAATTTTTCTTTTATTTTTATGCAAAAGCATTTGTCTTTGATTGGGTTAGAAAGGGGGTTGCCAGGTTAAAAATATGAATGATTTTTTAAGGGATTGATGTAACCAAACCGAAACGATGTGTTCATTAATTGGAAATCTGCGTTTAATTAAAACTAATGAATGGAATAGTAAGTTTTAGGGCTGGTTAATAGGACCTTTAAAACAAATAAATTAGCATTTTTATTGCAGGTTACTTCCAAATGGCCTGGTGGCCATACAATGCAAGGCTAAGCCCTGTGATTACATTCTATTAAAGCTTTCTTACAATCTAATACGGCCTTGATCATCTAATATCTCCCAGACTATCTTCTGGCTGTCGGTATATATGACGCAATATTTGCTCTAATCTAATTTTCACATTCCGTTATTGCTCGGATGTCTGCCTGAAAGATAGTGTTGTGATTAGGTAGACGGTTTTTTGGTGTTCAATATAGAACCACAGTCTCGTTTGTTTAAAAGCATCAATGTAACAATGGATTCCTACGGGCATTTGCTTAATGTTTCTGTTAACCATGACATGCTATCGCGATCAGTGTTTCAAAAATTCCGACATACTATGCATTTGGTATGCGATCGGTCACGATGAAAGCTATAGATAGCTTTCCATTAATGACGAGTCCTATAATCACCTATGGTCAGTTCGCCTTACATATGATTCTCCTATATTTATATTAAAGTAATTAACTCCGTTGATTTTCCAATATATTCTTGCCCCGGAAACATACATATATGTATATTCAGCAATTTTTGTCTTTAATGTGAAAAGACAATCAAAGTCGGGTTAACATTTAGGCTTCTCGGTTAAGCTCATAGGTTAGGTTACTTGGGTTGTTCACAAGTTAGCGAGTTCAATCCATTGGTCCATTGTTATATCCATAAGAATTACCATAGCCTTATGTTGGTAGTAAGAAGAATGGAACCCTTTTACTGAAATATTTTGAATCATTTTCCCTTAGAAGTGTTACCATATAATTTTCATAGCAAAGATCACAGGAGGTTATGATTATTAACAGGCTATAAAACGTCGTTTCACAGAATGATGTGGACAAAATGCAATCGTTTAATGTAGTGATTAGTTGATCCAGTTACGGATCACCCAATCAAAATGAATCTGATCTAAGTATTGCCTAAGAGCATCAGTGTATAAGATATTAAAGGCCTCTTCGATCCTATTGCATACCGCCAGTGTATACAGTTTGCTATCGGATCAACGCATTTTAAACATATCGTCTCTTTACATGCTACTTATATTTGAGGTCTATAACTGGTATGTTGTGTTTAAACATGTTATCGACTATGTCGAGTTAATCGATCTATAAAAAAGTTTGTATTTTTTCTAGATTACTTGGGAACAGTGAACTTACGACTGTATGATACTGTCTGTATCCGATCTGTCTTATAAAGATAACATTAAAGCAGCAAACGGCAGAGAATAAAATATTTACTCAAGAGAGCTCATTAAATCAACCATATGGCTAGACGTCACTAAACCAGAGATACAAGTTGAGACGACTCAAATCGTCGGCAACAAGCCGTCGGTAATATTTTGCAATCAACACCGCCGCAGACTTTTTTTGGCAAAAAAGCTTAAGTCAACGCTGATAGTCGTTGAAATCTCATGTATTTCTGAAAAGAATTTAACCGATTTGAACGGAGTTGCCACCAATATTTATATATGAAAACCACAGATACAAGCCGAAACGGCTAAAATCGACGGCAGCTAGCCGCCGGTAATATTTTGCAGCCGCAGACTTTTTTTTGGCATAAAAGCTTAAGCCAGCTTAATAAATCACTAAAAAATTTACTAGTTTAAAAATGTTATGAAATTTCTGTATTTGATTTGAAACCTTATTTCCATAAATACTAAGAGCGGATTTTTGACTTGCCAATTAAATTCCAATTAATAAACAGATTAGTAAATCTGAAATCAAATTAATTCTGATGTTAGTCCCTTTTGACGTTTTTGAGTACAAGATTAAACTTTGCAGTGTTGCCATACAAAACAACAGAAAACGTCATTGTTTGTTATCAAAACAATGCATGTTTTATAAAAAAAAGAAGAAGACAACTGTTAAAGTAATATGAAAATCATGAAAACTTGAATTTAAAACATTATACTAATAGATAAATCAAACATGTTAATGTTTATTTTGATAAGAAATTTATGAATTTTTCTGTTAACAGCTGTTAACACTTTTGCCTTTCATGTACAAGTTTAAACCACCTCCATTGGGCGCTTTAAACCAAACAAACATAACTGATTGAGTATTCAAAAACATCTTTCGAGGATTAATTCTAATTTAATCCCTAACCTAAAGATTGGTCCTAAGATGCAAATCATAAAACTAAAGATAAATTTCTTAAACAAATTTTGTCTTTAAACATTATAAATTGATTTTAAAACAGAAAAACTGTACATAATTTATATATATTTTTAGATTTATTCAAAATTTTTCTAAAATCTTCATATTTTATTGACAAATACCTGTCAAAATCGATAATGACCAATGAATATTGACAGATAGATAGATAGACAGACAGTCTGTTGTACCTGTTTACACATTAAATCATAAACAGAAGATGTTATAACATCATTAAGGCGCGTGTAGTTAGGAATGACACACAATCTTTAGATATTATATTAACAGACACCCCAATTTATCTAAGGGCCTTAGAAAACAAATAACTTGATTGTAAGTTTTCAATTTCAATTGGTTATGGGGGGCAGCAGGTAACCCTAGATTTGACAGCATACATTTTTTTGTTCATCAGTCTGCACAAACCATAAAAAATGTAGACAAAAAGAAAAAAAAAAGAAAGAAAATTTGTGTTTCGGCCAACATGTCACTTGCGTCATGTTTGCAATTGTCGTAGTATTTTTCTTTTCTGTCTTCTTTTGCTGTTTGTTGTTGTTGTTTTTATTATCGTTGTAATTTTAGATTGTACAAATTTTGATGCCCCAAAAGCTTTTGGCAATGATTACAAGAATTTGCGGTGCCGAGTTATTTAATTTGATGTCAAATCGAAATAATAATATAAAAATAAACAACAACAACAAAAACAACAGCAGCAACAATTAGGAACAACTACAACAACAACTGTAATAGCAACATTCATTTAAATGTATAATTTTCATTAATTAATCGTGAATAATTTATTTCTTATTTTTAGTAGCAAAACATTTTCATAGAATTCATTTCATAAAGTTTAAATAAAAATCTTTAGAAATAAGTTTTAAAAATGTCATTTAATTTAAATTTTCTTTTCTGTTTTTTTTTTAATCAAAATTTATTTTGAAATTTTATTCAGATTTCCTGTATAAAAATAAGAAATGATTGACCATTTTATTTAAAAGTAAATAAAATCCCACCAGTTTGTATTAATGGGGTGATAACCTTTAAAATGATATATAATATGTACATATATCATTCCTTTATATTTGTATGTATATATTTATACACACATTCATTTTGTTTATTCTTACGTTATTTCATTTAACGACACATCCAGACGACAATGTAATTAACACAGACATTTTTTTTCTATTTTTAGTGTCAATTTTATTCTCTTATTATTTATATTATCATTTTGAAAGGGGATTTACCAAGGAGATGTGGGTTTTTGAGAAATTCACACGATCAGTTTAAATTCTTAATTCTTCCTCTGAATGACGATAGCCAATTAACACGTTTCTACGACACATTCGTTTTGACAGTTCATCGCCATGGTGTTTTTTTATACCCTTCACCTTCGTGAGAAGGGTATATATAAGTTTGTCATTCCGTTTCGACCCTATAAAGTATATATATTCTGGATCCTTATAGATAGCGGAGTCGATTAAGCCATGTCCGTCTGTCTGTTGAAATCAGTTTTTAGAGGTCCCCAGATATCGGCGAGATCCGAATCTTCAATAATTCAGTTAGATATGCTTTCGAGAAGATCGGTATTTAAAATCAGCAAAATCGGTCTATAAATAACCGAGATATGAGCAAAAATCCGAGACAACCTCTGAAAATTTCATCAAAAAAGCCACATTTTTTTCATGCTTTGTTAAAAAAGCAACAACAACACTGTGAATTGAATAAAGATGTACATGTGCGTGTGGAGATGTATTTAGTTTTATTCAGCTGCGTATTTTTTTATATATGTTCTGTTCTGTTTTCACGAAGGTAACATAGCATAACAAGAACAAGGAGATAAAGCAGTAATATGTTGGTAATACAGCTCATATTTGTTTAAGGGTGGTAATACAGTTTGACGGTGGTATTACAGTACAACGGTTAATATTTCTTTCTGCTACAGTTTATATTTGTTTGTATGTATGTTATGATACAAAATAAACAAAAACTGTTTTTTAAAACATACTTGGTGAAGGGTATATAAGATTCGGCACAGCCGAATATAGAAATATTACTTGTTTTTTTTTCATTTATTATTTTTTAACAAATTATATTTTCTATTTATTTGCATTTTTTTTGCGATTTTTTAATTTGTCTCTTTATCCAATGAAAACAAACAGCTTATTATGATAACTAACCGATAAAAATTAGAGATGACACTGATTTCTTTGTAATTCGTACGTAATAAAAACTGAATTACGTACAGCTTGTGAAATTCACAGCAGAAATTTTTGATTCGCCATCATGTAATTCAATACGTAATTGGAGGTTGAATGACGAATGAGAGCGTGAATTACGAAAAATTGAATCATGTTATAATTACCACAAGTGAAATGTTTGACTACACCGAATCTTAGGGTCTTATTCATAAACTTTTATGAAAGTTTATAAATCAAATTTTGATAGAAAATTTTGTTCTATAAACCTTTAACAAATGTTCATAAAGAGGGCAGTTAATCATGTCATATATCGATATTGATACGATTGGTATTCGGAAGAGGGCCTTCCGTGTAACAATGGATTCCTAGGGGTATTTACTTTATATTAAACATAACATTCTATCGGCATCAGTGTTTTAAAATTGCCGACATATTCTGTATGTGGAGTGCGATGGATCACGATGTTTGTCTTTAGGCTTTCAATGTATCCAGTATATATTGGTGACGTGTCCTATAACATCCTTTAGTCAGTTTGCCTAAAAATAACACCTGTAAGTGCCGCCTGATATCATCATTGACTAGGACTTCCATCAATTATGAACCAAATTAAGATTCAGTAAAAACTCGCTAATAAACTATTTTTGTAGAATTTCTCTTCTCTCTGATTTTTAAATGATTTATCGACAACAAAAGGATTTTCTCTAAGAAAAGTTAGGGTCCGATACATATGAAATGTTATAGATAAACATCTGTCAGTCGTATAACAACATAATAGAGGTCTATACACAAATATTGGACGAATGTGATCGGGAATTTGTCGGAAACTTTATGGCACTGATATTAGTTAGAATATTATACTTAATCGATACATTATAGCAAATCAAAACTGAAAGACGTAACGGACCTGGACATCTTCATAGAATCTAATGAAGATCCAGAATATACAATCTGCAGGGAAACTTAGAATGGTTTGAGGACATGTTACCATTATATACTGGATATATTTAAGGGCTATATACAAACATCGGACGAATGCGTTTGGGATTCTAAAGACAGAATATTTCGAGAACTTTGCGGTACACAAATATATAATCACAACACTCGAGCAATTACGGAATGTACAAATTTATTATGAATGCAAAGATTGAAATAAATAGGGTACTAACAGAGGTAAACATATGATATGACCATATGAATGACTTGACTAGGAATTATAAGCCATATGTATATATTCTCCCGTTTAGGTATTTTCAACAGTTAGACAAACGTAGATATGTGTAGATCGTCTTAGAATGTAATGAAGACTCTGAATATACAAGTTTATAATTCTACAGGATAGCTTGAAGTAGTAATAGTACTTTTTATTAGAAATTGTCGAATTTTTCGGGAACTTTTTGCACCAACTTTAATTGGAATATTATATTTAACCGGAACATTATAGCAAATCAAAACTGGGAGACATAACATTTTCATTGAAAACCCCAGAATTCCGTATCATAACACTCGTTTAATAAAGGAATGTTAAAATTTTGAACAGAGGTGAACAAATGATATGATCATATAAAAGACTTGACCTAATATTCGACCATTAAAAAATAATCGTAAAAAGGATCTAGGAAATTGAACTGACAAATCCAAAATCATAAACGAAACAAGTGCTGAATTACAAACCTAGGCAAGAGTATCTCACATGACCACTTGGAATAATGATAAGGTGGTAGAACAATGATCGTAAAAAGAGGAAGATGAAAAGTCTCTTTAGAATGAGTCTTAAAGTAGAATGATTGTACGTATACTGAGTGGCACATTGTATTACGGGCATAACTACTACAACTGCATAGAAAACTCTGGAAAACTTAAGTTCTTATTGCCAGTCCTTTTCGTTGTAGTTAGATCGAAATATCTTGAAAATTACTTTATTTCAAATATAAAACTCCGCAGGTACACAAATTAGAACATTTAAAGGAATTACGCATCTAGGAAACTAAGTTTCCGAACATCGGATGAATCTCTAAATATAAGGTTAAGAAGCGAATCACTGTCACGTTAGCGGTCTAGATGAAATTTTTTCTCCTTTCAACCTACGCCAACATAATCTAAGCCTCTTATCATCCACTTCGGTTTTATATGTATATAATTTTTGTACTTCTCCAAAACTGTCAAGGCTACTAAGTCGAACATAATAAAGACAATAGTTGTCTAGAAGAAAAAGAGTCGGTACAATTCTGTAAGAATCTACAAGAGCTCAGTACTCTTTTATAATAAGGGTTTATTAAATTATATATTATCTTGAATCACTGGAGCCACAAAATATATATGATATATAACTAGAGAGAGAATTAACAGAATCAAGGAGAATTAAAAGTCCTAATCGTTCCCGCGACAATTGGATCTCCGCTCCGGTACGACCCAATTCTCAATCGGCCAAAGATTGTCAAATCAGCAACAGCTGTATCAACCGGAAATTTATTCCTCAGTAAATAACATCCAGTTACAGCCAACTTGTTACAACAACAACATTCCTAATTAGATCATCAGTTAGATGCTAAAATTAATCATTCGATAGACCAGAAAGTTCAGATTATATAAAAGATATAGTCTCTTACTCCTCTTATTATTACCAAATATATACCTACTGGTAAAGATTATCCAGAATATATGCATTCTAGGATAAATTAGTAACGCAATAATACATTTGAGACCAGAGGTCTAGAGTTTCCATAAAACATATTTTCAAAAGTATGATGATTCTTAATGACTAAGAGATGTGAAGCTAACAGCATTCCTGCTTAAGGGACTTCATCAGCATCACAGTTGTCGTAATTATACACGTGCACATGGACCTACATACATTAATGAAGATCATTGACAAATAACATTTTATAATATTGCACCCTGTATTTTACTATATTATATAGTATGTATCACATTTCAATTGTTGTTGTTGCCGTCAAAGTTAAATGTGAATTCAATAAAAGAATGAACTCAATATTTTTTCTGTAAAATTTTCTATGTCATTTTCAGATTTCTCTCTATATATCCCTCAAACATTCATCCTCCTATATCTAAGTATCTTTCCAACTATTTGACTGCATTCTATTATTTCTGGTCTTCTTTTTGTTTTTTGGAAGACATTTTATACGACTCTTAAATGTATGTTAAAGATTGACGCCAACATTAAAAGCAGAGTTGGAATATAGAATTTTTTAAGGAAAATTACAACAATTTAGACTTAATTTGCCATTAAAAACTTACCAGCTCTGGTTTTAAAGGCAAAGCAAATACAAAGAAATGAACAGAAAACAGGAAATGAAACATTCAACCAATCATTTATTAAAGCTTTCATCCGACCACAACTCAGTTAGGAAAGTTCATAAGTAGGGTGGGCAGAGGAAAGTGGGAAGTAAGTAAGTAAAGTGAAGTGGACTACTTATTTAGACATGAAATATGATGGCAGAAACGGATGTTCATTTTGACACTGTTTGGGGAGGTCTAAATAATAAATAAAAAGGACACTGTTTCTTAAATGTTTGAAAATAGTAATTATATTTGACAATTTATAGTAGAAAAAAAAGAAAACTATGTGTTAGACGTATGTAGTATGTAGTCTTTTCTGTAATGGGATTTGTGGGTTAAAGCGTTAGGAAATTGTAAGAGAATAAATGATTTTACATGTTTATTTATTGGTCTTTATACATGTCTGTTCGAGTGTTTTCAAAGAGGGTGAGGTTTAATTAATAGTGAATGATGTTGTGGTTGACTAAATTACTCAAAAAGAAAATCGATTTATGTAAAGAACACATTTCATTAAAATAAGCCCCATTTACCACTTGTAGACCTTTAAATCAAGTAATTGCCTGTGGATACTAATTATATAGTAATTTACATATTTTTGATTAATATCTTTATGGACAAATATATCATTTTTAATGAGTTTTGAATATTTTTACAACATTTTCGAATTGTTCATTTAATAGAAACTTTTGAGGAAGACCAGTTGTTGCCAAGCTGACAAAAAATATTCTGAAAAATGATCTGCAGTCAACATTTACACTGTTTTATAGACCGATCTATACTCAAGACTGATCTATAGGCAAGACTATGGATTGATCTATACTCAAGACTATAGACTGATCTATAGTCAAGACTATAGACGTATCTATAATCTACACTATAGACTAATCATAGTCAAGATTAAAGACCGATCTATAACCAAGACAATAGACTGATTAATAGTCAAAACTATAGACTAATAATGTTCAAGACAATAGAATGATCTATAGTCTGGATTATAGAACGATATATAATCAAGACTATAGACTGATCTGTAGTCAAGACTACAGACTGATCTATAATCAAGACTATAGACTGATCTATAGTCAAGACTACAGACTGATCTATAGTCAAGACTATAGACTGATCTATAGTCAAGACTATAGACTGATCTATAGTCAAGACTATAGACTGATCTATAGTCAAGACTATAGACTGATCTATAGTCAAGACTATAGACTGATCTATAGTCAAGACTATAGACTGATCTATAATCAAAACTACAGAGTGACATATGGTCAAGACTATAGACTGATCTATAATCATGACTATAGACTGATCTATAGTCAAGACTATAGACTGATCTATAGTCAAGACTATAGACTGATCTATAATCAAGACTATAGACTTATCTATAATCAAGACTATAGACTGATCTATAGTCAAGACTATAGGCTGATCTATAGTCAAGACTATAGACTGATCTATAATCAAGACTATAGACTAATCTATAGTCAAGACTATGGACTGATCTATAGTCAAGACTATAGACTGATCAATAGTCGAGACTATTGACTGACTTATAGTCAAGACTATAGACTGATCTGTAGTCGAGACTATAGACTGAGTTATAGTTAAGACTATAGAATGATCTATAATGAAGAATATAGACTGATCTATAGTCAAGACTATAGAACAATCTAAATTAAGGATGCTTTTTCAAATCTCAATAATCTATAGATTTTTAACATTTTCAAAAGATTTTAAATATAACAACGAATTTGTTTTCTTTTCTGCATTTAACTTACGAAAGTCTTTATTCATAGTAATGTAAACAACCTGGCCAAATATTTCTTTCTGACCATGGCTATCAGTTTAATGCAACCTTCAACTAGTTTAAAAGTATTTTCTTTTTTTGGCAAACAATATGTTACTCATACTTGCGATATTCATGCACCAAAAACTTTCTACCTTGAAAGAACATTTTCACATAAATTGTTTATTTTATATATATTTTTTGTTATTTTCTGTCTATTTCCAGGATTATCTAGTCTTTAATGCAGCACAAACTCTTTTATGAAATGTCAAAAAACTGTGAAGAAGAAATCTTCAAAACTTAAGAAAAATCATATCAAAACTTGTTTAAGATAAATAATTAAAAAGAAAATAAATTTTAAATCAAATAAAATAAAAATTATGTCAAATTCATCAGTACAAAATATTTCTATTTCTTCTTCTACTATCGCTACTACAACTATTGCTACAACTGATAAAATCGTTACTTTGCAACAGCCGCAACAACATCAACAGCAACTGTCAACCATATCAATAATGTTGGATTATGATATTGACAACACTCTCAATACGATCAAAGAAAACGGTGCTCATTTACTGCAGCAAAACGAAAATACTTTAACTACATCTCCGCCTACTCCTACGCCACCTGCTGCAACATATTCAAATTTAAATTGTGATACTGCCACCATGTCGTCTGAGACTACAACTGAAATTGTACTCAACGGCTCGTCGGCAGCAATGAACGATGTTGATGTCAAGAAGTCTGTTATAAGAAATTCAAATACTAGTCTACAAATGCAACCTCTAACGGTGAAATGTGATGATATTAAAGCCATATTACCTCTAACACCTCCAGCCACACCTGTCATACAAAACACTGCCCGCAAACGTTGGAAGATTTTAGCCAAAGTCTTGCGCAAAGACTCCGAAGAAACTGTTTCGTCATCGGGTGAAGAGTGTATTAATGAACAGACCGCCTCTGTGAGGCGTTTCAAGTCATTCGATCTATTGAGACAGGATAGTTTTGAAGATCATGGTACTCTGAATTATTTGGGTAAACCCGAGAATTGGTACAAATACAAAGTGATATTGGATGGTCAGACCCAACAGGAGTTTACAGTGAATATACATCATATGGAGAGACATTTAACCGCTACAGATTTAATGGGTTTCAATAATACCGGTAATATATGTGTGTGGCCCTCAGAAGAGGCTCTTACTGCTTTTGTATTGTCCGATTTAGCGGCCTATAATAATAAATGGATTTTAGAATTGGGCGGTGGTTTCACCTGTCTGTCGGGTTTGATGTTATCAAAATATGCCAAACCCTTTGCCGTGCACTTGACCGATGGCAATGAAGTATCGGTGGAAAATGTTAAAAAGACGGTATGTCTTAATGAAATCTCCTGCTATACGAAATGTTCCGTTTTAAAATGGGAAGATAAGGCTGCTCGAGTACCCTCAGAAGCGGGTAAATTTGATATAATACTATCGGCCGATTGTCTGTTCTTCGATGAAGCTCGTTCTGCTCTGGTGGATACTGTTTGGTATTATCTCTCCCCTCAGGGAGAAGCTTTAATTATGGCTCCACGACGTGGTAAAACCATGTCTTTGTTTATCGAAGAATCAATGGCTCGAGGCTTTATGGTGAAATTAACACAACGTTATAATGAAACCATTTGGAAACGTCATTTGGAATTGATGAACTCATCATTGTACGATGAGGATTTACATTATCCTGTATTATTAAGTTTACGTAAATCTCATAAGCAACACCCACACGCACAAGAAATTCAAACAACCTCCGGCTCATTACCCATGGATGTATGTAAAGAAGAAGAATCCTAGGTGTTGGATGGTATTAGTAATATGTGATGCTACTCCTGCTGCTACGGTTGATTACATCAAGTATATATATATTTTTTGTTTATTTTTTTTTTTAAATTAATATTTTCAAAACCTCAACAAAAACAACAACTTTTACTTCAACAATTCCATTTTTAATTCCACATTAAGATGATGTCGTCATACGCTCCTACATACGTATCCCTTAAATATTACATACCTATCCTAAATATTTAAATTTACTTTATTATAATACTTATAATAGAAAGAAAAAACATAAAACAAAATTTTAATATTTAATTTACATACATACATATACGGTTGAAGGACAGATACCAACACTACTAACACTTATGTAAAACAAATTTACATTATAAAATTAAATTATAAATTTAATGGGCTTATGAATTTTTCAACACAAACACACAAACACACACACACACTTCATTCAAAATATGAAGAATGATAAATGTGAGAAGTTTTGTTTTTTTTAGTTAAACGTTAATTAAGTGTGAAATATCTCATGAGAGTTATTAAAATGATTTAAGTTTAACACTTATTAACATTTCTTGAATGTCATTTTAAAAATTTTTTAAAATACATAAATTTTAGAAATTTAATTTAAATTTAAAGTCGTATAATAAGGAATAATAATTTTCAGAATCGGTTAAGCGATGTTTATCCTTTTATGTAAACTTTGTAATCAAACTACAGGGGGAAGAAAAACATTTCGAATTTGTATGTTGAATAAATTGTGTTCCGAAAAATTTTTTTTTTTGAATCGAAATACGGAGTAATTCCCCAGGTCTAAACGTTGATGATAATCTACGTTTCTTATTCTTGAAAATGGCTAAAATCGATTCCCTGATCCCATACAAACATAACTCTCAAATAGAGCTTTGAAGCTCATAATTATGTTAAATGTTGTAGATTTACAATTTCAATTGTCGGAGTATAATTGATAAAATTTAGCGGAAACTATTTTAACCCATACCTCCTTCTCCAAAATCTTTTCAATTTTCTTAATGTATGATTCAAAAATGATTCCAAAAGTGCCAGCAATTCGACGCAAAAATAATC
This sequence comes from Lucilia cuprina, assembly GCF_022045245.1. Lineage (NCBI taxonomy): Eukaryota > Metazoa > Arthropoda > Insecta > Diptera > Calliphoridae > Lucilia > Lucilia cuprina. The sequence continues at coordinate 27,927,204 of NC_060950.1, read as the reverse complement.
ATAATCAAAGGGCTCATAAAACACTCAAAAGAGTTGCGCATAGGATTCTATTTTCCCGGAAACGATTATATTTTCTCCCAACAAAAGTAAAACTTATTAAAAAACTGAACGCATAAATGATTATTTAAATCGTGCGGTAACTATCTCAGTGAAAAAAGAACTTCCAAAGAAGCGAAAAAGTAGTAGAGTTTACTCCATGGAAGTACTGAAAAAGACCTGAAGAAGTTAACATAGGAGGGATGTCCTTTTTATTTGAATCCAAATTCACTACAACTGAAGTGATTCTCAGGAAGTAATTTTTATGTTCTTTTTTTAGAAGTTATTAGGAAGTGAAATTGTAGTATTAATTTAACTAATTTAACTCAAATAATATTAACATAAATCACTTCATCAATTCAAATCAATCAATTAACTTTAAAATAAAATTGGTTTAATTCAGAATAAATCAAACAAAAAATTGGATTCTTTAAGCTTCTTTGGACGCCACTTCCACAGAAGTTAAAAAAATTCACTTAGTGCTACTTTTGAAGTGGTTTTATCACCACTTATTTTGGAAGTACTTCGTTTTATTTTTGCTGCGATCACTTGAACAGATCATACAATCTGTTGTACCACCAATTATAGTGTGTGCTGTAAGTTTGCCTATAGAATAATATTCTGCAAGTGGACATCAGCGATCTTCCTGAGTTCAATTTCTTATGTTGACCATACAGTGAGCATGTTCAATGCCGATGACATTTAACTCTTTCAGGCTACATTTTTATACAAATACAATGCAAATTTGGTGGCAATTTTACTGAAAGAGAATTCAAACATAATTAGAGTTAAGAGATTGGTCGACGTTACGATATTTAGTTCTCGAAATGAGATGTAGACTAAATTTATGGTAAAAAATTCTACATATTATGCTGCAGTAACAGTTCAGTCAGTTTCTAGAACTTAAATTTAACCTAAAACTGAGGTTGCATCAAACCAAAAACTCTTCTCTTGTTGGTATTTCGTTTCGAAATGTCTCACAAAGTGTCGTAAGCGTACTTCATCATATGAACTACTTTTGTAACAGTAATTATCACTTGAATAGATCGTACGATCTGTTTTGTTGTATCTGCAATCATAGCGTGTCCTGTAAGTTTGCCTATAAAAATCATCAACAGATTCCTATTAAGAGTGAACAGTGCTAAGAATGTTCTGCAAGTGGACCATAGCGAACCTCCTGAGTTTAATATCTTATGTTGGTCATTCGTTGACCATGTTCGATGCCGAGGACAATAAACTCTTTTGCGCAACATTTCATCTGTAACAATCTGTAACTGTAACTGAAAAGATCGTACGACCTGTTTTACCTCCAATCATAGCGTGTCCTGCAAGTTTGTCTATAAAAAGCATCAACATATTCCTACTAAGAGTTGACACTGCTAAAAACATTCTGCAACCGGACCTTAACGATCCTTCTAAGTTCAATTTCTTATGTTGGCCATTCGGTTGCCATGGGACTGATTCATGTAGCGTGATTATATAACAGTTTACTCAATTACTGGAACTAAGGCATTGGGTTGCTTCAAACCAAAGATTATGTACATTGTACTCCGGTTGCAGTGTTTTCAGCTACTGCAATTTTAGTTTGACTTAAGACTATGGTAGCTTCAAACCAATGTTTTCTCTTGTTTATATTGTGATCCGAAAGTCTTCTCGTGTTTTTATTTTATTGATAATGAACCTGATCAACATAACGAGATTAACACTCGTATTCTTTTTACAGGCATTAGTAAATCTGTTATAGACTATTTTTTTTGTAGAAAATTCTCGATCTTGTAACAGTTTCTGGAACTTAAGTTTAACTTAAGTCTTTGGATTGCATCAAATCAAAGTTTTCTCTTGTTGGTATTTTGATTCGAAATGTCGTACAAAGTGTCGTATATGCAGTATATAATTCGTCTACTGCTTCCAATTGGCCTTTTGTTAATTGTGAATTGATAAATGCAATCACATATCTTAAAAATGTTTAACACTATGCGCCAAGCCCAAGGCAATAATCACCCCTATTATCTAAGTCGTTGTCGACACTAAGTCGTCATCGATACCAATTTTAAAACGTCGTAAAATTTGCTGTCGTCAGGAAATGAGTTGTGTCGACTCAATCTTGGTTTTAACTTGTACAAAAACAGATTTCTTGATTTAAAATAATAAAAAAATATCAGAAATTACTAAAAAACCGCTATTTTTCTGTCGACGTTGACTTGGTAGCGACAAGAACATAATAGGGGAAATATTTTAAAACACTCAACTGCTTAAGCTAATTTAGCAGAATTTAGATGGCATTTATAAAGTCTAGCTTTTATGCAGTAACATATACAAAATGGGTCACTTTTCCCCAGATACATAGGTCAAAATAGGTCGTAGACTGTTTAGGTTTATGAGTCATAAACTTAGAGGAAATAATTGCTTTTACAAGAAATCGATTATTAAGACTCTGATTTAGCAGAATTTAGATAGAATTTATGAAGTGTAGCTTTTTCTGCAGTATCATACCAGAGATATAGTTCAAACTAGGTTTCAGACTGTTAAGGTTTAAGAGTCTTAAACTCTAAGGAAATAACTGCTTTTACAAAAAATCGGTTATTATGAATTTGAGGGCCTTAGCCAATAAAAGTAAAATTGGTTGTGTTGAATAAAGTTATCACTGTATAACCCTTTTCGGTGATCAGCCTTTCACTAACTTTTTCAAATTTTTTAATATAATATTTTCGAAATTTTTAGGTTCCAAGGAGTATGAGCTCTAATATTTCGATTTCCATTCATAGCTTAAGGATTTTTCTTAAAATGTCCAATATTTCTTTTCTTTGAACATGTTTGGTAGTAACAGTTCTAATATGACCAATAAATTATTAGTTAAAACAGCAAATTCAAGCTAAAATAAAATACTTAAATAGGAAAAAAATACTATAAATTATGATAAATCATTGTTTTGTTTTAATTCCATAGTATGGAATTTATACTATATAACTTCTCTCATTTTTCTTTATTCTAATATCCCCCATTAGAAAAAATTCCAATTAAACTTGAACTAAACAGTAATTAATACTAATTTATGCATGTCAGTCTTTCAACCTTTATGTAATTAAACCTTAAATATACATATTAATTATATATTTAAAAAAAACCCAACAAAAATTTGTATTTCCAGCTTAGTTCCTTTTTGACTTAAGACATTATTCAATATCCTTTTTATTAAATTTATTTATATTTTTGAAAACAAATAATAAATATAAAAAAAAATAAAAAAACCTCCCAGTATAAGAAAAAAATCCTTTTTTTATTAGATTTGTATATAAAATTTAAGGTAATAAAAGACTTAAATAACAAAATTTATAACAAATAAACAAACATACTTATACTACAATAATATTCTACATATATACTATTATAGTATAGAAATACATACATACATATATATTATTGATAATAGTTATTAACTAATTTAGTAACCTAATATAGAAAATAATAATAATAAAATTAAACTAAAAGAAAACAAATTGGAACCAATATCTTTAGAAAATAAATCAATTAACTAGTAGAAACCACACAAAAGAAAATTACTAAATATGTTTAAGAAGAAACAAAAAAAACTAAAAATATATTTAATTATTTAGTTAGATACATGCTGCGTACTTGCTTGTATTAGGTACAATAACAATAAAACCAGCAGGAAGAATAACAAGGCCTTTAATATTAAGGCTTTATAAAAATGTGAAAACTGTTTAAATACTACCGAACTAGTTAAGTCAATTTACTTTTGGAAAAGATCTTCCAGAGTAAGGGTAAGTTTTTTTTTAAACAATTCTTCAACAAATATAACGAAATTACAAGGAAGACCTTTAGCCTTATGAATAAGGCCGTTTTTTAAGGACTATTTTTATATATATACAATAGTTAGCAATGTATGTGAGTGTGTAGCCATGAGAAAAATTAGTTAAGATTATTATTAACCAAATTCTCAATATATATTTAAATCAAAATTTAACACGTATTCTAAAGATTGAACTTATTTTCGATAATTATCCATTTAATTCCAGTCAAATGTTCTACAGTCAAGACTTTAGAGTGATCTATAGAAAAGTCTATATATGCATAGATCTATGTTCTATAGTCAAGACTATAGAATGTTCTATAGTACAGACTATAGAATGTTCTATAATTAAGGCTAAAGAATGGTCTATAGTTAAGGCTAAAGAATGGTCCATAGTCAAGAATATAGACTGTTCTGTAGTCAAGATTATAGAATAATCTATAGTCCGGATTATAGAATGTTTTATAGCCCAGACTATAGTCCAGAATATAGACTGATCTATATTCCAGACTGTAGACTGATCTATAGTCAAGACTATAGACTGATCTATAGTCAAGACTATAGACTGATCTATAGTCAAGACTATGGACAGATCTATAGACAAGACTATAGACTGATCTGTAGTCAAGACTATAGACTGATCTATAGTCAAGACTATAGACTGATCTATAGTCAAGACTATAGACTGGTCTATAGTCAAGACTATATACTGATCTATAGTCAAGACTATAGGCTGATCTATATTCAAGACTATAGACTGATCTATATTCAAGACTATAGACTGATCTATAGTCAAGACTATAGACTGATCTATAGTCAAGACTATAGACTGATCTATAGTCAAGACTATAGGCTGATCTATAGTCAAGACTATAGACTGATCTATAGTCAAGACTATAGACTGATCTATAGTTAAGACTGTAGATTGATCTATAGTCAAGACTATAGACTGATCTATAGTCAAGACTATAGACTGATCTATAGTCAAGACTATAGACTGGTCTATAGTCAAGACTATAGACTGATCTATAGTCAAGACTATAGACTGATCTATAGTCAAGACTATAGACTGATCTATAGTCAAGACTATAGACTGATCTATAGTCAAGACTATAGACTGATCTATAGTCAAGACTATAGACTGATCTATAGTCAAGACTATAGACTGATCTATAGTTAAGACTGTAGACTGATCTATGATTAAGAGTGTAGACTGATTTATAGTAAAGAGTACAGAGCTATAGTAAAGACTGTAGACTGATCTATATTCAAGACTTTGGATCTATAGCCAAGACTACAGTCAATACAATAGACTGATCTATAGTCAATACTATAGAGTGTTCTATAGTCAACACTATGTAGTGTTCTATAGTCTTGACTATAGACTGGGTTACAGTCAAAACAATAAAGTGTTTTATAGTCAAGACTGTAGAGTGTTCTGTAGTCAAATGGACTGGTCTATAGTCAAGACTATAGTATTCTATAGTCATGACTATAGAGTCTTCTTTAGTCAAGACTATAAAGAGTTCCATTGTCAAAACTTTAGTTAAAACTTTAGTCAAGACAACAGACTGGTCTTGAATCAAGACTATAGTTTTCTATAGTCAAGACTAGAGTGTTCTACAGTCAAGACTATAAAATGTTCGATAGTCATGACATTCGAGTGTTTTATAGTCACGATTTTAGAGTGATCTATAGTCAGGACTATAGAGTATTCTATACTCAAAACTAAGTATAGACTAATGAAGGCTATAAAGTGTTCAATAGTTACGACTAAAGAGTCTTTTATAGTCATGATTATAGAGTCTTCTATAGTCAAGACTATAGAGTGTTCTATAGCCAAGACTATAGAGTAATCTATAGCCAAAACAACAGAGTGTTCTATAGCCAAGACTTCAGAGTATTCTATAGTCAAGGCTTTAGAGTGTGCTGTAGTCATGAATATAAAGTGTTTTATAGTCATGATTATAGAGTGATCTATAGTCAAGACTATAAAGACTATAGATATAGTGAAAACTATAGACTGATAGCCAAGACTATAGAGTGTTCTATAGTCAAAACTATATAGTGTTCTATATTCAGACTAAAAGGTGTTATAGGCTATAGAATGTACTATAGCCAAGACTACAGAGTTTTATATAGCCAAGACTATAGACTGTTCTATAGTCAAGACTATTGTCAAGAAATGATATATAGTCTTAACTGATCTTCAGTCAAGACTTTAGATTAATATACAGTAAGATTATACAATCTAGACTTTATAGGATATTCAACAATATAACTACATTTTTGCAGACATATATATCTTTTGATATCTCTATGGGGCTATTTTACCGTAAAATCAAATGAAAAACGAAATCACTCCTTAGAAGTTCTATTTCAGCCAGATAATAAGGTGATGAATGAAAAACGTCACCAACCTTAAAAACCAGTTGTTAGAATGACAAAAAAGTAAAAAAAATACAAACTAACACACACACAAACAAATATTAACACTTAGAAAATCATAAACACAGACAGATATATTATTTACGCATACAATCACAGACATATGTTTTGAAATCCTTACAAGCATACACATACACAATTACTGGAAAAAAAGCTCCTTTGTGTATTATTTTAAGAATTTATCGATTATCCTTTCTGTTTCGGTTTTTTTTTTTTGTATTACATTTTTGTTGTCCTACGTCAAAGTATTATACGTTTTATTTTTATTATTTAGATAACTTGTTTATTTCTATGTACAAATGTATGTGTATTTGTTTATAATTGTATATTAAACATATGTTGTCAAGTACAAATCCCAATTATGTCAGAAAATACAACCAACAAATACTTAAAAATGATTACTTACGAAATAGAAGAAACAAAAAAAAACACTTATACAGATATACGTATGTACATTCAGTCGCACTCAGTCGTATGTCTCTGTGTTACGGAGACAAGTTTAGACATATTCGCGCAGGCATGGACAGGATGAAAATTTCCTAGATGATAATAATCCAGACTGCAAACTAGACTATAATCCAGACTATAGACAAGTCTTTAGATCAGATTATACTCCAAACTATAGACTAGAGCATAGTCCCAACTACAGACTAAAGTTCAGACTATAGATTATTATTTAATCCCGACAATAGACTATAACTTGGACTACAGTCTTACACTTAAATACAGTTAAAATCTAGGTTATTAAAAATGTCCACCTTAACTTCTGTTAAGAACTTTTCATGCTGCCCACTTTCATAAAAATATACTAGTTTGTATGTATTTAAACATATATACTAGAGTAACTAAATCAACACACCTTTATTGTACTATTTCGTAAATACTATTATAAATCCATATGTAGGAAATAATACAAACTTATGTCAAGATATACACATTCTCCTGTATGACTTTAGATTTGTACAATAGGTTCGCGTATTAAGTGTAATAGAAAAAAACCTTTTGTACTAATACACAGCAGTACACACATACTTACATAAATACAACTTTAAAGTGGTTCTTCAGGCGAACAATATGTCACCTGTCACTACTTTATTATTAAACTTTTTTTACCGTTCTTTTTGTTAGTCTTAAATTTAAAGAAAAGGCTTTTTGTTATACTACTTATGTATATTGATAAACACTTGTGTACTAAAAGCAAACAAAAACATATTATTCCTTTTAAAGATTTCCTTTCTTGGAGTTTGTTTAATATAGAGGAAAGCAAAAAAGTATACAATTTTATCAAAGAACTGATTTATAGGAACAGGGAAACACATTGTGTGTTTAGAATGCTCTAAGTACAGTACATATATGTATGTATTTGAATTAACTGTTTACAGAACTTTTCTCGTATCTTTGCTTGAAAAGAACTGGTAAAGTATTTCTACTAATACACATACTAATACTAATGCTGAGATACAAACTCATTCGTTCACACTTGGATGGTTTGGATATATTCAGATAAAAACTAAATTGTTTTAATTCTTAGACTTTAGATTATAATAGACTAGGCTCTATATAGACTATAGACTGACTATAGACTAGACTATAGACTAGGCTCTATATAGACTATAGACTAGACTATAGACTAGACTATAGACTAGACTATAAACTAGACTATAAACTAGACTATAGACTAGACTATAGACTAGACTATAGACTAGACTATAGACTAGACTATAGACTAGACTATAGACTAGACTATAGACTAGACTATAGACTAGACTATAGACAGGACTATAGGCTAGATTATAGACTACATTAAAGGCTAGACTATAATCTGGACTATAGACCAGACTATAGACTAGACTATAGACTAGACTATAGACTAGACTATAGTCTAGTCTATAGTGTAGTATATAGTATAGTTTATAGTCTAGCCTTTAATGTAGTCCTCATAACTTATTACTGACTACCTGACTATCACCTTCTTTGTTTTTGATATAAACTTTATTAACATGTTAATGATAAGCATATCATTAAATTATATTTAAAAAGTGCTAACTCAAACTTAGGCCAAGAGTGAGTTTTTGATGGCAAATTATTTGTGTAGTATATTCTCCATATCCGGTATAATATTGAAAGATATTTGAACAATTCCTTTACTAAACATCTTTTATGTTTTTGTTTAATACTTTAAATTTCATAAATGAATGCATTTTATTTTGAAAGCCTAAAAAATCAATATTAAAATTAAATTTGTATTCATGGAAAAAATTAATGAAATGTAAAAAATCAAAATTTTCCTTTGAAGTTTTAAAAATCTGACTAACGATTTTGCTTTAAATCTTTAACAGAGATCAGTGAATATTTTTCTTTGAAGTTGTTCAAATGAAACAGTTAAACCCTTTACATGTATTGAAAAGAATTAGTTCATATATTAAAGCAATTACCCAGTTTTGCTGAGAACCTTTCCCAATAACTATTCTCACTTAAATAAAAGACTTAAATTCTTTATAATATATAAATGAGGAATATTATAAAGAATTTAAGTCTTTTATTTAAGTGAGAATAGTTATTGGGAAAGGTTCTCAGCAAAACTGGGCAATTGCTTTCAATTGCAATTACTTACCTAACAACATACATTTCAATGACTACTAGATATCGCCTGGATTATATAGAAGTTGTCTAATAAGGACTTACTAATAATGTGTTATATAAATACTTTCTAATTCACTAGTCATCTTGCCAGTAATGATATAGAAGGTGTGTACGTTTTTATGCGATTTACAATGACAACTTCTTTTAATTACTTGTAATCGTTTGTGGTAAGTACTTGCCTCCAATGACATCAACGTGTTAAAATAATGACTTAAAATGCTATTATGTAAGTAAATTTTAGCATTTAACCTCTTACATGGCAATGAAAGTTTTTACTGGGTTTCTATACATTTTCTTAAATTTCATATTAAATGTGTATTAAAAACAAGGAATTTTTTAAATAATTATAATCTAACATAGATTAATTCTTTATAATTCTTTCACGTATCCTGACATAAAAACCCCTGAAAAAGCTCTTCTCATTTTCCTTTGTAATTAAATTCAACAACCATTGAGCTGTTAATGTTTGCTGGGTAAGCACGTTTTTAATTCAATAACCTCTTCATATGTATATGTATTTCACAGAAAATGTATAAAAAATGTCTATGTATTTAAGTACACGAGTCCTTCACTTAGATTCTACAATAGATAAAATTGGTACTTGTCATTAAAAGGATAAAAAAAAATTATAAAAAAATCGTTTAATTTCTTCTTTGTTATACGTTTTTTTATCATTTACTTAATGGTTTCCACAAAAATCACTTCAAAAATCCCTCAAAATGTAGAACATAACTAAACAAAAAGTTTAAAACTTAATTTAAAATATTTTTTATTCATTTTTTTACACACAATAAAAGTCTTATTTTAGTTTTAAATAAAAATTCATATAACTGCAAACAAAAAAAACCTGTAATAAACTAAAACTAAAAACAAAAAGTTCAAGCAAATTTACTTTAGAAAGCCAGTTCTGAATTAGTACTGCTGCTTTAGTTAAATATCACAAAGAATACTTGATAAAGATTCAAAATGAACAAAGAAAATCAACAAACTTAAATTTTAAGCATATTGTCCTTAAACGAAAAACACTAAATTTTTAGTTAAAAAAAATAAAAACTAATATGTATTCTAAAATAAATATAATATATAATAGAAAAGGATATCAAAGGAGTATTTTATTTCGAAATGGCTACTAACTGAAAACAAAGGTAAGAAACGAGACATACTATAGTCTGCCCTACAGTATAGTCAAGACAATTTTCAAGACAGTAGATTATTTTATAGTCAGGACCATAGACTATTCTATAATCAAGACTATATATTATTTTATAGTCAAGACTATATAATGTTCAAGACTGTAGACTATTCTAGAACTGCTCTATATTTTATTCTATAGTCAAGACTATAGACGATTCTATAGTCAAGACTATAGACGATTCTATTGTCAAGACTGTAGACTATTCTATAGTCAAGACTATAGACTTTTCTATTGTCAAGACTAAAGATTATTCTATAGTCAAGACTATAGATTATTCTATAGTCAAGACTATAGATTATTATATAGTCAAGACTATAGATTATTCTATAGTCAAGACTATAGATTATTCTATAGTCAATCCTATAGATTATTCTATAGTCAGATTAGATTATTCTATAGTCAAGACTATAGATTTTTCTATAGTCAAGACTATAGATTATTCCATAGTCAAGACTATAGATTATTCTATAGTCAAGACTATAGATTATTCTATAGTCAAGACTATAGACTATTCTATAGTCAAGAATATAGACTATTCTATAGTCAAGAATATAGAGTCATCTATAGTCAAGACTATAGACTCATCTATAATCAAGTCAATAGACTAATCTATAGTCAATCCTATAGACTTTCTATAGTAAAGTCTATCAGCTATTCTATAGTCAAGAGACTATTCAATACTCAACACTATAGACTATTCCATAGTCAAGACTATAGACTAATCTATAGTGAAGACTATTGACTAATCTATAGCCAAGACTGTAGACTCATCCATAGTCAAGACTACAGACTCATCTATAGTTAAGACTATAGACTCATCTATAGTCGAGACTATAGACTCATCTATAGTCGAGACTATAGACTCATCTATAGTCGAGACTATAGACTCATCTATAGTCGAGACTATAGACTAATCTATAGTCAAGACCATAGACTAATCTACTTTTCTATAGTAAAGTCTATCGACTATTCTATAGTAAAGTCTATCGACTATTCTATAGTCAAGACTATAGACTATTCTATAGTCGAGGCTATAAACTATAGACGATTCTATAGTCAAGGCTAAAGACTATTCTATAGTCAATTCTATCGACTTTTCTATAGTAAAGACTATAGATTATTCTATAGTCAAGGCTACAAACTATAGACGATTCTATAGTCAAGACTATAGACTATTCTATAGTCAATTCTATCGACTATTCTATAGTCAAGACTATAAACTATTCTATAGTCAAGACTATAGACTATTCTATAGTCAAGACTATAGACTATTCTATAGTCAAGACTATAGACTATTCTATAGTCAAGACTATAGACTCATCTATAGTCAAGACTATAGACTAATCTACTTTTCTATAGTAAAGTCTATCGACTATTCTATAGTCAAGACTATAGACTATTCTATAGTCAAGTCTATCGACTATTCTATAGTCAAGGCTATAAACTATGGACGATTCTATTGTCAAGACTATAAACTAATGTAGAAAATGTAGAACATAACTAAACAAAAAGTTTAAAACTTAATTTAGACTCATCTATAGTCAAGACTATAGACTAATCTACTTTTCTATAGTAAAGTCTATCGACTATTCTATAGTCAAGACTATGGACTATTTTATAGTCAAGTCTATCGACAATTCTATAGTCAAGACTATAGACTATTCTATAGTCAAGGCTATAAACTATAGACGATTCTATTGTCAAGACTATAAACTATAGACTATTCAATACTCTACACTATAGACCATCCTATAGTCAAGACTATAGACTATTCTATAGTCAAGACTATAGACTATTCTATAGTCAAGACTATAGACTATTCTATAGTCAAGACTATAGACTATTCTATAGTCAAGACTATAGACTATTCTATAGTCAAGACTTTAAACTATAGACTATTCAATACTCAACACTATAGACTATTCTATAGTCAAAACTATAGACTATTCTATAGTCAAGAATATAGATTATTCTACAGTCAAGAATATAGACTATTCTATAGTCACGACTATATACTATTATATGGACTATTCTATAGTCAAAACTATAGACTATTTTAGAGTCAAGACTATAAACTATTCAATAATTTAGACTATAGACTATTCTACAGTCAAGAATATTGAATATTCTATGGTTAATAAAATAAAATTTTCAGAAGAAATTTGTGTGGAGCTCAAGTATGTTGTGGACCTCATAATTTCAGAAAACATTCTATTAAATAAAACTACAAGAATCTGTCGTTTCATTAAATTAAACAAATACTTTTCGTGTACTACCTAGGAATGGGGCTGATATTCTTTTGATTCCTATATATATTTTTCTCACTTGTAAACAAAATGCTTGTGTAGGCAAACAAAAACAAAAATCTTGCCGCTTTAAAGTATATGAACGAATGGTTGTTTGACTGTGTATGTATGTATTCATTCAATTCATTCATTCACATATTGTATTCATGTTTTTTGGGGGGTTGAGAAAACTCCCCACCACACCTGCCAGACAAACAGTTTACCGACTGACGACGTCGTCGACGACAACAAAAATTACGCTTCATACAAATTTATTATTTATTTATGTTAATAAAATACAATACAACAACATGTACAATAAAAACTTGCAAACAAACAAAAAATTGTGGCGGAATACAATAAAAATTAGTTTACGCTTGTTGCGGCCGCAGATTTATTATTGAGGTCGTATTCAGCCACAAACATGTTGGCTGAGAAGTTGAAAAATCAAATGAAGAACAACATAAGTATATGTTTACAACTTGTTTGTTACAACTAGTTGCAGGTTGTAATGAATTTGCAAGAGAAGTGATGAGTTTTTTGAAATATATTATTTAGTACCGAAGCATTTGAAAAAAAACGTACCAAATTTTAATATGTTGTACCATATGGATTGTGTACTCAACATGGTTGGAACATGATTGGATTGGATTATGATTTTCTCAGGAGTATGAAAAATTGCAAACAATGATGAGCTATCACCTTGTATTCTGTACAACCTGTGTTATTTTTTAAATCAAAATCAAGTTTGATTAATTGGCATTGAGCGCTATATAAGGGAAATTTGACATGTCACACAGTGGTATAGGAAAAAAAAAAAGAGGGAAATAATTCGGTAACTTCTAAACGGTTAATCCGATTTTAATGAAATTTGGTATGCACAAAGAGGAGGTGTTGTCGAGTTTAGGTTTTGAATTTGGACTTTATAGGCCAACCAGGGGACCGGCGGGGGGTCCTCAAATTAGGACACCTCGGCTATGTTAAATTTTTAAAACGATCTTATTTCTTCATTTGAGTTCCGATTTATAAAAAATTTCGTATATAGAATCTTCTCATCGAGCACTATAAAAAATGTCGTCGTAGCAGTAAATTATCTCTTATAGTTTAGGAGATATTCGCATTTGAAAATTAAAATTTTAAAATTTTTACCGTCCTTACTTTAGTTTTTTGATAATAGCGGGTCCAAATATTCCCGATTTTCGCCATTTCTTTTTTTATTCGCTTAACAACAAGTTTATATATCAAGCAGTGAAAGAATTATGTAAAAATCATGACTGAGTCCAAAGTTATAGGCATTTTAATTTAAAAAATTAAAAAAAGGCGATTTTTTGCCATTTTTTTGGGAAAAAAGTATCTCTTTCTTTTTAAGTTATCTAAAAAGTTTCTAAGAAGATGTATATAGAATTTATACTTTTTGAAAAGCTGACTTTACATAAAATACGATAAATGAAACAAAACCTAAAAATTTTTGATACCGAGGGGACCAGATCCATCCAAAAAACCCTATTTTTTATATAAAATTCAATTTTGAGCAAAAATTCTCAAATCGCATAGTCGATATCAAATTATAGTGACCTGTTTTATATGACCCAATATGTTCTTAATCATTTTGTAACGGGTTTCGATAACCCCGCCCCTGGTATGGATATAATAGGCAAAAAACCAAAAAATCCCATTTTTGGGATTTTTTAAACTTTTTTGGGAATTCCGGGATTTCTAATAAGAAAATTCGAACTTTTTATTTAATTTTAGATTTTGAGTAAAAAATCTACCTAACTGTAAAATTTCATCAAAAAATATTCATAAATAAAATTTTTATTGCAATTTGAAAAATTTGTATCTTCGCAAAAACTGAATAAAAAACATTTTTTAATTTTTTTAAAAAAAAGTATTTCGCGAATTTTTTAATTTTCAAAAATTATATACAGTTTTGAAAAATAGACAAAATTACCTTTCCATTGATATATAACAAGCCTACCTAATGTTTTTTAAGTGACAAATTAATTAGGGAAAACTCAACATCTTTTAGAAAATTTACCTAGCACTATTATTTTCATCCATAACGTTAACTCTTAAATTGGTTACATATATTAAAAAATTTTCAGGTATTATTTTTTAAACTGTAATGATTTTTACCCCTATAGGTCACTTTAATAGGTAGCTTATTAAAGTGACCTATTGAGGAAAAATTCATTACATAAGGATACGTTAGACATATTAGGTAGAATATCATAACCCTTTAAAAAATAATTTAATTTAAGTACCTGTAATTAATATATAAGACAGGTTTATATCTGTTTGTAATTATTTGTAATTTTCTAACCATGGCGATCGTACTAAAAAAAAATGATTTGTGCTCCATTTTATTTGAACACTCTTCAGCTCCTTTTCAAGATAAAGTGAACTTCTTATTGAAATATATTGAAACTGCACATAAAAATAAAGTGGATAAAACTGATATATGTAAAATTGAAAATTTTATAAAATCAGTTGATATAAAACTGAAGAGTGTTCGGTATTCCATTGCTAAATTTCGATCGAAATTTTCTGATTGGCTGGATGAATGTGTAGAAGTTGCTATTTGCGTATCAACTGTTAGTGCTCCCTGTAAGCAGTATGAGGATTTGAGCTCAAAATCTAAGAGGAAAAGGTTATCAACTTCACTAGAAACCTTATCTAACGAAGAAGTTTCGGACACTTTTAAAGCAATGTTAAGAAAAGAAAAACAGCCTTTGGATGCCATAAAAATTGCAAATATTCTTCCAACCGCATCACCAAGACGACTGAAAAGAATTGTAAAGAGTATACCCACACCATCATCTGATACAACGTTCACTGAGGAAGAAGCTATTGCGCTTATGTTGCAGCTGGGATTAAGTCGTGATAACTATATACCACCTCCTATTGAAATAACTGATCGGAAGGCTGTTATTGGACTCGGCGCTCTACTCGAAAATACTGCTTTAAGGATTGCTTCTGACTTTTCTTCAGACCAACTAAAAAAAATAAATTCTTGTGATCTTCAACTCATTTGTAAGTGGGGATGTGATGGATTATCAGCACTCTCGGAATATAAACAAATCAACACAAGTGAATCATCTTCCGAGTATAAAAGTGTATTTATGGCATCGCTAGTTCCATTAAGAATTCGAAAGTATGCTGACAGCGATTCTCCATCAACCAGTTTCGATGATATTTGGAAGAATTCGACTCCAGGATCCAAAGCTTTTTGTAGGCCAATAAGCTTTGAGTATATAAAGGAATCCAAAACAACAACGCAAGATTTGATAAATCGTATTGAAGCAGAAATTAAAAACTTGGAACCTATAACAATCGAAATAGAAAATTATTCGTTTAACATGTCCTATGATTTAAAACTTACAATGATTGATGGGAAAGTTGGAAATGCCATTACAGGAACATCATCTACTTGGTACTGCTACATATGTGGTGATAAAAAATCAGAATTTTCGAATATTTCCAAGCAAAGATCAATAAATGAGGAAACATTACAATTTGGATATCCCCCCTACATGCTCGCATACGATTTCTGGAACATTTTCTACATTTAGCATATGATTTAAAGTACAGAAGCATACCGGAAAATGCAAACAAAAGTGCAAATAACAATAAGGAGTTAATGGAAATGAGAGCCAGTGAGAAACGAAGAATTCAAGAGGAATTTAAAAAGCGGATGGGATTAAATATTGATAAACCACTCACAGGATATGGAAGCACAAACGATGGTAATACCGCTAGACGTTTTTTTAAACATTTTGAAACTACTTCCGAAATAACCGGAATTAGTATGGATTTACTGCAAAAGGTCAATATTATTCTAATGGCGATAAATAGCAAGCATAAAGTGAACGCAAGAAAATTTGGAGAGTATTCTACAAAAGTTTCTAAATTACTTTTGGAATTATATCCCTGGAAAGAAATGACACCTACAGTTCACAAGATATTATGTCATGGAAAGGTCATCATAGAACATAATATTCTGCCTTTAGGAGAGCTTACAGAAGAACCCCAAGAATCGAGGAATAGAGACTTTAAGCATATTCATCAGTTTAGCTCAAGGAAGTGTTCTAGGCAGTCTCAAAATGAAGATATTTTTAATAATCTGATTCTATCTTCTGATCCTGTTTTATCTACTATAAGGAAACGTTGGATTTGCTACAAAACGTTAGCATTTGAAAATATTCATGAATTTAAAGATTTACTTTATCTTTTAGATATGGACTACTGTGATACCGATTATTTTACAAAATTATATTAATTTATAAAAAAAATAAATAAAGACTATTTTTATATAAAATAAATACTTGTTAATTTTTTTTAGGGATAAAGAATAAAAGATTAATCGTAAAAAGTGGCTGTAAAAATTCATAAAAATTTAGGTAGTAAAACATGCCTAACAAATGTATGGATGAAAATAATAGTACTAGGTAAATTCTCTAAAAGATGTTGAGTTTTCCCTAAATTATTTGTCACTTAAAAAACATTAGGTAGGCATGTTATATATCAATGGAAAGGTAATTTTGTCTATTTTTCAAAACTGTATATAATTTTTGAAAATTAAAAAATTCGCGGAATACTTTTTAAAAAAAAAAATTAAAAAATGTTTTTTATTCAGTTTTTGCGAAGATACAAATTTTTCAAATTGCAATAAAAATTTTATTTATGAATATTTTTTGATGAAATTTTACAGTAAGGTAGATTTTTTTACTCAAAATCTAAAATTAAATAAAAAGTTCGAATTTTCTTATTAGAAATCCCGGAATTCCCAAAAAAGTTTTAAAAAATCCCAAAAATGGGATTTTTTGGTTTTTTGCCTATTATATCCATACCAGGGGCGGGGTTATCGAAACCCGTTACAAAATGATTAAGAACATATTGGGTCATATAAAACAGGTCACTATAATTTGATATCGACTATGCGATTTGAGAATTTTTGCTCAAAATTGAATTTTCTATAAAAAAAATAGGGTTTTTTGGATGGACCTGGTCCCCTCGGTATCAAAAATTTTTAGGTTTTGTTTCATTTATCGTATTTTATGTAAAGTCAGCTTTTCAAAAAGTATAAATTCTATATACATCTTCTTAGAAACTTTTTAGATAACTTAAAAAGAAAAAGATACTTTTTTCCCCAAAAAATGGCAAAAAATCGCCTTTTTTTAATTTTTTAAATTAAAATGCCTATAACTTTGGACTCAGTCATGATTTTTACATAATTCTTTCACTGCTTGATATATAAACTTGTTGTTAAGCGAATAAAAAAAGAAATGGCGAAAATCGGGAATATTTGGACCCGCTATTATCAAAAAACTAAAGTAAGAACGGTAAAAATTTTAAAATTTTAATTTTCAAATGCGAATATCTCCTAAACTATAAGAGATAATTTACTGCTATGACGACATTTTTTATAGTGCTCGATGAGGAGATTCTATATACGAAATTTTTTTTAAATCGGAACTCTAATGAAGAAATAGGATCGTTTTAAAAATTTAACATAGCCGAGGTGTCCTAATTTGAGGACCCCCCGCCGGGCCCCTGGTTGGCCTATAAGGTCCAAATTCAAAACCTAAACTCGACAACACCTCCTTTTTGTGCATACCAAATTTCATTAAAATCGGATTAACCGTTTAGAAGTTACCGAATTATTTCCCTCTTTTTTTTTTCCTATACCACTGTGTGTCAGTCATTTTGACATATGTATTTTATTAGGTTTACATTTTTTTTACTTTAGCCTTATAGTGCTGAGTGTTGAACTACAAAAACGCTATGTTGTCAGTACTGTTTGAGTTGCATGATAGAATAGACATGTTTCAACAGAACATGTTTGAGATAAAACAAACACCATTTCCAATTAGAATGTTACTCTGATTGGTACAACAAAAATCTGCATGAAATTTAGAAGCAAATTCCACAATTCAAAAACAAAATTCACACAGAGTTCAAAGGATGCCCTTCTAAAGAGATTATAACAGAGCCAGTCGATTTTAATGCTTAGAAGTACAGAGTTATATATTTCGGTCTCTGTCCGATTGAAACCGTAGTTTTTAGAAAATATCGATATATTTTACGGATTTTCTAAAAAAGAGCGCTAGGTTCAAATATAGACTGGTCTATTTAACTGAATTTAATTATGCTGAATTTGATCGTAAAACTAGAGTTATTTAGGGTAATTAGCAGCATTTCCATTTACAATTAAACAGAAGGGATGGTATATTTTGATTCGGCGGCAACATCTAGAGACGTTATCGGTAGACCGATTTATGAACCCATCTAATATTTATGTTCTTACAGAGTAAACGATATTATAGCTACGCCAGCGACACAATCTCTCACAGCCACCACGTGTACCCTAAAGAGACAAGACAATGTACAAAAGATCAGCGATTACCGTGGTACCAGATTATATGTTTCTCTATTTCGACTCCAGGTCATATCATTCCAAAGAAATGCTGAGGACACATTTGATACCACTAGTTTAAGGTCTCAGCCAACTGGAGGTACTGGTGGCACCGGGGTTAAGGATTGCAATTACACCAAAATGGAAAAGTTCATCAAGGTAAGATGCCCCAGGGGGATGTCTGTCCGTACATATTTTTTGTTATTTCGGAAACCAGTAGTTGAACTTGATGGTATTTCTTTAAATTTGGTACTTTTGGTAATTTGTCGTTCATGGATTTTTGGATTTTAACGTACACACGCAGCGCCCTAATTAAATGAAAATCTATAATAGGGGAATTTTACAACTGTTTTTATACCCTTTGCCTTGATGAGAAGGATAGGAATGTAGAAATGCTTTACCTTAACACTGGGTGAGCTTTTTGCAACGTCTCACCACCGCCCCATTGTGTAACTTCCACGCCGCTGGTAATTTATGTATATGGAATTTCTGGTCCAGTATATGTGCACTTTTCTCCAATTCTCTAGCTATCTAATCTTTTGCCATAGTATTCGCATTGGGGAATAACAGGTGTCATAAGATAAGCTTAATCCAACCCCGACAAAGGTTAAGGCACTCACTTGTTAGGTCGTTTAAAGGGCGGACCCAGCATCCGATGAAAGCACCCTATTGATGCCACAAGGAATACCACATCCCTACACACATTATCTACGTCTTAAGACTCTCCCTAGTGCATTCCTGGAGCTTAAATGTCGCCTAAGGACACTACTAAGATGACTTCTGTTGTTTCAGCAACAGCACCTAGGGAACGTAATTGGTGGTTCGAAAAAAAACATGGGTCTATAATGATTTAATAGACAAATTTTTTGTAGGGAATACTTCTCCACGAAGTTTATTTTACATACGAACACTGAATTTTTACTAAGGTGTGTTGAGCGATTAACTGGCCACAGAATGGGTATGTTCTTGAAGAAAGACGTATGTTACGCAAGAATATACGAGTATCGGGAACAAGTTTCTTAATTTCAGAGGAAACCAATCCATTGTAGTATTGATAGAACGGTAAAATACACCCCACGTTGCCATGGCGAGCCAGTGGCTATCAATAATGTTGGCTATCCTACTGTCAATGATAAGTAGTTCACCCTCTCCTACCTCACCTTTCTTGGTATGAAGGTTGAGGTTGTGATATAATGTGCCCAGTGGGCCACTTTTGGTAACAGAACTGGCGCTGTGGGATGAACCAAACGTAACGTTACGGTGCCCAAATTTCGTCCTATATATGAGAGTTGTATTCCATTTTCGCCCAGATACAAGTGGTGTAAATAGTAAACGATAAAATGGAGAGAAGTATGTTTTATATCGTTTCAAAAAACTCCACACTTGAAAACTTTTTTCGACACATAAAAAATTAGTTTAGTCCAGCGGACATCGCACTGTATGCTCATGCCCAGAACATTAAGAGTTTCCGATTGCTTAATATTTGCAACACCCATATACATAAGTAGATGGAACAACAATATCAGCCAAGCGTTTAAGTGTTAAAAAACAACATTGAGTCTTGTGGACGTTAAAATCGACTCTAAATTAAGCGCTTCATTCATATTGCGCCAAATTGCTATGATCTCTAAAGGGCTTCGTTCGTCTATAATTGAATGAATATCAGGTATTGATGTTATCCACAAAATAGTAGATAGAGTTGAAAGTTTTACATAGAAGGTAATTTATGAAGATAAGAAATAATAGAGTAGTAAATAAAACAAAGCCCTGCGGTACCCCAGAATTAATCTTGAACTCGTTTGATGATATCCCATTATTAACAACTTGTATAGTGCGATCTCTGAGAAAGCTCGAAATAAATCACTGTGCGTTTCTCTTGGAAACTGTTACAGTTAGAATATTAGAAATTTGCACGAGTAACATTAACATACATGTATACATTTTGGGAAATAAATTGACGGACTACTCATGAGGGGAGCGCCACCTCCCATATTAGTGAAATACAAAAAATTGTTTATTTGGGAAACTTATTTAATTAAATTCTTCGAATTTTGCACTAAAAACTTCAATATTCATCTGAAAATTTTAGAAAAAAATGTGGTGGGTTTTGTAGCCCCCATATGAATAAAATAGGAAACTTATTTAATTAAATTCTTCGAATTTTGCACTAAAAACTTCAATATTCATCTGAAAATTTTAGAAAAAAAATGTGGTGGGTTTTGTAGCCCCCATATGAATAAAATAGAAAAATTCGTATATGTAATAAACTATTAGAGCTAAAAACTGCAAATTTTATTTGAAGAACTTTGACATTCATGTGAATATTCAGAGTACAATGGGCGGACTATCAATGGGTGCCTTTGCGCCTCCCATATTAATTAAGTAAAAAATTTGTTTGTTTCGAAAATTAATAGAACCAGAAATAATGGATCAATATCAACCATTTTCAGTAGCGTTCGTCCTTGCGTCAAAAGAAGAGTAATTTCATCGAATTATTTTGAAATTTGCGGTCTCTATGGAGCGCACAAGCTTTACATGGTTACACTGACAGACGGACATAGCTAAATCGACTCAGATAGTGATTCTAAGACGATATATACATTTAGAAATAATCTACTTTTATTTCTAAACCAATATTCCTGACAAAATTCCATTAAAATAGATTTATGATAACGACCTCTATCGTTCGCACAAGCTTTACATGGACAGACAGACGGGCGAAAGGACGGACATAGCTAAATCGACTCAGAAGTGATTAGAAATAATCTACTTTCATTACTAATCCAATATTCCTGACAGAAACTCCATTAAAAGAGATTTATGATAAGAGATTTTGAATTTCTCATCAACAACTTTCGCTACCGTAACCATATTCTTTCCATTATTATGTTAATATTCTATTATTAATATTTTTTTTAAATAAACAAATCTAAAAACCCAGTTTTAATACATTATTATCAAAATTATTAACACATCTTTTGTAAGGTTTATGGCGAAACAATAACTTTATTAAAGATTAGTAAAAGAAAAAAAGCTTCTTTTTCATCTTTTTTTTTTGAGGCTAATTGATGCTCAACTCAACCTTATTGACCCATTGGCAAGACGAACTACATGTCACAGCATTCTAAAGCCCACAATAGAAATTAGAACATTAAACAAGTTAAAGATAAATAACTATTTGTTGCATAAAATTAACTAGAATTGAATGAAAAGAATATGATAAGTAAAAGTCCAATATTGTTGAAAGATGCAAATGAAAAGTTGAGGAAGAAAGTTTTATGTAGAGAACTTAAGGCAACACGTTCACAATAAAGATTTTATGCCCTAAATTTAAATAAAAATGGTTTATATTTTTTTTGTTTTTTTTTCGTGTTTCTTTAGCATAATAAACAAAATAGAAATTTTAACAAAAAAATACCAATGAAAATTTAACAAGAAACATAACAAATGTTCTGTAGTAATCTTTAGAAACAAAAACATTACAAAATTGTGTTTTAGAGAAGACATATAGAGAGCGTAAAATTAAAAAGCTTTTACTCAAACTGTGCTCAAAAGCTGGTTTAAATGTAAGTAACTCTTTAAAAGCTAACTCATATGTATGTGCTTGCAACAACAGCCTTGGCAATGACTTTGATTGTTTGTTTGTTCGTTCGTTTGCTGTGTACAGCTGTTTAGCAGAGCAGCAGTTTAAGACAGCAAATCGAAACAGTTGTTAGTTGTTAAAAGAGTTTGCTACCCAAAGGTTGTGGCTAACGGGTATTCTTTTTCTAAATAATTAAATTGTGTTGAATTAAAAAAAATGTTTGTAGCTTAAGTCTTTTGTTTGCTAGCTTTATAACACACCAACACTAAAAGTTTGTTGCTTAAGTCTTTCGTTTATTCTAAACCCTACTACTTAAACTCAATAAAATAAACAACAACAAAAACCAATAAATATCTAAACAAAATCCTGTAAATAAGGAAAAAAAATAAACGAGTGCATGTTCATAACAAATAAATTTAAATTTTATGTAAAATTTCATTTCAACATTTGAATTAGATTTTTACTTAATTAGTGTTATAACAACATCATAAATCCTAAAAAATATTATTAAACAAAAAAATAAAATAATAATAAAGAAAAGCAAATAATTTCAAAACGAAAACAAAAAAAAATCATTAAAAAATGAGAGTGTATTCAACAAACCTAAACAATTGTTTTAGAAAAAGTGCAAAAAATAACACAAATTTAATGCATTTCAAACAGCAAAAAAAACTTCATGATATTGTTCATCATCATGATGATCGCGAGCCGTGGTCATTGCCTATAAAACATAGTTATTTTTTCGCTTTCGTCTTCGTTACGCTTTTCATGCAACATTATGTGATTATTGCAACGGCCACAAATGATGCTACCAAATTTAACAGTGGCTCTTTGCTTGATGGTGGCATAACAAAAGGATTTAGAAACCGCATGCGCTCACCGAAAATCTCCAGTATACATAATGTCCAAGTTGTTGGCAAAAGTCTACCAAAGAATCGTGTTGCTGTGGAGCCAACAGTAGCTGATGATAATCAAACAAATATTATAGCACCAGCTGCTGGTAAATTTGGTAAGTTGTTTAAAATGAAGTAAAGAGTGGTCGATGTTGGTAATGGTGTTGGTGCTTGTGTCTTGTGCCTACTTTTTAATAGTCAAGTTCAAGGACATGGTTATTAGGAAAACATAGAGTTCACAGTTTGTTTATAATTCGTTTGATTTTTACACTGTGGTAAAAAGTTTGCAAAAATCTCCATACAAAATCAGTTGAAAATATATATATATATTCTATATTTTCTATAAAATATGATTTTGTAGAAAGAAGAAAACTAACAAATTCTTTAAATTAAAAGAGCTGTAATATTTTGTATGTAATGAGTTGCACATTGGGTCTGCTTTGCCATCCATATCCTAGTAAGGATTGTTGTAAATCTCCTCGTTTCACTAACATCTATATTTATTCCAACTGAAAACACCAAAAAGATCTTCCGAAAATCCTTAAAAAATGCAAAAATTCAAAAAGTACCATTTGAACAACGAAAAAGTACCAAAAGTGAACAAAACTTTATTTTATGATTTTTCTACATTTTTATTCATTCAGTTGCCCTGGTGAAACGTCAAAAGGGAAAATTTAGAAAAGGACCATTTCAATAGAACGGAAAATTACCTTTTTTCTTCGATTAGTACTAACGACTGTATAAATTCCCACTGAGAAACACAAAATAGTTCTTCTGGAAAATCCTTAAAAATGCAAAAAATCGAAAAGTAATATTTGAACAGCGAAAGAGTACCAGAAATGTAATTGAACAAAACTCCTGGTGAAACGTCAAAAGTGGAAATTTTCAAAAAGTACTATTTGAATAAAACTGAAGAGGTATCTTTTTTATTCTTTTGCATAGGTTTTCACTCGATTAATACTAACTGTTACTATGTAAATTCCCGCTGAGGAACACAAAATAGTTCTTCTGGAAAATCCTTAAAATGTTAAAATTCAAAAAGTACCAGAAGTGTAAATGAACAAAACTTTCTTTTTTGATTTTTTGCCGGTTTGTCAAAAGTATAAAATTTCGAAAAGTGACATTTGAATAAAACGGAAAAAGTACCCTTTTTCTTCTAATATATATGTACTCGATCAGTACTAATGACTGAGGAACACAAAAAATGTCTTCTGGAAAATCCTTAAAAATGCATAAATTTAAAATGTACCATTTGAACAATAAAAAAGTACCAGAAGTGAAAATGAACAAAACTTCATTTTATGATTTTTCTAGATTTTTATTCATTCAGTTCCCCCTGTAAAAGTGGTAAATTTCGAAAAGTACCATTGGAATAAAACGGAAAAAGTACTAACGACTGTGTTAATTCCCATTGAGGAACATAATAGCAAACACAATTCTTCTGGAAAATCTTTAAAAAATGCAAAATTCAAAAAGTACCAGAAGTGTAAATGAACAGAACGTCAAAAGTGGAAAAAAGTACCATTAAAAAAACGGAAAAAGTACCCTTCTATAGATTATTTTTTAACCGGTTTCCCCTTTTAAAGAAGTTAAAGTGCATAATTTTAGTTCTAATATATTCTTTTCAAAATGTAGCAAAATATTTAACGGTACCATTTTTATTCTGCTTCTTCTTTAGATTCTTTTTCAATCAGTTTCCCTTGTAAATCAATATATAAGGGGAATTGTTGTAAAGCACTAAAAGTACCATTATAATATTAAAATGTACCAAGAAAAAAAAGTCATTAAATCAGATTGTTGAATAAATTTGTGGTCATTTAAATCAAATTTTGAAGGTGGCTTTTTATAGGGGCTAGGATCAAATGAGGACCTTTTAATTTAAAGTTCATTAGGGTCACCAGGGCCAGTATAGACCATGGTTTTGCAGTTTTATGTAGAGATACGAGTATATTAAACATAATAATGAACTTTAAACCCTCATTTGGGGGTTCAGTTGTATAATTAAAGGATAATTAAAGATCATGTAACAAATTTCATTGAATTATCTTCAAAATCGCGTCCTGTAGTTTGACTGAAAAGTTTACACGGACGAACAAACGGAGGGACATAGCTAAATCGACTCAGAAAATGATTCTGAACCATTTGGTATACTTTAAGGTGAGTATAGGACCAATATTATTGTGCATTAGAAACATCAGCATAAACCCAATACACAAAGTGGTGTACACTTTAGTGGGGAGAGTGTATTAGGTATAAAATGTACCAAACATTTTAATCATAACTTGATTTTTGTGCAATCAGGGATGTATACTTAACATGTGAAATGTTATCATTTTCTCCAAGGATACACGTTTCAATTTTCAAAATATGTTTGTAATTGTCTAAGTTGTGTTCAGTTAATACTAATCAATTAATTTGGCCATTATCAGATATAAACTTTTTTTCTATCATTCTGACAACTTATGGATTCCGCGCCACAAGAATAGCACACCTTTTGAGGCCAATAATGAAAAATGTACATTTCCTTGTTCTGTAGTAAAGCATATCCAAGAGACAGCGTTCTGCATCGATGAAAATAAAAGGAATGAGGCAATATCTGGACTATAAGAGGGTTGAGGTACCATTTCCTAATTGGAATTTTATGATTTTATGTCACTTCAAAGTTGCATTCAATAAACACTCTCAATGATTGTCTGATTAGATTGCATCGTTTCATCAAAAACACTATCTTAGCGTTATAGATATTAGACTTTAATGTTGATACAGCTGCTTGCTCCTTGTTTCACATATGGTCCCTTACGCATCGCGATATCGTAATGGATCTAAGTAATCGCAAGTAATGTATTGGTGCAAAACTAATTTTAACTTTTTAAACGTTTCCAAAGTTCGTAGGGCATCCACTTTCCCTACTTTAAGACGAATTCTACTGCTCGGAAACGTTTGATCCTTGAGTACCCTAAAATGATTTTGCAAGCAATGATATTGATGCAAAACTGATTTTCACATTTTAACCGTTCAAACAGCATTTCGAACATGCAAAATTGTAGTTTTAAATGATCTTGAGTTTAACAACATAGAGTAATGCCTTAAACTATTCATCTTTAAACTTTTTCTATTGCCCTAAGTTACCTTGGTCTTCCATGTTAAAATCACCACTTTTGAAAAGCACAAATAACTTAAAGCAAAAATAAAACGAAGTTGTTTCAAATCACCATTTATCACCACTTTAAAAGTAGTATAAAGTGCATTTTTAAACTTCTGTGGAAGTGGTGTTTATTGACTTCCTAAGAAGCGAAAAGAGTCAAATTAGTTGTATTCTATAATACTACAATTTCACTTCCAAAAAAGAACATAAAAATTACTTCCTGAGAATAACTTCATAGGTAGTGAATTTGCAATCAAAATGGACATGTACAAGCCTATGTTAAAATCATAATTTCTTTGGGTCTTTTCAGTATTTCCGTGAAGTAAATTCTACTTCTTTTTCACTTCTTCGGAAGTTCTTGTTTTACTGGGATTCTCTCTCACATTGAAATCTGTGAAATACATTGTTCTTAAGCTGCGTTAAGCAAAAGAACTTCCTGCATGAGAAGCAGTTTTGAATTAAGATTTAACATATTCGAAACAAAACAAACAGCATTTTACTCAACACTGTTCCTTCATACTGTTCAAAATAATACATTCGTTACTAAAAACAAAACCCGCCTTCAAAAGATACCATATCTGCTGTGAACAACAGTATTAATAACATTAACTCAGATCCACATTAGAGGTAAAGAGGATAAATACATAGTGATCAAGTCACGCCCTCAGCAGCCTTTAAAAATAAATATATAATTAGCAAATTCTTCAAGTCACCTTTATAATTAAGGGTCACACGTACATCTAATTACTTTTCAACTCAAAAGAAAAATCTTAATTTTCATTTCAAAGCATTTTTACGGTTACTATGTCAAACTCAAATACAACTTATTTATTTAACAAAAATTCTAAGCAAGTTAAAATTTTTAAAATAATCATCAACCAAATACTTGGTTGGCACATCATCAACATAAAGAAATTAAAAAAAAACAACAGAAAATTAACAACAACAACATCATCAACAACAACCACAAACATTCATATCAAAATAACAGCAGCAAAATCATAAGAATCATCATTTCTTATAAACAACTGCGAATTTGATGTTAAATCTAAATGTACGAATGTCTGTAGAAAACGCCAGGAAAAACAAAGAAAACTTATGATTTTAAATTAAAAAAAAAATAAAGTTTTTGTTTTGAATATTTTGTTTAATCATAAACAAAATATTCAAAACAACATTGTTAGTGTAGTAAATAAATGACACCATTCTGGTTTTTAATGACTTTAAAGTTTTTTTTTTCTTTTTTTTGGAGAATGAATAATGGCTGTCATAATGAATATGACAACAACGCAAATGTTTAACAACAACATTAAACAAACAACAACATCAACAATCAGGAACAACAGCAGCACCAACAAGCAATAAGTTTGCTGTGCATTTGACAACAAAATATAAACAAATATGGCATTAAATTTTGAAAATTTACACATTTTCTCTAAATGCAAAACTTACAAACAAATATACACTTAAGCTCATATGCTTAAATGCAATAAATTTTGTATGAGTGTACACTTGTGATAACCCAATAAACATACAAGTTGTAGAATGCACACTATATATCACTATCAATCACATGCAATGAATTGTATATTCAGGAGATTTCTTACTCTTACCTCAACTTAGTGAAAGGGGTCCAGATTATACATTAGTCTAATCTTGTCAGAGTTTGTTGATGGTCTTGACCTGTTTAATAAATGATTTTTAAGCTCTTCGATCTTGTGCATCTCTAGTTTATAATACCAAGAGTTTTTTCATATAGTCTTCCAATTTGTCCTTCCACCGGAAAGCAATCGCTTTATACTCTCCGATCACGCTGATGGGTCTATATATTTTATCTTCGTCTTCTGAAAGACGAGGCCCTATTTTCAGCTGTTGCCTAACCAAAAGTTTCATTTCTTTGTGAGCACTATCCCATTTTTATGTCAGTGCTGACATTATTCCTAATCCAAAGTATACAATTTCGTCCACTACCTCAACATTGCTGAAACTCACTCGCCTTTTTTTAGACGCCCCTATCGCCAATATAAGTGAAAATTTTGTGCCTTTGAAAATTGCGAAAATTGCTATCGTGAACTTGTTGTGAATAATTCATTCACAATAGTTGATATTGTATGGAACAGCTGTTCAATGTTTATAAAATTCCATCAACAAATTTCACAACAGGGAGTTTTTTGAACGAAAAAAGTGAAAAGGGAACATATTTCACGTGAAATGATGATTGGCGATAGGGGTGTAAGTTTCAATTTCTGAAAGTGCTCTAGTTACAACTCATTCTTTCCTTCCGATAATGTGGTGTTAATTGTCACTTTAGTGGGGAGGGAATATTCGTCCTATACCCTCGTTACAGTATACCAATCGGCTTAGAATTGTTTTCTAAATCGATAAAGCCTTGTCCGTTCATCTGACTGGCTGTCCATGTAAAGCCAGAACGCAAAGTTGCAATTTTATATATACAATTGAATAAAATTTAACAAATACTTTGACCTTAGGACGTAGCCTATTTAAAATGGTTAATATCGGTTCATTTTTCACTTAACCACCATATATTAGAATTCCCCAGAAACGGGTTTTAAGCTCATATTTATATGTAAAAATAACAGGGACCATACTAGGGTACTTAAGTTAGCTATGAATAAGTAAATCTCGGACAAACGCCAATATTTATTAACCCAGCGACAGCTATATCAACCGAAAGTTTTCTTCCCCAGGAAGGAAGTCTGTTTTCTGGGTTATTGTATATTTACAAGAACACGCTTGCAGTTGTTATAATATAGGTACATGTGTGGTAATGTAATGCTTAAATTTTATACATGTGTCAGTGTAGAATCCGCAATAAGTAATAAGCGCCATATCCATATGCCTTAGAAATTTTCTACGTCTTATATATGTTTTTGTTGTTGTTTATTTGTTTATTGTTTGTACGTTCAAAACTGACTTGTAAAACGAAACTTAGAACATCTTCCTTAATTTTTAACATGTTTGCTAAAAAAAAAACTTACAGATATTTGTTATTTGTGTGTATTTTTGTAACGGCCCAATAGGCAGTGGAACCAAATTTGAGTTGAGAATACTATGAAGCAGCAGTTCTCAATGTGAGGATTCTACAGATTATATAGTAACTAGGTTATGCAAAGAAACCAACTTAATTTTAAATTATGTAGGAGAAGCGATATAATTAGGGCAAAGTTGACACTTTTTATTATAAGTGCTGCAGGGCATTTTTACGTGTTTTGATATCTGTATATGTTTTTATGACGACAACATGCAGCAAAACACATTAAACGCAGTACAAGAGAAAAAAACTTAGCAACAACAACTTTGTTAACAAATTTTCATTGCAAACAGCTTAAAGTAGTTTGAAAGAGAACTTAAAGTTTGCCAACATCAGACTATATCAGACTAACTAGAGTATAGAGTCTACTATATAGGATTATTAGGTTTTGTCTAGTCTAAAGTCTAGTTTAAAGTCTAGTCTAAAGTCCAATCTATAGTCTATAGTCTAGTCTATAGTCTAGTCTATAGTCTAGTCCGTAGTCTAGTCTAGTCTAGTCTATAGTCTAGTCTATAGTCTAGTCTATAGTATAGTCTATAGTCTAGTCTATAGTCTAGTCTATAGTATAGTCTATAGTATAGTCTATATTCTAGTCTATAGTCTAGTCTATAGTCTAGTCTATAGTCTAGTCTATAGTCTAGTCTATAGTCTAGTCAATAGTCTAGTCTATAGTCTAGTCTATAGTCTAGTCTATAGTCTAGTCTATAGTCTAGTCTATAGTCTAGTCTATAGTCTAGTCTATAGTCTAGTCTATAGTCTAGTCTATAGTCTAGTCTATAGTCTAGTCTATAGTCTAGTCTATAGTCTAGTCTATAGTCTAGTCTATAGTCTAGTCTATAGTCTAGTCTATAGTCTAGTCTATAGTCTAGTCTATAGTCTAGTTTATAGTATAGTATATATTCTAGTCTATAGTCTAGTCTATAGTCTAGTCTATAGTCTAGTCTATAGTCTAGTCTATAGTCTAGTCTATAGTCTAGTCTATAGTCTAGTCTATAGTCTAGTCTAGTCTATAGTCTAGTCTATAGTCTAGTCTATAGTCTAGTCTATAGTCTAGTCTATAGTCTAGTCTATAGTCTAGTCTATAGTCTAGTCTATAGTCTAGTCTATAGTCTAGCTATAGTCTAGTCTATAGTCTAGTCTATAGTCTAGTCTATAGTCTAGTCTATAGTCTAGTCTATAGTCCAGTCTATAGTTTAGTTTATAGTCTAGTCTATAGTCTAGTCTATATTCTAGTCTATAGTCTAGTCTATAGTCTAGTCTATAGTCTAGTTTATAGTCTAGTCTATAGTCTAGTCTATATTCTAGTCTATAGTCTAGGCTATAGTCTACTATACAGCCTAGTCTATAGTCTACTTTACAGTTGTCTATAGTCTAGCCATTAGTCTAGTCTATAGTCTAGCCTATATTCTAGTCTTTAGTATAGTCTATCTATATAGTTATATATCTATAGTCTTAGTCTAGTCTATAGTCTAGTCTATAGTCTCTTATGTAGTCTAGTCTACAATCTAGTCTATAGTCTAGTATATAGTCTAGTCTATAGTCTAGTCTATAGTCTAGTCTATAGTCTAGTCTATAGTCTAGTCTATAGTCTAGTCTATAGTCTAGTCTATAGTCTAGTCTATAGTCTAGTCTATAGTCTAGTCTATAGTCTAGTCTATAGTCTAGTCTATAGTCTAGTCTATAGTCTAGTCTATAGTCTAGTCTATAGTATAGTCTAGTCCATAGTCTAGTCTATAGTCTAGTCTATAGTCTAGTCTATAGTCCAGTCTATAGTCTAGTTTATAGTCTAGTCTATAGTCTAGTCTATATTCTAGTCTATAGTCTAGGCTATAGTCTAGTCTATAGTCTAGTTTATAGTCTAGTCTATAGTCTAGTCTATATTCTAGTCTATAGTCTAGGCTATAGTCTACTATACAGCCTAGTCTATAGTATAGTCTACAGTTGTCTATAGCCTAGCCTTTAGTCTAGTCTATAGTCTAGTCTCTATTTCAGTCCTTAGTATAGTCTATGGTCTAGTCTATAGTCTAGTCTATAGTCTCCTATATAGTCTAGTCTACAGTCTAGTCTATAGTCTAGTATATAGTCTAGTCTATACGCTGGCCCATAGTCTAGTCAAAAAATCTGTGAATAAGTTATTTCAAAGCTCTGCTTATTATTATCTTCCTTACCACAAACATATCCATACATACATAAGTTAGTATAAAACTGTATGATGCATATTTGTCTGTCCATCCAACCATATGTCTGTCCATACATAAGAATAAAAGAAGTATAAGTCTTAGTAGAATGTTAAGTCGTGACAAGAATTTTCCTCTATTAACTTCTTCCGAAGACCAATGTGTGTGCTTGTTGATAATATTATTTTCATTTTATATTCTTTGTTTTTTTTTTCTTTTCTTTTTTAAGTCTTCAAACACAACGTTTGTTTTTTACAACTGACTTCTCATATTCAGTTATTGCAGTCAGTTGTTGTACGTTGAATTGCAGAAAAACTCTAAAAACACCATTTTTACCTTTAACATTTGTTTTTTTTTGATATGAGTGTGTGTGTGTGTGTGTATTTCAACCAAAAGGCTTATATTAACTTGGTCATGTCAATTCAATGAAAGAACAAAGATACAAATAGTACAAGTAGGATGTGTTTTCTTGTTTATCTCATGCAGACAGATACGAAGTAACAACCATAAAATTGATCGTATAAATAATAGAACGCATTGAAGATTCTTCTTCGTCTACTACTTTTTATTCCCCCGGGCAGGAAATAAAAAGCATATTTTTATTTTAACAAAAATGTCTTTGTTACTCTGTTAGTTTTTTTAATTAAATTAACTGGGAATTATATATCTATCTATGCGGATCATTTATCCTAACATGTTTTCAATTTGACAAAATTTAAAAATTATAATGAAATATGACGAGAACATAGACAATATTTAAAAAGAAGGCTAGAATTTAGTCAAAGCTCTAACTGTAACTAACTGACTATATACTTGATACTATAAACTGTGCGATGGTATAAAATTTAATGTTATAGTGCTAGATTATTGGCTAGACTATAGACTAGACTAAACACTAGACTATAGACTAGACTAAACACTAGACTATAGACTAGACTATAGACTAGACTATAGACTAGACTATAGATTAGACTATAGACTAGACTATAGACTAGACTATAGACTAGACTATAGACTAGACTATAGACTAGACTATAGACTAGACTATAGACTAGACTATAGACTAGACTATAGACTAGACTATAGACTAGACTATAGACTAGACTATAGACTAGACTATAGACTAGACTATAGACTAGACTATAGACTAGACTATAGACTAGACTATAGACTAGACTATAGACTAAACTATAGACTAGACTATAGACTAGACTAAGTACAGACTAGACTATCGAGTAGACTATAGACTATACTATAGACTAGACTATAGACTAGACTTTAGACTAGACTATAGACTAGACTATAGACTAGACTATAGACTAGACTATAGACTAGACTATAGACTAGACTATAGACTAGACTATAGACTAGACTATAGACTAGACTATAGACTAGACTATAGACTAGACTATAGACTAGACTATAGACTAGACTATAGACTAGACTATAGACTAGACTATAGACTAGACAGACATAGACTAGACTATAGACTAGACTATAGACTAGACTATAGACTAGACTATAGACTAGACTATAGACTAGACTATAGACTAGACTATAGACTAGACTATAGACTAGACTATAGACTAGACTATAGACTAGACTATAGACTAGACTATAGACTAGACTATAGACTAGACTATACTAGAGACTAGACTATAGACTAGACTATAGACTAGACTATAGACTAGACTATAGACTAGACTATAGACTAGACTATAGACTAGACTATAGACTAGACTATAGACTAGACTATAGACTAGACTATAGACTAGACTATAGACTAGACTATAGACTAGACTATAGACTAGACTATAGACTAGACTATAGACTAGACTATAGACTAGACTATAGACTAGACTATAGACTAGACTATAGACTAGACTATAGACTATACTATGGACTAAACTATAGACTAGACTATAGACTAGACTATAGACTAGACTATAGACTAGACTATAGACTAGACTATAGACTAGACTATAGACTAGACTATAGACTAGACTATAGAATAGACTATAGAATAGACTATAGACTAGACTATAGACTAGACTATAGACTAGACTATAGACTAGACTATAGACTAGACTATAGACTAGACTATAGACTAGACTATAGACTAGACTATAGACTAGACTATAGACTAGACTATAGACTAGACTATAGACTAGACTATACTAGACTAGACTATAGACTAGACTATAGACTAGACTATAGACTAGACTATAGACTAGACTATAGACTAGACTATAGACTATAGTCTAGACTAGACTATAGACTAGACTATAGACTATAGACTGGACTATAGACTAGACTATAGACTGGACTATAGACTAGACTATAGACTGGACTATAGACTAGACTATAGACTGGACTATAGACTAGACTATAGACTAGAGTATAGACTAGACTATGGACTAGACTATAGACTACACTATAGACTAGACTATAGACTAGACTATAGACTAGACTATAGACTAGACTATAGACTAGACTATAGACTAGACTATAGACTAGACTATAGACTAGACTATAGACTAGACTATAGACTAGACTATAGACTAGACTATAGACTAGACTATAGACTAGACTATAAGCAAGATTATAGATTAGACTATAGACTAGACTATAGGCAAGATTATAGATTAGACTATAGACTAAACTAAAGACTAGACTATAGACTAGACTAATTTCTAGCCAATACTATATTCAATATTTAAATCTGATTAACACTGATTAATTGCTCAAAAAAGAATAATAGGTTAGAATTCTTAACATTTTGAACTCTAAAGAAACATTCAAATTTCTTTAAAAGACAATATATGTATATCGAAACCATTAGAGGTCATTATAACTGGGTGTCAACCTAAATACTAGCACGAACCGTTAAATATGCGCGAATATTCGAACATGAACTCTTTAAATGTATTTGTTTATGTTTGAAAGAGTTTTGAAAAAAGTTTTGGTTAATTCTGGATCTTTTGTTAGATGTTTTTTAGCTAATTTATTGCAACAATATAATTTTCAATTGTTCAAATATTATAGAGATTTCCATTGTTGTGAGTTGTTTTTTTTTTGCGGTGATTGTTTAAATTTCTACGATTATTTTAAAATTATTATTGAATTTAAGTATTTAAAAAACTAAACAAATAAAAGAAAAACTAGCAAAAAATTGATTCATTTAAACTAAAAATAAATAGAAAATTTAACTTTCACTCTCATGCCCAATGAGCAGTTAAAGTTTTTACTTTTTTTCCTTGAAAAAAAAAATAGCGAGAACAATAGACAATTACCTATAAACCACCAGAAAGACAGACAAACATACATATAGATAATATTTAATTTTCGGACAATTGCCTAATGCGGTCAAATGGTGAAATGTTTGGTTTGTTGGTCAAAAATTAATCGTCCATTGTTGAAATGAGATGAAATACGTTTGGACCACTATTAAGAAAGAAAAAAAAGCAATAAATAAAATTTCTTTTTCTTAAGCAAAAAGATTTAATGAATTATTAATTTTAGTTAAGAAATGTAACAAACAATAAAGGTAAATAATGGGTGTATATACTCGTTAGTATTCTTTGTTTTAAATAAATTTAGATTACAAAAAAAAACATAGGAAGTGCCAGTGGTGATGGTGTTGCTGCTGGTACTATTTAATTACTAAATACTATACAATCATTTAACCACTAAATACTATTTCTACATACTTATTACTTTTACAACTATTTATAGAAAGTCTTCATTCCGACCGACCATCATTAATCATATTTGTTTCCATTTTTGGTTTTAGTTTTTCCCTTTAGTGTGACGTATTGTGGTCAAGTGTATCGAAAGTTTTTATATTCAAAATTATATGTAAATTCTTTTTAGTTGGTTTTAGGTGTTTAGCGGTAAATTTTATTTTGAAATTGTTATTCTGAGCCGGAAATTATATGTTTGAGTTGTTGTATGTGTTCTTGGTTTTTGTTCTTTTGTTTAAAATTTTGGGGTTCTTTAAGAATTTTAATGTGAAGGTTAATTTAGAAACATTGCATATTTGTTATACACACCATAAAATCTTTAATTACATGGTACTAATAGATAATATATCGTAAACAAATATTGTATTATTTTACAAAGTTCAGTTCTAGTTCAGTTCTAGTTCAGTTCTAGTTCAGTTCTAGTTCAGTTCTAGTTCAGTTCTAGTTCAGTTCTAGTTCAGTTCTAGTTCAGTTCTAGTTCA